>NC_045448.1:27027979-27111962 GCF_002776525.5 Piliocolobus tephrosceles
TAATAATAATAATAATAATAATAATAATAATAATAATAATAATAAAACCACCCTCAAGCATGAGCCCTAATATCCTCATCCGACCCAGGTCATGGTGCTTCTCCTAAGGCCATGAATTTCAGCCTGGGGAAGAGCTGGGAACAGCTGGAGAGGCAGAGGATTCTAGGATCGTGAAGCCCTAGCCAGTAACCTGTGGAGAGTGACTTCACCCCCAGGCGGCCATAGCAGCAGCTGCTGCAAACCGAAAATGCCAGGAAGATCCATCTTCCCCTGCCCCTGGCCACCTCCAGGCTGGCTTCCTCTTCTGCGTGATCTGTGTCTGCTTTGGCATTTCTCGCTCCCCAAGTCCTGGATCTTGTGAGATGGCCCGTGGCCACTGCACTGCCTGTAAAGGCCTCCAGATGGCGCTTTCAGATCATCAGTGGTCGCTGCTTTAGTTTACGATGTGAACAGATAAAGCTGAAGGAAAGGCAGGTGTGTCCAGGTTACCAGGCCTCAATCCCTGCCCCCAGAGCAGCTCAGGTTCCGTCCACCTTGAGTGCGGGTGAGTGGCCATAGCAGCCTTCTCCCACCTGGAGCTCCCTGGAGGAAGTTGTCCCTTTCAAAACCAATCTCAGAATTTAGGATAAGGTTGCCAGATACAGCAAATAAAAATACAGAATGCCGGGCCGGGTGCGGTGGCTCACACCTGTAATCCCAGCACTTTGGGAGGCCAAGGCGGGTGGATCACGAGGTCAGGAGATCGAGACCATCCTGGCTAACATGGTGAAACCTCGTCTCTACTAAAAATACAAAAAATTAGCAGGGTGTGATAGCGGGTGCCTGTAGTCCCAGCTACTCGGGAGGCTGAGGCAGGAGAATGGCGTGAACCCGGGAAGCAGAGCTTGCAGTGAGCCGAGATGGTGCCGCTGCACTCCAGCCTGGGCGACAGAGCGAGACTCCGTCTCAAAAAAACAAAACAAAAGAAAGCAGAATGCCCAGTTAAATGTAAATTTCAGATAAAAAATAATTTTTTAGTTTAAGTATGTCCAAATAATGTCTGTATCATACTTATGCTAAAAAATTATTTTTTAATAATTTATTTACTATTTTAAAATTATTTTTTAATAATTTATGTATTGTTTATTTGAAATTCAAATTTAACTAAGGTGTCTTGTCTTTATGTGGCAATTCTAGTTTAGGTTTGTTTATAGGAATTCCCCACCTTCTGTCTGATCCATGCTTATAGGACATCTACCAGGCATGTGTGAGATATGACAACAGGAAGCAAGAGTAGCTCCTGCATTTAGAGGTGAGTTTGAAAAAAGACATGTTGACCAACAAGAAAATGTAGGAAGCATGGGATAGTGGAAGAAGTCTGGATTTTGGTGTTGGCTTTAAGTTCAAGCTCCACTTTTGATGTTCACTAGCTGTGTTAACTTAGGTAAGTTATTAACCTCTGTGGGCCTCTGTTGTTTATGTGTGGAAATAGGAATAATACCAACCTCTGGCTGGGCATGGTGGCTCACGCCTGTAATCCCAGCACTTTGGGAGGCCGAGGCGGGTCGATCACCTGAGGTCAGGTGTTTGAGACCATTCTGGCCAACATGGTGAAACTCCTTCTCTACAAAAAATACAAAAATTAGCCAGGTGTGGTGGCGGGCGCCTGTAATGCCAGCTACTCGGGAGGCTGAGGCAGGAGAATTGCTTGAACCTGGGAGGTGGAGGTTGCAGTGAGCCAAGATTGCGCCACTGCACTCCGGCCTGGGTGACACAGCAAGACTCCATCTCAAAAAAAAAAAAAAGGAAGGAATAATACCAGCCTCAGAAGGTGACCAAGGAGGTTGTAAGAAATTGTATGTATCTCATGCCTGGCTGCCATAGGATCTGAATATATCCTAGTTTTATAAAATAATGTAACTACCAGGCCAGGCACGGTGGCTCATTCCTGTAATCCCGCACTTTGAGAGGCCGAGGCAGGCAGATTACCTGAGGCCAGGAGTTCGAGATCAGCCTGACTAACATGGTGAAACCCTGTCTCTACTATTTTTGAAAAAATTTTAAAAAGCCAGGCGTGGTGGCAGGCACCTGTAATTCCAGCTACTCAGGAGGCTGAGGCAGGAGAATCGCTTGAACCTGGGAGGCGGAGGTTGCAGTGAGCCAAGATGGCACCATTGCCCTCCAGCCTGGGCTACAGAGTGAGATTCTGTCTCAAAAATAATAATAATAATAATATAACTACCATGAGAAAGAGACAACTAAAAGTGTCATGGTAACAATTAACTTTACCTCCTTTGGGAGGCTGTCTACAAAGAATGTAACACTTCACTTTTATTTTATTTTATATTATTATTATTTGAGATGGCATCTCACTGTGTTGACCAGACTGGCCTTAAACTCCTTACCTCAAGCGATCCTCCAATTTCAGCCTCCCAAAGTGCTGGGATTACAGGTGTGAGCTGCCGCACCTGGCCCACACTTCACTTTCAAATAGAAATAATAGCTAATACCATGTAGTGAATGCCCACAACATTGCCCTAAGTATCTAATAAACATGATCTCATTTAATCTTTATATTAACTCTCCAAGATATTTACTATTATTGTCCCCAATTTACAAATGGAGAAACTGAGTTAAGAAGCTTATCACAGAGCTAGTAAGTGGTAGATTTAGTATGTTCACTTGAGTCCATCTAACTCCCCAACCAATGCTCCTAACCTCTATCTTACACTACCTTTGCATGGATTGGCCCTTGAAGTTTGACTTGGTGACCACTATGAAGAGAAGCACAGATTGTGGCTACCGAGCATCTGGAACAGCAGATGGAGATGCAGAAGCTGGGAGGGGTGAAAGAACAGTACTGGGGCCCTGAGTTGCTGGGTATTCTGGAAACAGCAGCTCATTAATGTTCACAGGTGTGTCTTAAGACCTTTGCACGTTCTCAATTTCCACACTAGTTTCTACAAAGAAGGTATAACTAGGGCGGATGGGGAGATTGAGTAGCCTCTTGACCCTAATGAAAGTTTTGTTAGTATTGATAGTCACCGTTTATTTGATATTTATAGTACACCAGGGAGTGCCAGGCATTTTTCACACATTATCTTGTTTAATCATCACAACCACAGACCAAGAGAAAAACCAAGGCCAAGGTCACATAGCTCGGCAGTGTTGGACCCAGTACTTGTGTAACTCCAGCAGGGTGGAGGGCTGATGCACTCTCTAAATAAGGGCTCATTCACTTCAAGGCATGTAATTAAAATTCATTCCTCAGCAAAACTGTGTATGACTTATATAGGTCCCTTGTAAACATTCAAAACCATGTCAAAAGTTTCCTGTATTGTGGGAATCAGTCTTATTTCAGTGCCCTGTTCCATGTTTAGCTAGTTTCAAGTGAATAATGAACACAGTTAGTAACAATTACCAACATTGCAGCCCCGTCCTGCCTCCACCTCACAGCTGGAGCAGGGCAGGCTTGCTTGCTCCAGTCTGAACTCTAGCCCCGCAACTCACAGAGTTAATCCACCCTCTTGGACTCCTCTGGTTTGCCCACTCACCTTGGGGAAAGTGCAGAAAGATCAGATTTTTTTTCAACTTGCTTGGGTGTTTTTACTCCAAGGTGTTAAAATGCAAAGTACAAGGTGATAGGAATACAAACGTAGATAAGATATGGTCTTTGAGTGTGAGGTCTTCCTATGGAGAAACATGGAGATAAGCATAATAACTGAAGGCAAAGGGGAACCATAACAAAGAATGGACCAGGTACCAAGGAGAAAGAGCAAGTAGTGGCTGGTTGCGGTGGCTCACGCCTGTAATCCCAGCACTTTGGGAGGCTGAGATGGGAGGATCAAGAGGTCAGCAGTTTAAGACCATCCTGACCAATATGGTGAAACACCGTCTCTACTAAAAATATAAAAATTAGCCAGGTGTGGTGGTGCATGCCTGTAGTCCCAGCTACTCGGGAGGCTGAAGCAGGAGAATCACTCGAACCTGGGAGGTGGAGTTTGCAGTGAGCCAAGATTGTGCCACTGCACTCCAGCCTGGGTGACAGAGCAAGACTCTGTCTCAAAAAGAAAAAAAAAAAAAAAAAAGAAAGAGCGAGTCTGGTCTCTGGGGGAGGCCCATGACCATGCCACCGAGTTGGTGACACAAAAGCTGGTCTTGGAGAATGAGTCCAAGTTTGCCTGATGAAGGGAAAGGAAGGGCAACCCTGCAAGGCAGGCTCAGCCACAAAACAAAACCACTTGCTTGGCCAACTGCAAGAACTACAAAAGGTGGAGTAGGGGATAGGGTACAAAAGGAGCAGAAGGTGAAGGGGAAATGGTTGATAGGGGCCAGACTGTAATAGAGCTTGTCCACCATATGAAGATGTCTGAAGTTTTATATCCTTTAAGCCAATGTTTCTCAAACCTTTCCATTTAAAGCACCCCAAAGGCAGTGGATAGCACAGGCATAGGAATAGAGGGCAGCCTACGTTGAGCTCAAACTCTCTTTAAAGGTCTTGTCTTTGAAATCATGTGATTCTTATATTCTACTCCATCTTATGTCTGTTTGTTTTAATGTTTACCTTAATACATAATAAATAAAAATAAATTTAAAATTAAAATAAGATAAATGTTGTTTTCTGAATCTCTAGATAAAATTTAAAGATTACATTTAAAGATATATTTATTATAAATAAAATTCAAGAGGTCAGGCCTGGTGGCTGACACCTGTTATCCAGTGTTTTTGGAGACCCAGGCAGGAGGGTCACTTGAGCCTAGGAATTCAAGGGTGCAGTGAGCCATGATCACACACTGCACTCCAGCCTGGGCAACATAGCAAGACCCTACTTCGAAAAAAAACAAATGAGGGCCAGGCACAGTGGCTTGCGCCTGTAATCCCAACACTTTGGGAGGCCAAGGTGAGCGGATAACTTGAGGTCAGGAGTTCAAGACCTGGCCAACATGGTGAAACCCCATCTCTACCAAAAAATACAAAAATTAGCTGGGCATGGTGGCACACGCCTGTAGTCACAACAGTTACTTGAGAGGCTGAGGTGGGAAAACTGCTTGAACTCAGGCTGCAGTGAGCCAAGATTGCACCACTGCACTCCAGCCTGGGTGACAGAGTGAAACCCTGTCTCAAAAAAAAAAAAAAAAAAAAAAAAAACCATGAGGAAGATAATCTACTCTATAGTTCTTCCCGCCCTGTTTCCTTATGTGAATCCCCCATCCCGGAAGTTGCTTCAGAAGGTCTGATGACAGTCATAGGGATTTAAGCAGGGTAGTTATGTGATAAGATTTATCTTCTAGAAAGACCCTTCTGACAATTGTATAAAGGATGGATTGGAGGTGAGAGAGGCTGAAGGCAGAGAGAGCAGGTGGGAAGCTCTGCAGTAACCCGGGCAAAAGATGGTAAAGGTGAAGCAGATAAAGAAGGGAAGAGTTGCCGGACGCGGTGGCTCACGCCTGTAATCCCAGCACTTTGGGAGGCCAAGACGGGCGGATCACGAGGTCAGGAGATCGAGACCATCCTGGCTAACACGGTGAAACCCCGTCTCTACTAAAAAATACAAAAAACTAGCCGGGCGAGGTGGTGGGCACCTGTAGTCCCAGCCACTTGGGAGGCTGAGGCAGGAGAACAGCGTGAACCCGGGAGAGGAGCCTGCAGTGAGCTGAGGTCCGGCCACTGCTCTCCAGCCTGGACCACAGAGCGAGACTCCGTCTCAAAAAAAAAAAAAGAAGGGAAGAGTTTTGAGAGGCATTTAAGAAGTGGAGTCCAGACAAGGTGGCTCACGCCTGTAATCCTAGCACTTTGGGAGGCCAAGGTGGGTGGATCACTTGAGCTTGGGAGTTCTAGACCAGCTGGGAAACATGGTGAAACCCTGTCTCTACTAAAAACACAAAAATTAGCTGGCATGTGCCACATGCCTGTGGTCCCAGCTATGTAGGAGGCTAAGGTGGGAGGATCACTGGAGGTCAGGAAGTCTAGGCTACAGTGAGCTGTGATCACACCACTGCACTCCAGCCTGGGTGACAGAGCAAGACCCTGTCTCAAAGACAACAACAACAACAACAACAAGTGGAATTAGGGTCAGGCACTGGGCTTACACCTGTAATCCCAACACTTTGGGAGGCCAAGGCTGGAGGATTGCTTGAGCCCAGGAGTTTGAGACCAGGCTGGGCAGCATAGCAAGACCTGGTCTCTACAAAATAAAAAAAGAATTTAAAAGAAAATTAGCCAGGTGTGGTGGCACACCCCTGTGGTCCCAGCTACTTGGGAAGCTGAGGTGGGAGGATTCTTTGAGCCCAGGATGTCGAGGCTGTAAGTGAGCCGTGATCATGCCACTGTACTCCAGCTTGGGCAACAGAGCAAGACCCTGTCTTAAACAAACAAGCAAGCTAAAGAAGTGGAATTAATAGTATTAGAAAACTGTCCCAGGGCTGGGCGTGGTGGCTCAAGCCATTAATCCCAGCACTTTGGGAGGCTGAGGCAGGTGGATCACCTGAAGTCAGGAGTTTGAGACCAGCCTGGCCAACATGGCGAAATCCTGTCTCTCCTAAAAATATAAAAATTAACCAGGCATGGTGGTGCATGCCTGTAGTTCCAGCTACTCAGGAGGCTGAGGCATGAGAATCGCTTGAACCTGGGAGGTGGATGTTGCAGTGAGCTGAGATCATGCCACTGCACTCCAGCCTGGGCAACAGAGCAAGACTCCGGCCCAAAATAATAATAATAATAATAATAATAATAATAATAATAATAATAATTTGCAAATCACATATTATCTGATAATGGATTTATATCCAAAATATATAGAGAAATCCTAAAACTCAACAACAGAAAACAAACTGTCCGATTCAAAAATGGACAAAGGACTTGACAAGACATTTTTGCAAAGAAATTACATAAATGATTGATAAGCACTAAGACAACATAAAGAGTCATCCAGTCAGCACCCTGCTGTTTAAGTTTCAGCCACCGGCCGGGCACGGTGGCTCAAGCCTGTAATCCCAGCACTTTGGGAGGCTGAGATGGGTGGATCATGAGGTCAGGAGATCGAGACCATCCTGGCTAACACAGTGAAACCCCGTCTCTATTAAAAAATACAAAAACTAGCTGGGCGAGGTGGCGGGCGCCTGTAGTCCCAGCTACTCGGGAGGCTGAGGCGGGAGAATGGCATGAGCCCGGGAGGCGGGGCTTGCAGTGAGCCGAGATCCGGCCACTGCACTCCAGCCTGGGCGACAGAGCGAGACTCCGTCTCAAAAAAAAAAAAAAAAAAAAAAAGTTTCAGCCACCATCTGACTCACACCTTGAGCTAGAACCATCCAACCATGCATGGGCTTCCTGAATTCCCATCCCACAGAAACAGAGAGAACGAAATGGTTGTTGCTTTAAACTACTGAATTGGAGTGATTCATTTTGTAGCAATAGTTAATGACACATGGTAAAATGTTAATATGTAGAGAATCTGGGTGAAGGGTATAAAGGAACTCTTTGTAGAATGGGCCTCTACCTTGTGTGTGACAAAGGGGTGGGGTTACAAGGATCATAGCCTTTTCTCAGGATTACTCAAGGCAGTCTTCCACCCAAGTCTACACCGTAACAATGAAGCTGAGCTGCAACTTCAGAATGGGAAAGCAAGATAAACTGAGCATGCGATTTCCCTGTTGCCTTGGTGACACCCAGATACCCTGCAGATGCGGTTAGAAACAGCTTCAGTTGTCCAACTCTCTGGCTAGAAAAAAGTGTAGCCTGGGTTTTTACTCTCCTAACCCTTTGATTTGTTTGGGGAATTATTGTCTACAGAGAGCTCTCTCCTTTTTGAGAATTACTTTAGGTGGAAGAAGAGACTATGTGCTGTGTCCCCTCTCTTTTCTTACTCTATTTGTAACTTTCTTCCTTCTTTTTTCCCCAAGAAAATGGGCTAAGTTGGGGTGCTTTGGCACCAATAGTCCTGCGGTGGAATTTGTGGGAGCTAGACAGGGAGACTTGGAAGATAATACTAGGTTGTGAGTTCTTCCTTTTGAGTTGTTTGAAGAGAATGCAGCATCTCTGGCATGTCAACAAGCCCAGCAGAATCCAGTACGTTCACCAAGAGGGCTTGATTTGAGTTGGTTAGGGGGTGATCAGGACGGTTAGGTGTGAAGAGCTTACGCTGATTATGGAGAGTACGGGAGTCACGGGGTTGGTACCCAGTGAGGAAATTTACCTTAGTAGAAACATTTGGGATAGTGTAGAAGAGAGAAGTGCTAGAGGCAAGGATTCAGGAACTAGACAATGCCAGAGTCTCAATTAACAGGATGGAAAGCTAAGGAGATGAGAGACTTTTAATAGTAGCATAGTACTAAAAGACAAACTATGTGTAAAGGTATTAGAAAAACGGGGATTGAGACTCTGAGGCAGTCAGGCCAGAGAAAAGAAGAAGGAAAATATTTGTCTTCATTTGATTCAATTACATAAACATTTCTCAGAATCTACTATGTGTCACATGCTGTGGTGGATGCTGAGGGAGCTGATGAAAAAGACAGAATTCCTGCCCACCAGGGTCACATAGTCTGATTGGAGACACAGACACGTAAACAAATGACTAGTGTAAGGTGTGTGTAAGAAAGGAGGAATGTACAGGGTGGGTACAAAGGTGACCTCAAGGCATCCACGGGAGTCAGGGCTGAGGGAGGAAGAGCCAGAAGACATTAGCACAAAGAGAACCAAGATGCTGAAGTCACAGGGGAAAAGAACATACTGGACCCCTGGGCAGAGCAGTGCAGGACAAGGACAGCAAGCGTGGAGAGAAACGGCGGGATCCAGAAGAACGGAGGAGATCCATAACAGCACACTTGGAGGAGGGAATTTGGGAACACGAATGGACATGTCAGAGGGAGCTAGTTATGAGGAAGTAGACTGCAAACCAGATAGTGAGCAAGATGAAGAAATAAGAGGTTTTTATCCTTGCAATGGGAGAGAAACAATAAGGCTGACAAAAACTCAAGTGATCTGTGGATAGACGATTTCGTTAGCTCGATTTAAGGGTAAAGGTGTACACTCTCTGGTAGGAGATGAAAGGGGATATTTAAAACAGGTAAAAAAATAATTGGGCTGGGCGCGGTGTTTCACGCCTGTAATCCCACCATTTTGGGAGGCCAAGGCAGGTGGATCACCTGAGGTCTGAAGTTCGAGACCAGCCTGGCCGACATGGTGAAACCCCGTCTCTACTACTAATAAAAAAAAAAAAAAAAATAGGCTGGTGTGGTGGTGCACGCCTGTAATCCCAGCTACTCGGGAGACTAAGGCAGGAGAATTGCTTGAACCCAGGAGGCAGAGGTTGCAGCGAGTCAAGATCGCGCCATTGCACTCCAGCCTGGGCGACAAGAGTGAAGCTCCGTCCCAAAGAAAAAGAAAAAAAATTGAATTTGGGGATTCGAGAAAAAGACTGTGATTGGAACCCGCACACCAAGAGAGGAGATAAAATCCAGCCTTAGCTCTTCCATGTCGCTGAAAGAGAGGAAAACGTCTCTTTTTCCTTTTCCGTAGCCATAAAAGATGAAAATCCGTCATCCAGCTACTGGAATCAGGTGTACACGGTTGTTCCTCCCGTGATGAGACAGGGCTGAGGGATTGTTACCCTGTTGCCAAGGAAAAAGGAAGGGGCTGTTCCCAGTTGCTATGGTGACGAAGTAGGCTCGTTCCCTCGGTACCGCCGCACACGTCTGAGGCGGTTTCGTCTCCTCGTTGCTACGGCAACGCAGTGGGCCTGTTCCCGTCGCCCCTCGCCTCCCGCCGCAGTCGCTAAGGCAAGGTGGCGGTAGGGGCTGTCCTCCTCCCGCCGCTCAGTTGCCTTGGAGACGGCGGGTGCCCTGGCCCCGCCCCGCTCGGACTGACAGCGGCGGCCGCATCGCGCCTGCGCAGTGCCCTCGTCCCCCGCAGTCTCTGTGCGTTGAAGCCGGAGACCGCGGCGGCCTCAGCGAGGACCCTTCGCCCCGGAGCCGCCGGCCGGGACCGCAGCCTCTGCCGCAGCGCCCCCACCACCTGTCCCCTCCCCCGCCGCCTCCGCCGGAGCCACCTCGCGCACTGTGAGTCCGGGCAGAGGCGACGGACGCCGTGGGGCTGAGTCAGCGGGAGGCCCGGGCCCGGGCTGGGGGAGGGGAACCGGGCTCCCCCCGCCCCCGCCTCCCCACCCGTACCCCAGCACCCCGACCGCGCCTTCCCCGCGCGGGTCAACCCCCTCCATCCCTGTCGCCAGGTTCCCTCCGGCCTCGGCGGCCCGGCCTCCCCAGCCACTCCCCCTCCCCTTCCCTCCCCTCCCCTTCCCTCAGTCTCTCCAGATCCACCTTGGAGGTCCTTCCCCACTAGACGTGGCCACCGCACCTCTGCCCTGGACTGATATTTCCCCCAAACTACCTTCCGTCCTCCCTTGTCCCTTCTCCCTCCTCCTCACTACTCCTAGGCCTGACATCTCCCGGCCTCTCTGGTTCTCCCCAGTGATGTGCCAGAAAAAGAGTGACAGGAGAGCGAGGGGAGACTTGGGGGAGGGGGAACATCGCGCCGGGCCCAGCCTGGGGGCCTCGGGTTTCTTCCCCACACGCTCCTGCGTGGCTGGTTTGGGGAAGCAGGTCTGGAGGGTTCTCACGGGCTGCTCAGAGATTGCAGGGCTTTCCGAATAGATCTGGCTGGGAAGGGTTCAGCTCCATCGTGATCATCTAGCGTTTAATGAACGCGGCTAGTGCCTGGTGGCCTTCTAGTGGGCTGAGCTACTGCCCGGCCGGTGGTGTGGAGCGGGGAGTAGAAGTAGTGGAGGGAAGGGGGAAAAGGTTGCGTTTGGGAGCTCCAAGTTCCTGCGCTTCCGGTGTGTTGTTGTGAATAAGCATCTTGCGGTACTCTTTAAAATGCATTTTTTTTTTTTTTAAATCGCACTACAACCCTGGTATAATGTGAGGTTTGGAAACAGGCCTGATATCATCCATAGGAAGTGCTTACTGTGTATATATGAAGGAGCTGTGACAGGACTTGATCTTGGATTCCTGTAAATTAACTAATTGGATAGTAGTGATAGTTTTAACATAACAAGTGCAGAGTTGAGAGGAAGGAGAAAAATCGAAGCTTCTCTATAGTGTAGGTGTGAGGCCTGTACACTGTGCCTCCTCCAGCTGTGTGTCTCTGTGGGGGCTGTCACCAGATAGGGGTTCTAGCATATCTGGACAATTCCCTGGGTTATATTTGCTACCCCTCCACCTGCCCATCTTGCAGTCCCTGTTCTTGGAATAGAGGAGGATCCCAAACAGTTTTCTTTTTCCAGGAGAACTGAGCTGAAGTCACAGTTAGTGCCCAGAGCCAGAAACTCTTAATAAACATGTCTCAACTTGAGGGCCCCTAACTACTATGTGTGTACCTCATTGTCAACTTCTTTTTTATTTGGCTTCCAAATTTCAGTATGCTTTGAGAAAAACACGTGTAAATATAAGCCAGATCTACTGCACAAGAGGCTTTGGGATTTTTACTCCAGATGGTAAAAGGAACTCATGGTCCATTTCTAAAAATCATGGTGAAGGAGCCACTCATTTGGAGTTTCTGGGGTTGCAAACAGAAATAACTATTTCAATCCTTTCCTTTGCTCAATCATGGTCTATTGGCAGCCTCCTCAGAGCCACTCCCTGCCCCCATGCCCATCAGATTAGTTTACAGTAGCCAAGACGGCTGTCGCCCTAGTTTTAAACATAGAGATGAAGTTCAGGAAAACTATAGCCCCCATCCAGCAGGGCAGTTTCTTCTGTTTCGAATGCCAGACTGGGGTTTGGTGGGATGCACCTGCCTGTGGTGCAATGGGAACCGTGGGGCCTGAGAGTGGCATTCCTTCTGTGTGGTCCTGTGTCACATAGCTCACCAAAATACCCGAGCAGGGCAGGAGCAGACAGCTGTGCTGGAGAGCTGCTCCTCCTGAGCTGAGTGTATTTTGGGAATCAGCGATATTACTGGGGTGGAGGGTTGTGAATTAAGGAGGAAGAAAATGTGTCAAGGCTAGATAGATCAGGAAGGTGTAAGTAAAATGTTCCTTTCCAGTTTGCTATGGGATAGTACATTTTCAGAGGATCAGAGTGGTTTTTATATGGATTAATTTGCCTTTGAAATCCATACCAGTGTTTTATGAGATAATGATGGAATGCCTTTTAAACTGCTACTGTGAGGAAACAGGACTAATACTTGTCTTATACATTGCCTATCCAGCTGTTGCTGAATGTAATTGTTAAGATCAAGGAGAGGGACATGATTTGAACCAAGTTAGACCTAAATCTATGTAATGGATGTTAAGGTTTTGTAGGACTGTATTCTTGATTCTAAGACACACCAGCAATTTACCAATAGCTTTTAGGTAAAATAATCTATTGCTACCAGATCAAGATATATATGTTGATTCCAAGGTGCATCCTCAATTTAGAAACACTAAAACCCTTGGGAAGTGGCAAGACTTGAGGAAGGGATTTGTGAATCTTGGAACTGAGAAAGAATGCTATTGATAATATTCCTGTGTGATGATGCCATTTCCAACCTACTGTCCTGAGAGTGCATACATTGTAAAGATGAGTTTCTTCCAGTCCTTCCTCCATGCAAGCACACATTGTGGGATTGTATTTGTAAGATGACTGGCTGGAATCAGGCATGGTAGGAGGCTATTGAACGGAGAAAAGTTCCCACATGGGAATGCAACCCAAGGTCTTAATGTAGTACTTTCCAGAAACTGAGCCAACTATCTGGCAGCAAACATCTTATGAGCTATACCTGATTTTAGCCGAGTAACATTTGTCAGAAGCCGAACAGAAAATATAGTTGTTTTTTTAAAAAACAGAATGCATCTACCCTAATTTGCTTACAGATACATTTGTAAGGTCCCAAGGCACATGTCTCCCTCCCTTAGGATGTTAGCACTGGAGGTGACCCTAGATGGTATAGTTTAATACCCTCATTTCTAAAGTTGACACGAGACACCGAGAGTTAAATGACTTGCCTGAGGTCACCCAACCCATGTAGAACATATGTAAAAACACTTTGTAAACTGTGTACACTAGGCAGATGAATGTTGATGGTTATTAGTGGCTGAGTCAGGATTAGATCTCCAGATTTCCAGACTAGAGTTATTCTTCAACACCACATTGCCTCATCCCTCATAATGTTCCAAAGGGTTTCAATAAAAATAAGTTAGTAGTCTGTAATTAGCCCTGTAGACAAGGGCTTGTTTTGTCATCTGAGATGTTGCACAGCCAGGCAAAATTTTGGGTCAAACTGTCTACTAAATATTTATTTTTGTCACCTTAAAAATAATTTTTTTTTTATCAAACATTCTAACTTCAGGAAGGTCTTCTTTTTTTTAATTTGCATAGACTAACAGAAAAGCAAATGTGAAGTTGGGTATTTGAAGTCTTTTCTACTTCTTATCTGTGAGACTGTTGCATTCCAGAAAGCAAGGTGGAGAGGCAGACTGGGCTGAGAGGAGGAGCGTGCACACTGGGCAGCTGCGGGGTTATCTTCCAGCTCTCAGAATGGAACCTTTTGGAGTTTCTGGGAGCCATAAGGGCTTCTAAACCCTCTCCTTGGGAAGCACTGAGGCAGCCTGGCCTCTGGAAGCAGGCAGACTTGAGTTCAGATCCCCATCCAGCCACCTCCTGGCTGTATGGCCTTGGTGAGCTATGTTACCTCTGAATGCCAGTTTCCTCATTTATAACCCTGGAATAATAACCATCTGTTTTAGAGGGTTATTGTGAAGATTAAATGAAAGAGAGTATGTAGAGTGCTTGCTTCTTAAGAAATAGCAGTGATTATTTTATATTGACTAAAGCATAAAATAGCAAATAATGGTTTCAAAATTGTATGGTGATTTAGGTCCATCTTGGACCCTCAGTTTCGTAGCCCCCGTCTCTCAGCAGCCCTCTTGGTATTTGTCAGGAACAGAGAGAAGGTTTGTCCCGGAAAGAGCCGGCACTTGCATTATTATTTCAACTGCCAAAACAGGAGTATATGAAACATATCTTTGCTCCATGTATTCAGCCAACCTGAAAGACTGGCAGGACAGGAGCATTTGACTTTAGGAGGCACAGATGTGGTGTGCTTGGGTGTGTGGTGAGGGTGGCTAATCCTCCAGTGGAGAGGCCAGTCTGCAGTGGTCTTTGTTTGAAATAGAAAAGCTGCTGAGCTCTTGCTTGTGAGGGACACACATGTGGTCTTTATTGACTTCAACTGGTAGAGGCATAGATTTCATTGGTGACTTTGCTAAAATCAGCTTCTGTGAGATCCAGAGGGCAAGGGAAAGGAACTATTCATCTTAGGAGGGAAACCTCACCAGTGACTAAGGTAAAGGGAGGTCATTTTGGATGGAAAGAATTACAAACTGGCTCAAGGCAGAGACTACTGAATAATTAAAGAACCAGGGCAAGCTGTTCAGGTGAGAGAGCAAAAGTGAATTTAAATTCCTAGATAAATTTCAGTAGGGAAGGAAATACCCACGTATAGACATCTAAAGATTGAAAAGAGAAACGCAATAATGTTTACCTCTGGGAGGTGGGGTGTGGGGAAGGGAAAAGGAGACTCAAAAGGGAACTTTTACTTTATATGTTTTTGTATTTGACTTGTTATAAGAAGCATGTATGATTTAGTCATTTAATGAAGACCAAATAGAATGGGTAGTGATTGTTGTTCAGTAAATACATTTTGATTCAAAAGAAGCAGCTGCCTTTTCTTGGAGCCTTTCATGCCTGGGGCAAATAGGGTTTGACAGCTTCAAGCAGGCCCAGGCAGTTTGCACCAAACCAAGTTCTTTAGTGAGGTCAGGACCCTCCAAAGTGGCTGCTTCCCAGTCAGCCCAGGGTACTTAACTGACCACCTACCTCATCACCTCTTCCTAGTCTTTTCACTTCTGTGTTGAGAATAGTCCCCTCCATCTCTTGACCAGCTAAAATAATCATCATTATTCTAATAAGCTAATTTAATTTTCAACTATTGATGAAAATGGCATCTGACTATACGACCTTCATGAAAAATTCCTGCCTCTTAGTTAATGTCAAGAGAGCTTGAAGTTTAAAGGGACCCAAGCTGAAATGCTGGCACACTGTGTAGCTAAGTTCTAGATCAGACCTAGCTGGTACAGCACATCTTTTACATAATGATTTTTTAACTGCTTCTGGTAGGAATTACTGGTAAACTATGATAAAAATCCTTAAGGATTGTTGAGCTTTTAATTTTATCGTAAGTTGGCCAGCTGTATTTTCTAGCCAGATGTCATGTTTATTATAGAAAGATGACACACCTATCATTTGGACATGTGCTTTGGGTTGCTTACCCAGGAGTTAGAATGGGTTATGCTGAGTAATTCACATTTCATCACCCAGTCTTCCCTTTGGCCAAGAGTACAATTTTGTGTGACAGTTAGCCAAGTTTGGTGAAGCATGCTGTGGCCAAGGATGGTTTTTCTTGTACATAGAGTTGACTGGCCAATACTAGCATAAGCCTAGATCTTGCACTCACTAGCATCATGTCCTACCAGCTTTGCTAAACTGACCAGACGTTAGTCAACTTTTTAGCATAACATCAGTGTTTTAAGCTCTGGACGCTTCATTTTCCTCAAGTAAATAAGGACTTGTCCTATCTAAAATGCTTTAACTCCATGCAAAATGATTTTTTTCCCTGAAACTATTTCCTATATATAGGAGATACATAGCACTTGTGTGATACGTTTAAAATAACTGAGCAAGAAGCATGGCTTCAAATCTGCCTTGTAGTTTGACTATATATAAAAAGGCTTAAAAGGATGTATATCCTTAGATCAGAAAGTGCCATTCTAGCAATATTTAGAAAATCAGAGGCGTGTACAGAAATACTTGTAAAAGATTTATTAATGCAACATTACTAGTAATATCAAACATTGAAAACAACCAAAAGTGCCAGCAACTGAGGATTGGTCAGGCTCACCCAGATAAAATACTGCACAGGCATTAAAAACATTTGGAGAAGAATATTAATACCAGAACTTTTAATATCAATGAAAGCAGTAGGATGAAAAATAGTGTGTCAAGGAAAAGATCATATTTGTAAAGAAAAACATGAAAAGATACTAGAAGAGCATATGCCAAGTCATAAGTGATTGAGTAATGGTATTAAAAATGAATGGCTTTCCTTAGTGCTTGTTGATGTTTTTTTCTAAGCTTTTCTGCATTAAGCAACTATAACTTAATTATGACATTTTAAAACCAGTGACTTCTAGATTTCATGTAGTAGAGCAATCTTTAGAGTCCTCTTTGCCTCTTACTTTTACTGTTTAAATTTATCAGAAGGTTTTAGCAGAACCTTGTATAGCACGGGGCTCTGTTTTGGGTGGCCTTCTTTTTCCTGGTGTCTTTTCAGATTCTCTATATTCCCAGTTCTCTAGTGTTCCAGGGACCTTTTTTGGGGCTTTTGCTCATTTTTGGTGTGGGTGTGTACCTGTCTGAATTGCCTGTTTTAAAAGACTCTGCCCAGGCCCGCGACAGTCGCCTTCCTCCCTTTGCCCTTTGTCACCTTCCGTTCAGCCATGAGCTCAGAGGCCCCTTTTCCTTCCAGGGATGGAGAGGGTTGGGTGCCTACCCAGAAGCCCTATATAGGCATGGGCTAGGCCACTCCCTCTGTGCCACACAAGGTCCATGGAGCTGCTGACTGTGTTGGGAGGGCCTGGCTGGGCAGCTGTCCTCTGGCCTCATCTTTCCCATCCAAACACACACACTGTATATTGCCTAGATGGCCCAGCCCAGTGGACTGATACCTGCCTTCTACCGGTGGTGGAGTCTGCCCAGCTCTGAGCACTGAGAAAGGGGCACTTCTGGCTTCCTTCTGAGGATCCAGGACTTCAAGTTGAAGAACATATGGCCTGTCACATAGCTCGGCCTGTGCTGTGATAAATGTTTGCTAAGCGGGATCTGCCTCTTCCTTCAAATGGTCTGGCTACCCAAACACTTGTCCCAGATGGGGTGGAGGCCTTCCCTGCTGCCTGGAATTATTAGTGAGCAAGTCTTTGGGTATGGCTGGCTGGAGAAACTCCACCACTCAGAGAGAGTGATTGTGGGAGAAACAGTCATCTTATCTTGAGGGCATTGTGGTCCTGGTCACCTTGTAATTTAAATGGTGTTTTCTGACTGGTAAGAAATGAAATCTTAGCTGCTTCTGAGTCAGCAAGATCATAGTTGGGTCTAAGGTGTGTGTTGCTTAGAACTAAGCAGGTCTAAGACCTGCTTAGACCACTGGATGAAATTAGATACCTTTCCCATGTGAGGAGTGTTTCACACAGGCTTATCTCCAGCGGCATAATGCGTGCTGTGTAGCCAGGCCTTTCGGCAGCACCAGACTCTTGGCAGCCAGCCACCCTCCACCCCCACCCGCTTCCCTGAAGGTTGTTGACACTTACCTGGGACTCTGATTTGGTCCTTGACTTGTTCTGACTTTAGATGGGTAGAGCTCATAGCTGAAGGCTCTCAGTTTAAGCATCCTATTAACATTCTTAAGTGACAGGATCACTGCTAAGTACAGAGATGTGTTATGCTGGCCCCAAAATAGCAAGATACAGTGTCTTGAGACAACTTGATAAGACTTCTATTACCCCAAAAGTATAGTTTCCAGGTTTACAGATTATTCATATAAATTTGCATATCATCTTCACAAGACATGTAAGCATGCTCTCATCACGTATTCTTCATCAAGCCCTTTCTCTGTTTGTATTGTTAGTCACTATAGGATATAAAAGAAATGAGACTCAACCCTTGTCCATGAGGAGGCTGTAATCTGTGTGGAAGACAAGATGGATATATGGAATGATTAGTTCATATGACAATATTGCATGTCAGACACACATCTTTGGTGCCTTATTCTATAAGACACAGTCTCAGCCCTTAAGGAATTCAGCTGATATTCTGGCAAAAGAGTTGGACACAAAATTATATTCCACTGCAACATGAGGGGATGGAACCTTATCAGCTATGGGAAAGGGTGCTTTGGTAAGCCAGAAGGAAGAGTCACCCTGAGCCTGTGAGAGCCAGAAAGTCTTCAGAAATGAGGACACACTGGAGCTGGGTGTGCAGGATGATGTGGAGACTCATCAGAGGACAGCTGAGGAAGAGAGGCAGAAGAAATGAACAGAACAGTGCATTGGGTGTCACTGGTACTACAGAGTCTAAATTCCAAAAGGATGCGAGAGGAAAATAATCACTGTGAACTGCAGTAATCAGAAAAGACTTCAGTCTAGGTGAAGTGGCTCACGCCTATCATACCAACACTTTGGGAAGCCAAGGGGGGAGGATCACTTGAGGCCAGGAGTTCAAGACCAGCCTGAGCAACATAGCGAGACCCCATCTACAAAAATTGTTTTTAAATTAGCTGGGCATGGTGGCATATACCTATAGTTCCAGCTACTAGGGAAGCTGAGGCAGGAGGATGGCTTGAGCCCAGGAGTTTGAAGCTGCAGTGAACTATGATCATGCCATTGCACGCCAGCCTGGGTGGCAGAGTAAGGGTCAATCTCTATTAAAAAAAGACAAGACTTCACAAAGGAAGCAGAACCTGACCTTGCCCCAAGGATGAGCAGGCTGTGAGTTGACAGAACACCAGAGAGGGCTTTTCATGAGACAAGGTACAGCATCAGCAAAGGAATGGCCATGGGAAGGAGTGTGGCGGGGCCTGTAGGCAGGACAGCCTTACCAGACTGAGGATGTGTGCTGGTTTTGAGTTTGGAGAATATTGGTGACATTAACCAGAAATTAGGAAGTTTGAAGAGACAGTTTGGAAAGGAGTTGCTTTTTAGACACAGAGAGCTAGAAACAATGTGACCGTGGGTTGCAGGACATCCAAGTGGAGTGATCTCATAGAACCAGAAGCCGAGGGTCAGGTTGTGGATGGAGCTGTAGAGTGGGAGTCAGCAGCTCAGAGGAGGGCTGGCTTCCCTCAAAGGAATCTCTCCAGAGGTCTTGCATGCAGAGTACAAAGACCAGAGCCCCAAGTAATAAGCTTTGAGAACTGTCCATAGTTAGGAAAAAAGGAATGAGAAAGCGAGAAATTAGGATGATTCAGCAGCAAGGGAAGAGAAAATGTCTGGAAGAGAGTTTCAGTGCTGCTGATTTAACTAGATTTAAGAATTTAACTAGAAGGCAGTCATGATGATTGCTTAGGGTATCCGTTCAGTAAAACACGGGAGTGGCTTAAGGGGAAAATTGACAGAGAAAAATAGAAGCAATGGCTGGTCACCAGAGAATGGCAGCAGGGAGGGAGAGGAAAGTAGTAACCAGAAGAAGCAATCGAATCAAATTTTTTATTTTTGTAAAATAATTCTATTTTTTATCAGCAAACATATAAAATTGTAATATGTGGTTCTTAAAATACATTTTGTGTATTAAAATGTGCTTCATCTGTAGACTTCCCTATATTGACATAATCCATATATTTGTAACTTCAAATATTTCATTCCTTTGGTGGTATCCCATCATATTGATACCAGTATGCTTAACCTCATCTGTTGTTGGGCAATTGGAGTATTTTCAACATTTTGCAAGTGTAAATATCTCTGTTTTGAACATGACTGCACAAGTGACATTTTTTTCTTTTGTGGATTATTTCTTCATGGCATATTCCATAAAGTGGAATTACAGAGGCGCAAAGGCTACAATTTTTTTTAAATAAGCTTTTTATACAGTGTTCTCCTTGGTGATCTAACCAACTTTCAATTAGAGTAAAATGTTGGTATTGATGAAGAATCATTTTTTATAAGAAGGAGGTCTGAGCATGTTTAATGGCAGAAGGGAAAAGGAGTTATCCAAAGAAAATAGTACACAGGCAAGAGAGAAATAAAGCAAAAAGGAATGATCTTTAGGATCCCAGGGAAAGGTTACTTTGAAGAGGAGAGGGCATGGCTCTTTCTACCCCTGACTTTTAGGGTAAAGTCCAGGATAGATTACTAGGGTTCCTCCTAAGAAAAGACCTTTCTTTCTTTAGTAAAATAGAGCCAAGGCCACTTGCTGAGGTGGGGGAGGGAGAGGGTTGGTGGGGAATTGAGTTCTTGAAGGTCTGAATTGCCCACAGTGAGAAATGAGTCTGGGCATATGAGAGATGAATAAAGGTCTTGTTGTGAATGCTGCATTGGACCTATGAATTCATAATGGGCTGAGTCTTTAAAGTCCTCTGGCCAGAGAAGCAGCAGTGATGGGGGGCAGGCACCAGGACTGGGTGTTACTTGGCATGTTCAGGGCAAGGTTTCTGAGGAGGCAAAACTTAAGATGCAGTGAAGTAGCTGGCCCTAAGGCCAGAGGTAAAGGAAGGGCCACAGGTCGAAGACAGTCACTGGTTGTCAGCTAGAATGAGGAGGCAGAGGAATTACAGGGGCCAGTGGGAACAGAAAACAGATTTAGAATATGAGGGACGAGCAGTAAGGAGACTACTTACAGAGGAAGATCTTCATAGTAAAATTTGGCAGAGGCTTATTTTACTTTTGTTCATCTTTGTATAATGTTTACGTTTCTAACACAGGCATGTGTAACCACTAACATTTCTTTTTATTATTATTTTTTTTTTTTGAGACGGAGTCTCGCTCTGTCACCCAGGCTGGAGTGCAGTGGCCGGATCTCAGCTCACTGCAAGCTCCGCCTCCCGGGTTTATGCCATTCTCCTGCCTCAGCCTCCCGAGTAGCTGGGACTACAGGCGCCCGCCACCTCGCCCGGCTAGTTTTTTGTATTTTTTAGTAGAAACGGGGTTTCACCGTGTTAGCCAGGATGGTCTCGATCTCCTGACCTCGTGATCCGCCTGTCTCGGCCTCCCAAAGTGCTGGGCATAACATTTCTTGAAGGAATATTAAAAGGAATATGACTCCTTAAAATCTCAGGAGTCAAGCTGTGCCTTCCAAGTGTGGCTGGATTGCTGAGATGGATGAAGGAGAAATAAGGTGGAGCTGGATCATGGAGCCTACCTTGAAAAGATGCTGGGCCTCTGAGGAGCCTCCATGTGTCAGCCAGTGGCTCCTGTGGTCTCAGCTTGTCACAACAGTGTGGCACCCAGCCAGCAGCCCTCCTCCACCTACACTCCAGTAGTGTTCCAAATCCAAGGAGGGCCATCTTCCCAGGCTTTACAGTCATCTCTTAGATGTGCTGTTGCGTGAGTCTGGGGGTTTCCAACTCTCTGAGCAGATCCCTACTGAGCCATGCCTCTCTGGCCTCTGTGAGTGAAGGTTCTTCCTCCAGACAGGTAGAGTCCCTTGCTACAAATGCAGTTTTGTGAGTGGAGCTTGGGTTCTACTCATTTTGTGAGGGTCCCAGCCCTCACTCATCTCCTCTACTAGGTGCTTTGTGCAGTGTACAAACTGTACAACTGTATGTAACAGCCCTATTTCTCTCTTGCCTATTATGAAACTTGGCCTAAGGTCCTTTTCTCCTCTGACCCCTCTCTTTCTCATGTCCTCCTAGATCATCTACTTTGACCCTGACCCTGTCTGACACCCCAGGTTGTGACCTTTATGCTACCTGCTGGATTCACATTACTCTCATGCTGTACAACTGAAGCCATTTACACAGCTCACCATGCAAAGCAGCCACAGGGGCTGATAGCAGGGGACTTAACAAGGTGGGAATATGTGGAAAGTCAGGTGCAGCAGTCAACCTGTGGAAATGGAAAAGCTAGGGCTGCTTTCTTTACAGGGCCTTACACTGACATTACCATGCCTGGACACTTTGTAGTCACATTTTGTGAAAGCCAGGACCTAAGCAGAAGTATGGCTCTCTGCCAGTCCCTACCAGGAAGGAACAAACAGCTTGCAGTACAGGCCTCAAGCCAGGTGGGGTAGGAGCAAAAGTGCATTGTGTTGCCTGTGGAATTAAATGGACTCTCTGTAAACACAGCCTCCTGCCACTGTTCTTTCTCTTTTCCCCTAGTAAGCCTACCTGAGAATAATTAGTCCTTGGCCTATAATTAGATAGAATGATTATTTTACTACTATTTATCCATTTCACTGGGTAACTAGCTTCATGAGGCAGGGACCATATAAGACCTAGCAGTAGCTAGGGCTCAACAAATAATTGCTAAATGAATGGATTTCTAAGGCATATTTGTTGTTGTCGGTCCTTAATTCTATGAAATGGTTCCTAGGAGTGAGTAGATAGTGACCGCAGTAACTAATGAAAAAGCCCCCACAGTTGTCCCTAATGGACAAGAGTGCCAGGAAAAGCAATGTTTTGACTTCTCAAAGTCAAAACTCAAAGACTGTCAAGATTGGGAGTAGCATTGAAAACTAAGAAGGGCCAAACCAGCTCCTGTCAGAGGGTAATGGAAAGACATGAGAGGAAAATCCCAGTACCACTACCACTATCCTATTCAATAAAGCCTCACTTGGGCAGAATTAAGCTTCCAGTAAGACAGAGACAGGGATGGACATTCAGAGACGGAACCCACCACATAATCTGTGCTTGAGTAAAGAAAAAGTCAAATGTGTAGTGGAGCCTTTCCCAAGGGTGCATTTCCCACTCTCCTAGGTGTGGATGACGAGATCCTGACCCAGGAGCCCACTGGGTTCCAAACTTAGGCTCCAGAACTCCTTTTCTCCAGGCAGCACCCCCAACCCTGCCTACCAACTCTCCCCAAGTACTGCTCTGTTTCCCCTGCAGCTTCTCAGACATGCAAGTCTCTGATCGAACTTCTTCTGGCCTGGAAGGCTTGATTTTTCTGGACCCAGCAAAGCACTGCTCTGGCCCATGGCTGTCCCAGGGTGTGTTAGGAGGTCATAACACAAGAGAACTCATGCCTCTGAGGCTCTCTTGAAGGGTTTTGGGAACTCAGTGATAATGCAGGCCCTGTCAAGAGTACTTAAGAAGATCCCATTTGTACCTTTATCTTTAAAATTCATCATTTGAACTCAGATGGTTCTGCCAGTATCTAGCTGTTCTGTGGAAATTATGTTGCTTGCCACTTAGAGCAGATGACCTCTTTGGGAAGGACTAGGAAATAACCAGTTGTTTTAAAGTTCCCAGAGCTGTTAGCTAAAAGATCTTTTTTTTTTTTTTTTTTTTTTTGAGACGGAGTCTCACTCTGGAGTGCAGTGGCCAGATAGCTCACTGCAAGCTCCGCCTCCCGGGTTTACGCCATTCTCCTGCCTCAGCCTCCTGCGTAGCTGGGACTACAGGCGCCCGCCACCTCGCCTGGCTAGTTTTTTTTTTTTGTATTTTTTAGTAGAGACGGGGTTTCACCGTGTTAGCCAGGATGGTCTCAATCTCCTGACCTCGTGATCTGCCCGTCTCGGCCTCCCAAAGTGCTGGGATTACAGGCTTGAGCCACCGTCCCCGGCCTAAAAAATCTTATATATTCCTTTCAGCTTGGTTTTCTGGAATTGACAGCCTTTCCTAATTCCAGAGAGGCTGCCTGTCAGCTTCCTTAAGAAGCTTTCCAAGATACCCATTGAAGGCAGGAAGCAAGCAAAGAGAAACAACTGAGAAGCCTTTGACTCCAGGTGTCCCTGGGTAGCAGCTGCCCCTCACCCCCGTCCCTTCCCCTTGTTGGGGATTTGAGGTTTGAAAGGAACTTCCTCAGATGACTGCCATGTCCGCAGCTATTCCTCTGAAGAACACTTGAGAATTTTTGCATCACTTGTCTCACCTAATAATGTTTGTATCCATGCATTAACTTTCCCATGAATTTAAATATATTTATATATTATTCTCAGAATCGTTACAACCTTGCCTTTATTTTCAGAGAAACTTCTAAGAGTATTATGTGTTTAATGCCTTTAATGTATAGTCATAATCAAAAACCTCTTGCTGGATGACAAATATAATTCAAAATTGCTTTGAGAATTAAATATTTATGAATTAAAACATTGCAGAAATGCACAATGCAAAAAGTAGAAGTCCTCCATAACTCTGTCCCCCAAAGAGAATCACTGCCACTATTTTGTTGAATATTCCAACTTTTTTCTACACACATACTAACATATTTATTTCTAAAAAACATGGAATCTAACTATTTTTCATTTATAGAAAATTGGAAACGATAGTAAAGAGTAAGTGAGAAAATTAGAACTACTTTTAATTCTACCATTCAGACAGTAGTGGCACCAGGGGGTGGTTTGGGTGAGCTTTAGCACTGCCGTCTTCCTGAAAGCTGTCCCAAGGAAACATAGGCTCCAAATAGAAATGTGTCCTTCTTCTGCATATGCAGCTTCAAGGCTTTCTTCTAGCTCCCTGTTCCCACCAGATTACCAACCCTAAGCCCATCCATACAGAAAGCTCATTGCCACCATTGCTTTTTAGTGTGGTGAACATATCACTCCATTTTCTTCCAGTTGCACATATATCTTTTAACTAAGAATCATATTCATTTATAGTTTTTCCAGTAGTCATATCAAGTTCCAGTGTAAATTACATGTAGAAGGCACTTCCCATTGCCCCAGGTAACATTGGTTTTGATTTTGTCCCCAGTAGCATTATTTCCAAGACATGTCAGGGAACTGTTTTGAACTCACCCCGGGAGATGCTTTCACTGTGTCAGTGGAGAAGCTGAAACATAGGGTCAATGACTTGTTTAAGATCAAAATGAAACTCTGCCTTAGCTAGACTTACCCACAGGTGTCTAATTGCCCAAGATCATTGGCTGAACTGCCTGCCTTTACTGCAGCATTTGAGAAGGAGTAGAAGGGACATGCCTAGGTCCTGAATTCTTCCTTTTTCTTTAGCCTCAATATCAGTTGCTTAGTACCATTTAGACAGATGGTGCTTCGGCCCTGAGAGAGATTGTTAAGACGTGTGCTGTTGAAACTCTTCTTCCCTTTTGGGGAAGGATGTTGGCCTTTCCTCAAGTCAGGCAGAATCCCACCTGGGCCATCATCCCAGCTCCTGAGATCATTCACAATATTCTCGTTCCAAATTCTGTTCTGTACATCTCATTTCTCCATGTGTAAACACTTAGCCAGAGAGCATTCTGGCAGCCTAGATCTGAGTGGATGAGGCTATTCCTATAGCAATAATATGGCAGAAGCAGGTCCTGGAGACCCTCCCCACTTGCTCAGGTGTGGCCCAGACCAGCGCTGTACCATACTGCCATGGTCACAGGGCAAGCACCATAACTCAGAGCAACCCCTGGAGAATGAGAGAGCAGCCTAGGAAGTCCCAGTGAGAGGAGACCTGATCAGCCAGGTATTCGTTTCTTACTGCTGCCTAACAAATTACTAAGAAAGTTCTAATCCCCCAGAACTGGTAAATATTCCCTTATAGGACAAAAGAATAGGTATTACCTTATATGGCAAGAAGTGTTAATTAAGTTAAGGATCTTGAAAGAGAGGTTTATCCTGGATTATCTGGGTTGGCCCTAAATGCAATCATATGTATCTTTATAAGCAGGAGGACAGAGTGGTTTTGAGAGAGAAGAGACAGTGTGGCCACAGAAGCAGAGATTGGAATGGTGTGGCCACAGCCTAAAGCCACCAGAAGCTAGAAGAGAGGCAGGGAGCAGATTCCCCCAAGAGCCTTCAGAGGGAGGGCAGCCCTACTGACAATGGGATGCTGAACTTCTGGCCTCCAGATCAGTGAGAGAATGAACTTCTGTTGTTTTCAGCCACCCAGTTTGTGGTCATTTGTCACGGTAGGCACAGGAAACTAATCTAGTGTGCCAAAATCAAGGTGTTGGCAAGGCTGTGTTTCTTCTGGAGCCTCCAGGAGAAAATTCATGTTCTTGCCTCCTCCATCCTCTAGAGGCTGCCCACATTCACTGGCTCCTGGCACCACATCACTCTGCTTCCATCATCACTGTTCTCTGAGTGACTCTTCTACTTCCCCTTATAAGGACTCTGGTGATTACATTGGGCCTGCTCAGATAATCCAGGATAATCTTCCCATCACAAAAACTTTAATCACATCTGCAAAATCCCTTTTGCCATTTAAGATAACATATTTATACGTTCCAGGGATTAGGACACGGACATCTTTGAGAACCTACCATAGTCTGTAAACCTAAATGGTATGGGTAGGAATGGTGGGTCCGTTCACTGCATCCCAGAATGTTCAAATTAGATGCTACTTCCTGAATCTTGAGAAAAGCAGTATCAAAGGAAACACTTCTTTATACAGAAGTGGTATCCATGGAATGTATTACCTGCACAGGTTCTCTCAGGCAGAAAACATGAAAAGCTACGTCGGCAGCAACAGGAAGATGGGGGTATGAATGTGAGCTAGGCAAGATGAGGTTCTCCCTGTAAGTTTTTGAGGTGAGGGCGTGGTGGTCGGGGTCTTCTACAGCACTCACCTTTGGTGCTTCTCAGGCAGACTAAGCTGGATGGGCCTTTGGTTTGTGCCAGTAAGGGCATTCCGTGCAGCCATCAATCATAGCACTAGTGCCTGTGGAGACACCGGCCACTGGAGAAGATCCAAAGGATGAATCACAGCAGTAGACGTGGTGTGGGGATTAGAGGTAATGGGGCATGCTTGTTTGAATGGAGAGTGATAGGGCTGTGAGAGATGCTATGGAAGATGGAAGTGGCACTTGTGGAGTATTGGTTGGAGGGAGAGTGGGAAGCTGAAGAGCCACTGTGTGAAAGAGTTTCCATCTAGAGAGGTAAGAACCCAGGAGGGAGCACCCCAGTAAGGGCAGCAGTAAGTAAAGCTGCCCTTAAGGTTAGATAGAATCACTTGAAGTGGTTTGGCTGCACATCAAGACCATCAAAAGCCGAGTTCCCATTCTGCTCCTGCCTGTCTCTCTAGCTCTGGAAAAGATGATTTCTTCCTCAGAAGTAAATACAATTTCCTCCTTTTGTATCAGTGTAATGTGGGAATAAAAAAATAAAAAATTTCCGCCTTGAAGAGGATGAAAAAGCTTTAATTATTACTGTTTATTTTCATATTTACAGATGAAAGACATGCTGACTTCAAACAGGTAGAGTTGGGACTGAGGAAGAGAATTAATTCTCAGCATTAAAATTATCCACTAGAAAATATTTATGCCTGTTTTGAAAAGTTTCACTGAGCGTGGTGGCTCACGCTTATAATTCTAGCACTTTGGGAGGCTGAGGCAGGTGGATTGCCTGAGGTCAGGAGTTCAAGACCAGCCTAGCCAACACAGTGAAACCCTGTTTCTACTAAAAATACAAAAAAACATAGCTGGGCATGGTGGTGGGCACCTGTAATCCCAGCTATTTGGGAGGCTGAGACGACAGGAGAATCGCTTGAACCTGGGAGGTGGAGGTTGCAGTGAGCCAAGATCGTGCCATTGCACTCCAGGCTGGGCAACAAGAGCAAAACTCCATCTCAAAAAAAAAAAAAAAAGAGGAAAGAAAGAAAAAGTTTCTAATGGTTGAATATAAAGTTGGAGAATTTCAAAAAGAGATCTGACAATCAATAAAGGGCTCAGAGAAGAATCCATTAGAACAGAAATGTTTGTGTTCCTAACCACCCAGACTCATTTCTAGGGCAAGGCATTAGCCAAAGATGTCAGCAAGCAGCTACCTCCTACATGCTTGTGAAACACTGTGAGAAATTATGGTGCATGCCTCGGAAACTTGCCAGATAATTAATGGCTTAATTCTGCTTCAGCTCTTCTTTTCATAACAGAAAGGTCTGAGACTCCAATTAATGAATTTCACTTTAAAAAGAAGTTTGTTGAATACTTGCTCTAGTTTAGAGCATGAAGTTCAAGGTAGGGGACACAAAGAGAACCCATTCTCCTGGGGCCACCTCTCTAGACAACACTAGCTCCTAAGCGGGCGGGCCTGCTGGAGGCCAGGTTCTAACCTCCAGAGCCATTGCTACATAGTGCGTCCCTTTGCCCACCGTGAGCAGCCACAGCAAAGTGATACCAGTGTTTTCATGGGACCGGCATCCTGACCTGGTAGAAGGGGAGGCTCCTCCCTGACAGTTTTTAAATACAAGGACATTCCAGCATCTCATTATTCTGTGATGGTGTGAGGTAATATCTGTCCTAGTCTCTAGCTCCTTTTTTTTTTTTTCAATTTGCATATCAGAGCATCAAGAAGAACACTGCATACATTTAGCTGCTTTAAAAAATGTTGGCAGAAGAAACCAATTAGCTAAGTGGCCATTAATAGCTGCAACCCATCATTGAAACTTTTTCAGCAAATTTCTTTATATTTGTTCCCCAAGTTACTTTATCTCATCACAACATTCTGGAATCCAACCAGAAAGGAGACTGAAGTTTCTGGAGATGAGGGAAAACTACAATGTAAAAATCATGCTTTGCTGTGACTCAGCTTAATAGTCAGGCCACTGACTGATTAACAGTGACAAGAGCAGTGCTGGTAAATGGGGAAATTGTGTGCGTGTTCTCAAGTGTGGTCCTGCTGCTGACTCACCAGGAAAGCTGGTGAAAAATGCAGACTCTGAAGCCCCAGCCTACAACTTTCCTCTCTGAGGGTAGGCCAAGGAATCTGCATTAGTAATAGGCCAGTCACCTATATGTACCCTAAATTTTGGGAACCTCTTCCCTAGAGGGGTTTCCTCCTTGAGGTATGTGGAGTTGATCTTGGCTTGAAAACCTTTACCCAAAGCCAAAAGTGACCCTGACACCCCTTGGCAGAAAAACTCTCCTGCTTCTCTCTTTGTATCCCCTTGGACCTAGAGAAGAGTTGTGCTCCAGCTCAGCACCTCTGTATATGGTGAAGTCCCAGTTTATTATTCATTCTTGCTGCCTGACAGGTAGACAGCATCACCACCTCAGCTTTTTCATAATGGCCATGTAATTCCAGCACCAATGTATCCCACCTTGATAAAGAAGCCAAGCCTTGGGATGCCACCATTTCGCCTTTCACTGTGTGATGGCATTCTGAAGTTTTTCTTGGCACTCAAAGAAGAAAAGGCTGTGTAGAATTTCTGATGGCTGTTTTACAGAACATCAAGAAACACCCACTAGGCTCCAAAGCCCCAGGCAGTCCCTGTTTAGTTGTGGTCAGGGAAAGAAATGACTCGTCTCTGCATGAGCTTGGCGCTGTGCAGGATGCTTTCCAAACACCACCTCAATTAATAAGAAAAGTGATCCGAAGTCTGTGCAATGCAAGGGAAAGGGCAATAACAGCAGGAACTGAATGAAAGGCAGGCTTGAATTCTGTTCTCAGGTGCGGTGTGACTCCTCAGGGTAGGAAAGTCAGTTCCCTAGTGCCTCTATGTATCCTTCTGTAAAATGAGGTTATTGCTGTTCCCATCGCCCAGTCATGAAGTCAGAGTTGGGAATACTTTGAACTTCCCAGATGAAAGGTGATATACAACTACAAAGTGAAGAGTTGGTGTAGAGGAAGGTGCTACAAAACTAAAAATGAGATGGCTAAGTGACCGCAAAATGTAAGGATGTCAGGATGCTCCACTCTGCTGCCAGGAGACTCTCCAGACCTTCATTTGCCTTGCTTGTCTTGTGAAGGATGGTGTGAATACTCACTATCATGTAAGGAGGGGCAGCCTAGTGTGGTGGTTAAGAGAAAAGACTTTGGGGTCACTGACCTGTTGAATCAGAATATTGAGTTAGGAGATGGGGAAGCTGCAGTTTTAAGAAATTTCCATCTGGTTGTGGTAGCTCAGGCCTTTAATCCTAGCACTTTGGGAGGCCGAGGTGGGAGGATTGCTTGAGGCCAGGAGCTCAAGACAAGCCTAGACAACATAATGAGACCCTGTTGCTACAAAAAATCTTAAAATTATCTGGGTACAGTGGTGCATGCCTGAAGTCCCAGCTACTTGGGGACCTGAGGCGGGAGGAACACCCAGAGCCCAGGAGTGTGAGGCTACAGTGAGCCTAAACCATAACCCTTCAGCCTGGGCGACAAAGCAAGACTGTCTTGCTTGAAAACAAACAAAAAATTCCCAAAGTGATTTTGATGGACACCAAAGTTTGAAGAACAGTGTGGCTCCCCTAGACTCCTGATGGTTCCCATGGAAGCTGTATTTCCACGCCCTTCCTGTGCACCTTATGCTGTCCCTGCTCACTGAACCGCCTTCCACTCAGTCCTTCCTATGCATGCATCAGAAGCATCATCTCTTGGGTTTGCTTCCACTAAGTGAACTCCCACTCTTCCTTCAAAACTAGGTTACACATCACTTCTCGCCCAAAACTTTTCCTGAACCTTTGCAGAGGAATGAATCCTTCCCAGATACCAAAGAATACCATGCAACCATCAAAGAGAATGGGGCATGGAAAACTAACCATATTTTTAAAGGAAAAAAAAAGTCACAGAATATTTCTATTTTGATTCTGTTTTTCTTTAGATGACTGTACAAATAGGTATATATAGTTTGAATATGTATATAGAAAGGTCTGAGGAATACACATACCTGGTAACAGGGAACTTTTAAATTTTATACACATCTGTTTTTTAAATTTACATATTAGTTTTGTAATTTTTTGAATTTAATAACAATTAAAGTAATTACCAAGAGAGTAATTGCTTAAATAATTTCAAGGAAGAATCAACTGCTATTATAGCCCTTGTATATCATGTTATGGTTGTGTGTGTCTCCCTCCACCGTTCAGCTGTGAGCTCCTGAATGGCAAGGCCTTCAGGCTATTCTTCTGCCTGTCACCAGTGCCCAGCACTTCCCTGACACTCAGTGGGTGTGCACCGCATACTTAGTGAACATAAGAGATCCACGGCCAGGAGCAGTGGCTCACGCTTGTAATCCCAGCACTTTGGGAGGCCGAGGCGGGCGGATCACAAGGTCAGGGGATCAGGACCATCCTGGCTAACACGGTGAAACCCCGTCGCTACTAAAAGTACAAAAAAATTAGCCAGGCCTGGTGGCGGGAGCCTGTAGTCCCAGCTACTCAGGAGGCTGAGACAGGAGAATGGCGTGAACCCGGGAGGCAGAGCTTGCAGTGAGCCGAGATTACGCCACTGCACTCTAGCCTGGGTGACAGAGCGAGACTCTGTCTCAAAAAAAAAAAAAGAGATCCAAACCAATTGTAGGGAAGCTTAGTCGATCAGCCCCAGGGGTGGTCGGGTCTGTCACTGAGGTACAGCCTATGGTCAGTTGGCATGTCTAGTCCTAGCAGAAAGACAATAGCAGGAAGGAAGTGACTGTGGTGGCTGGACCAATACTGCTTACAGCCTCTACCACAAAAGAAACAGTTTGGTGGTGGTGATAGGGAGAAGAGGACTTTGTTGGTGACAGTTGGCTACAAATGGTCTGTGGGTCACTGCCACTTGCTTTCTTAAATCCCTACTCCAGTTCTATGAGCTGTGTCTACTTGCCCCAAAGTAACCCCTACTCTTTTTCTAAACAATCGAATTCCACGTTCACTTTATAGAGCCCCACATAAATAAAAGAAATTGCCCTATTTTCACACAGTTTGTCTCCTTTCTATTTCCATCCCTTTAAAATCCTGCAATCATGAGATTGCCTAAATGGTCTCTCTGGAAGGCCCTGGCAACTTCTAGGCACCCATCCTGTCTTGCATTTTTATATCAGATTCTCAAACTCCAAATCAGGCCAGATGTAAATGGGTAACAACTGTCTGTGTTCTCTCTATTCCACTAAAAGCATCGGGCATTCCTCCTCTCCTTCTCTTATTGAAATAACTTGCGTAAATCATGCTAGACCTTGCACCTTGATCTCCTTAGGCCACACATGTGGAAATTGATTCCCTGCCCTTCACCACAACCACCACACACACATGTACTTTGTGCCAAATTCCTAAGCAAGATTGGATGTGTATAATTTTTTAATCTCATGATTTTGGAAAATCAGAAACTGTTACTACTCTATAACCAAGGAGAAGAATAAGTGAAGTGTATTCACATTTATTATATTTATATCTAAATGCTATAGCAATACCTTTTGACAAAAATGTAATTTTAGTCACATTTTAGGAGAAGCGTAGTATTCATTCTTACTGACTAATGTTATCAGATAATTTTTTTTTTTTTTGAGATGGAGTTTCACTCTTGTTGCCCAGGCTGGTGTGCAATGGCATGATGTCATCTCATTACAACCTCCGTCTCCCTGTTTCAAGCAATCCTCCTGCCTCAGCCTCCCAAGTAGCTGAGTTGACAGGCATGCACCACCATGCCTGGCTAATTTTGTAATTTTAGTAGAGATGGGGTTTCTCCACATTAGCCAGGCTGGTCTTGAACTCCTGACCTCAGGTGATCCGCCTGCCTTAGCCTCCCAGAGTGCTGGGATTACAGGCATGAGCCACTGCGCCCGGCCCGGACAATTTTTTTTTTTTTAATCCTGACCTATTCTAAGAGTTTGGTTGGGAGGCAGAGACGGACAGATCACGAGGTCAGGAGATAGAGACCATCCTGGCTAACACAGTGAAACCCCATCTCTACTGAAAAAAAAAAAAAATACAAAAAACTAGCCGGGCGACTTGGCGGGCACCTGTAGTTCCAGCTACTTGGGAGGCTGAAGCAGGAGAATGGCATAAACCCAGGAGGCGGAGCTTGCAGTGAGTTGAGATCGCACCACTGCACTCCAGCCGGGGCGATAGAGTGAGCCCCCGTCTAAAAAAAAAAAAAAAAAAGTTTGGAATGGATGTTTGAGGGGAGGAGAAGACAGGTCATTCAGCAAACATGAAGCACCTATTTTGGCCATGATTTGGAATTTTAAAATGACAAATGTAAGATACCACCTCATCCCTGCCCTTGAATTCATGTTATAGTTTTAATATACCCTGCTGTAATCATAAAATGTGGTATATGTTCCATAAAACTAGAATCAGATAGGATCAATTGCATCTTACTCATCGATATCCTTGTGAAGACTGTGTAGGCCAGAAGTGAGAAGATTATTTGAAATCCTTCTGTTTCCTACATGGAGTGTTGATTCTGTATAATGTGTTGCTTCTCTCCTGAGAAATCCAGCATTCTGTTTTATTTCCTATTGCACATGTTGTACTTCCATGCCCTTTTTATATTCTGCTACTTTCCCTAGTTTCAGTTTAGTCATAGGGATTGTATAGCTCCCACTTTTCCTTTCTCCGGAAATACCATGCATGTTTTAACTGGAAGACCCTGATGAGGTAAAATATTAGGACATTATTAGCCAGGCACGGTGGCTCACACCTGTAATCCCAGCACTTTGGAAGCCGAGGTGAGCAGATCATGTGAGGTCAGGAGTTTGAGACTAGCCTGGCCAACATGATGAAATCCTGTCTCTACTAAAAATACAAAAAATTAGCCGGGAGTGGCAGTGCATGCCTGTAATCCCAGCTGCTCGAGAGGCTGAGGCAGGAGAGTTGCTTGAACCCGGGAGGCGGAGGTTGCAGTGAGCCGAGATCGCGCCACTGCACTCCAGCCTGGGCAACAAGAGTGAAACTCATCTCAAAAGAAAAAAAATTAGGACATAATTAAAATAAAACCAGAAACTGGTTCTTTAAAACTCCTTTCTTAGCCATCTGATCTATCATCAGTCACTTCAAGTTGTTTGGTGTCAAAATTACAGAGTCCCCCACTATATTACAGCAGTTTCTCTACTTAGAGCTAAGTCCTTCTCCAGGTCACAGAAAGAAGTTGTTCCAGGGATAGAAAAATTTCCTCTTGAGGGAAAGTTCTGAGGAGGTTAGGAAGATGTGTAGCTCCTGCTTGATGTCCCTAACATTTCAGGTGGTGACTAAACTCTTGGTAAGGATGTGACTCCCTCCCCATGAGATTGCCAGGTTGAAGACCAGCTGAGGAGTCATCTGCCCCTTTCCCAGCCTTACCAACTTGATTTTTGCTGGATTTAGGAAATAGGACAGTTCTGGTTCTTTATCCTACTACTGTAGGCCCTGCTTGGCTATGACCATTGATTGGGTCCAAAAGTTCATGCCTGGCAGGAAAGCAAGAACTCTTGATGGATGTCTTGAGAACCATGCTTCCTTGAGTAGGAGATGGGGCTCTCCCCCAAGACGGAGACTAATTGAGAAGACTGACATTAAGGAATGCTTCCAGAATACCCCAGAATTTGGCTTGAGCCCTAATCTTTGTGTGTGGGAGCTGTCCAACATTTCAGCATACTTTTGCGTTTGCCTAATTTGAAAGAAATGTGATAATAATCTGGCTGTCTTGACTGCTTTACTGTGGGCCATGTTCTAAGGAAACTGACACAATTCAGGATCTAGCCTCTCAGGTCTTTTGATCTGATAACTTAATTATCAGCTTTTCTTGAGGTCACCAAGCCCTGAGAAAACTGACTTACATTTATTTGCTTAGGCACATTTGTACCAGAAAGTCAATTTAATAAATATACTTCTTCCCTGTATCATGGTGCCTTGAAAATCAGAAAGGTAATCAGAGCTTGGTTTATAAGCATGAAATCAGAGCAAATATAGTTGGAAGTTAAGAAATGATGTGTTATCCACACCATGGTTCAAGCTTGATTAATTCTCCTCTCTCTACCAGAGGAGACATCATTCATCCTAGTGACCAGAATACTAATTCCAGCTAAGCAGAGTGCTACTCGGTTGGACAGTGTTACTGCACTAACATAGTTTTCCTTTCTAACCATCTTTTCCTCTAGATTCCATAATAAGCCATCCCCTTTTTATAATTAACATTACAGCCAGGCGCGGTGGCTCACGCCTGTAATCCCAGCACTTTGGGAGGCCGAGACGGGCGGATCACGAGGTCAGGAGATCGAGACTATCCTGGCTAACACGGTGAAACCCCGTCTCTACTAAAAAAATGCAAAAAACTAGCCGGGTGAGGTGGCGGGTGCCTGTAGTCCCAGCTACTCAGGAGGCTGAGGCAGGAGAATGGCGTGAACCCAGGAGGCGGAGCTTGCAGTGAGCTGAGATCCGGCCACTGCACTCCAGCCTGGGTGACAGAGCCAGACTCCATCTCAAAAAAAAAAAAAATTAGAATCAACTTCTACATCATGACATGTTACAGTTTGCCAAGTTTGTAGTTTATTTTACATTGGTAAATTTTAAGTCAGTCCTGCTCTGTGACATCTAGGAAGACATTGTAGTTTTATTTACAATAGCGCCAAATCACTCTATTTCTCCTGATAGGTAATCCTATCTATAACATGTAGATAATAGGTAATCCTATCTATAACATGTAGATACTTATTAACTCATTAGTAGGGATTGGCAGACATTTTCCTTTCTTCTTTTTTTTTTTTTAAGAGAAAAAAAGTGAGGTCTCACTCTGTCGATTACCCAGGCTAGAGTACAGTGGCAGGATCATGGCTCACTGCAGCCTTGAACTCTTGGGCTCAAGTGATCTTCCCACCTCAGCCTCCCAAGTACCTAGGACTACAGGCACAAGCCACCATGCCCAGCTAATTTTGTTGTTGTTGTTGTTGTTCAAGACGGAATCTCACTATGTTGCCCAAGCTGGCAGACATTTTTTGTAAGGTCCAGATAGTAAATATTTTATGCTTTGCTGGCCATATTGTCTCAAGTCAAAACTACTCTACTCTGCTGTTGTAATATGAAAGCAGCTATAGACACTAGGTAAATGAATGGGTGTGGCTGTGTTCCAATAAAACCCCTTGACCAAAAGGGAGGCTCTAGCTCCTAATTTGCCAGCTCCTGCTTATTAGTCATAATCGCAGATGGGACTCTGTTCTTTCCTGGTTTTGCTGCAGTCTTGTTTTATCCTAGATATTAATAGGATGTTTAAGTCTTCAAAAGTAGTTTCCACTCTCCTCTAAAAGAACTCAGAATCCTCAGAGAAATGCCTTGCTTCAAGACTGAGGCAGGGAAACTGCAAGTTGATCCTAGAACAAATTATTCTTCTAGAAAGTAAGGAACTTCTCAAAGAATGATAGGATGTGTCAACAAGACACAAGAGCCAGCTGCAAGGGACTCCGACTGTGGCCGCCAATACTGGGACACTATGAACATCAAAATAAATAATAACAATGTATTATAATCCTTTGAATAAAATAATCATCTATGAGTTTATACTGGCTTAAATAAATAAATAAAGGAAAAAATAAATGGAGGAGGAAGGGATAGCTCTTCCTTTATGATGGAGTTAAACGTTAAGAATAGTTCTCAAGTAGGTTGGAGGGCAAATCAGAATGGGGACTTTTTCAAATACCTGAGAGTCTTTCTAAGAGGAGTTTGTGTGTGTGTGTGTGTGTGTGTGTGTGTGTGTGTATGTGTGTTGGAAAAGCTCCCCACAAGATACTGATGGGCCTTTTCTGTTTGGGGACCACTGATATTCCAGCCACAGAAGACGGTGGAAAGATAGCAGAGGGAAGTAAGTCTTCAGCCTGCTTGGCCCATTCATGCCTGCCTATCGCCTCTATTCCTTGTTATCCTCACCAATATATTTGGCCATCTTGGAACCTGGTGAGTCCAAAAGGAGGAGCTCCTGCCTCTGGGGTTTGTTCTTGGGTACCCATAGAAACAGATGAGACAGGCCGGGCGCGGTGGCTCAAGCCTGTAATCCCAGCACTTTGGGAGGCCGAGACGGGTGGATCATGAGGTCAGGAGATCGAGACCATCCTGGCTAACACGGTGAAACCCCGTCTCTACTAAAAATACAAAAACTAGCTGGGCGAGGTGGCGGGCACCTGTAGTCCCAGCTACTTGGGAGGCTGAGGCAGGAGAATGGTGTAAACCCGGGAGGCGGAGCTTGCAGTGAGCTGAGATATGGCCACTGCACTCCAGTCAGGGCGACAGAGCGAGACACCGCCTAAAAAAAAAAAAAAGAAAAGAAAAGAAACAGATGCGACATTAGAAGATAGGATTTTTTTTTTTTCGAGGTCAGGAGATCAAGACCACGGTGAAACCCTGTCTCTACTAAAAATAAAAAAATTAGCGGGATGCGGTAGCAGGCCCCTGTAGTCCCAGCTACTTGGGAGGCTGAGGCAGGAGAATGGTGTGAACCCAGGAGGCGGAGCTTGCAGTGAGCCGAGATCATGCCACTACATTCCAGCCTAGGCAACAGAGCGAGACTCTGCCTCAAAATAAATAGATAAATAAATTAAAACAAACCCTTTACCTGAGGAACAGAAAAATACCTGGAGGGAAAGTATCTAGTGAAGAAATGGTTCTCACTTTCTAGGGGATCTTCAAGAGAGAAAAGACAAGCCCATTAGCAGAGAAATTAAAGTCAAGTTGTGAAGTAAGCATTTAAAATATTTTTATTCTATTTTGAACAAGTGTAGATATCTGGAGACCAAAGTTGTAAAATACATGATATGTGATCCCTGACTTCAAGGCACTTACCTGTTTGGGAAGATATTTGAAAAAAAATTAAATGGCAATAGTATAAAGCGGCAGCCCCCAACCTTTTTGGCACCAAGGTTTTGTGGAAGACAGTTTTTCCATGAATGGGGTAGAGGGTGGGGGTTGGTTTCAGAATGAAACTTCCACCTCAGATCATCAGGCATTACTTAGATCAAGCTTGTCCAGTTTGCGGCCCATGGGCCGCAACACATTTGTAAACTTTCTTAAAACATGGAGTTTTTTTGTGATTTTTTTTTTTTTAAGCTCATGAGCTGTCATTTATGTTAGTGTATTTTATGTGTGGCCCAAGACAATTCTTCTTCTTCTTCTTCCCGTGTGACTCAGGGAAGCCAAAAGATTGGACAGCCCTGAGTTAGATCCTCATACTGAACATGCAGCCTAGATCCCTCACATGCACAGTTCACAATAGGGTTTGCACTTGTGTGAGGATCTGGTGCCGCTGCTGGTCTGACAGGAGGTGGAGCTCAGGTGGGAATGCTCGCTGTTGCTATGCAGCCTGGTTCCTAACAGGTCATGGACCCGAACTAGTCCGTAGCCTGGGGGTTGGAAATCCCTGGTAGAAAGGATAGTTTGGTAACTTAAATGTTGTGTAGCAGGGTACATATATGCTTAATCAGCAAGTGAATTACGTAAACTCAAAATTCACTAAATGTAGAGGAGTAAGGAATTGCTGAAGGCTAGAGAGGTCAATGCAGACAAAATAATAGAATTATTGCATCTATTAGAAAGGACCTTAAGAAGTCACCTAAACATAAAATCTCAGCTAGTCCAGCCTTCAGTCTGGTTCTTGACCCTGCTAGGGCACACCCACAGGGTGTCATCAGCTTGAAGACCTGCCATAGGGGGACCTCACCCCTTCCTGGGGTAGACATGCTGCCTTTAACCAGCACTACTGAGAATGTTTGTCTTCAGTGGGTCAACATCTGTTTTTTCTGTATCTTCAACACTTTGGTGACAGTTTTACAAACGCTGTAGTCACAGAAAATAAGTGTAATCCCTACTCTTCCTCTGGGCCCTTAAGTCATTAAAGGTAGTTCTCATGTCATGCTGAGTTTTTCTTCTGTCTCTAAGCTAACCCCTTAGTTTCTCCACCAGGTCCTCGGCTGACCTAGATTGGAGCATATCCACTCCACTCACTGTCATGGTCTTTCTCCTTTAAACAGGCCTGCTTGTGAATGTTGCTCAAAAGTTTGCTGCACAGAACTGAAGTCAGTATTACAGGTGTCATCTGACAAGCCCAGAGGGGAGCAATATTATCACTTTCCTCATTCTGGAAGAAGGACATTATAACCCAATATCTAGTTTCAAATGAGTTCTGTTCTCACTAGCTGTGTTACCCTGGGCATGTTACCTAAGCTCTCTGAGCCTCAGTTCAATTCTGCTAATATCTGAGAACATTCCATGTGCTGGATACCATGCCAGACAATAGGGCTGAAAAAACTTAATCCTAGCCCTCAGGAAGCTCCTAGTGACGTGGAAGAAATAGACATGTACTTCTGTGTTAGAAGTATGTCCAAACAGTATTACAGAAGTACCCAGAAGGCTAGGCTAACCCAGCCCAGGGGAACAGGCTGGGAGTCAGGGAAAATTTTCCAGGGGAGTTGACACTTGAGAGAGTACATGCCAGTGTGAAATCCCTATGTTTTTTGCACACAGTTTTGCGAACCTTATGTCTTCTGCCAAATATCTTCCATTTGTTTTTTAAGATACAAATGCAGAACCTCATATGTGTTTATTTGGAGTGGTTTAGCTTCTTCCCATAGCCTGTCACAGCACTTTGGAATCCTGATTCTGTCAGCTAGTGCTCACAGAAATGGTGGGACATGAGCTTGGCCTTGAAAGGAGGAGAGCATTCCAGTACAAGCCAAGGCAGGTAGGCATTCAGTATCAGGGAGACTGGCAGGAGGGAGAATGACAGTCTGACTCAATTGAGGGGCTTGGGGTTGGAGACATCAGAGAAAGGGTTTGGGGAAGAAGGAAGTGGAATTGATCCTACAGATGTTTGGTCTTGATCCTACAGAATAGAGATATAGAGGGCTTATAGATATATTATGCTTAGGGGGAGGGGATAATTAAAGCAGTGTTTTTGGGAAGTCTGTCTTGCGGTGAGGAGCAAGGAAAGTTGAAAGAAAAGGGACCAAAGGCAGGAATACTATCCAGTCACAAAACGGCAACAACCTGGACAAGGATGATGTCAGTGAGAATGGAAGGGACAGGATGGATGAGAAAAATCAATGACTTGATGACAAGTTGGCCCAAAGCAAGAGAGGCAGAATTAGGGTCCAACTACATGCACTTTTTTTTTTTTTTTTTTTTTAGACGGAGTTTTGCCTTGTCACCCAGGCTGGAGTGCAATGGCGTGATCTCGGCTCACTGCAACCTCCGCGTGCTGGGTTCAAGTGATTCTCCTGCCTCAGCTTCCTGAGTAGCTGGGATTACAAGCATGCACCACCACACCCAGCTAATTTTATATTTTTAGTAGAGACAGGGTTTCTCCATGTTGGTCAGGCTGGTCTCGAACCCCCGACCTCAGATGATCCACCTGCCTTGGCCTCCCAAAGTTCTGGGATTACAGGCGTGAGCCACCACACCTAGCCCAACTACATACACTTTTAATGTGACTGACATCTCATGGAATTTTTTTTTTTTTGGCAGATTTTTTTTAACCATTTTAGTGGATAATGCAAATTTGAAATACAAATTAGCTCTAATATTTTACCATAAAACATTTCATTGTTTCCACATTATCATTACTAAGGTTTCCATTTCAATTCTGAATATAGTTCTCAATATTTTACAACTGCAGTAAGGAAGACAAAATACTGCTTTCAAACTACTTATCTTTCTACCAATTCTCAGTTGTTGGTTCTTAAAAAATGACTTCACAAACATTTTTAAGATGCTAATAACAAATTTTCACTTAAATGTATGGATGGCTGATTTTACAAATAAATATATGGGTTTGTTTCACTATTATGCTTTCCCTAGATAACAAAACAATAAAAGAAATTTTAGTAATATCAAATAAGTACTGACCAGGTGAGTACTGTGATACAGTGTCGTGAAAAGATTCTTAGGGGTTGAAAGACATGGTTTCTGCTCAGAGGACTCACCGCGGAGCAAAGGAGAGAGACCCATGGACAGATAAGTACAGGGCGGGTTCCTGTGAGAAATGACAGAGGTATGAGCCTGTGGAGGCCCAGAATGTTCTCCATTATGACCCGATGAGGAGGGAATGAAGAAGAAAGAGTTACAAGAAAAATAACTTGCTATTTTTTACAACTAATAATGTATGAAGTACTTTCAAATTGGTTATTTCATTTGATTCTGCCAAGAAGGCAAGAGATGAGAGACAGGAGAAGGAGAAGGGAAGCAAGGCCCATGAGCAGGGGAGAAGGAGCTGTGCCATGAAGCGCTCAGAGCCCCTCTGGCCTCCTGGGCTGGTGCGGCTGCCAGTGTCCGGTGGAGGTGGACCTCAGTTGCCCTAGTTAGAAGCCAGTGGGACCTTTTAAAACCAGAGTTCCAGCTGAACCTCCTGGAAGAAAGCAACAGAAGCCTTAAAGTAGTTATTTTGGCAACTATTGTCAAGGACTCGTTGCTGCCTGACCACAAGATTTATCTAATTATTTATCTACCTTGTTTTATTTTTTAAATATTTTGGTTTTTTTTCTCATCACAAAAGATATAGTCACTGTAGAAAATTTAGAAAATTCAGATAAACCCAAATGTGAAAATAAAAATCCCATATAACCGTACCATCAGACAGAACCACAATTATAATTTTAGAATATACTTCACATTCTTCTTCAATGACTGTTGGTATATTTTTGTTCTGTAATACAGACATACATTGCTTAATGATAGGATACATTCTGAGAAATGTGTCTTGTGATTTTGTCATTGTGCAAACATCTTAGAGTGTACTCACCCAAACCTAGATGGTATTGCCTACTACATACCTAGACTGTACGGCATAGCCTATTGCTCCTAGGCTGCAAACTTGTACAGCATGTGACTGCACTGGATACTGTAGGCAATTGGAACACAATGATTAGTATTTGGGTATCTAAACATATGGTCTGGGCATGGTGGCTCATGCCTATAATCCCAGCACTTTAGGAGACTGAGGCGGCAGGACCACTTGAGTCCAGGAGTTAGAGACAGCAGTGAGCCATGATTGCGCCACTGAGCTCCAATGTGAGTGAGACAGAGTGAGATCCCAGCATTCATAGATAGATAGATAATTGATAGATAGACATATGATTGATAGATAGGTGTGTAGATCTAAACATAGAAAGGGTACAGTGAACTATGATTGCACCACTGCACTCCAGCCTAGGAAACAAATCAAGACCCCTTCATTCATCCATTCATTCGTTCACTCATAAATAAATAAATGCATTTTTTAAGTAAATACATACATATATATATACACATACATAAAACTAGACAGAAAGGGTGCAGTAAAAATATAGTATAATCTTGTGGGACCACTGTCGTACGCGCAGTCTGTTGTTGACATAAACACTGTGATGCAGCCATGACTGTGTTTTCCCCCCACTTGACGTACTGTAAACATCTTCCCATGTCTTTATCAGTTGGGATTGTGTTTTGAAACAAGTAACAACAAGCCCTGTTAACAGTGGCTTGAACAAATAATGAAGTATTTTGCTCATGAGGCAGGAGTCTGAAAGTAGGAGGTCTAGGCTGGTGGAACAGCTCGAGGATGTTGCCAAGGACACTCCCGCTCTCTTAGGTGGCTGTGTTGCTTTATGGTCTCAAGGTGGCTCTTAACTCTCAGGGAGGCTGAGAAAGCAGGCATTTTGTTTTACTGGCCTCTCTATTGGAGATGGGCAAGGAAGAAGGGTGTTGGGATGGGAGTTGAGTCACCCAGCCAGAAGTGCCAGCATCATTACATATTCTAGAACATCCCTCTTTTCAGGGTGACATTGTTTAGATGTGTCACAATTTATTTAACAATTCATTGTTGGACATTTTGGTGGTTTCCAGTTTTTCATTATTATAAACATGCTAATATCTAAAGTTTTACACATATCTATAATTAGTGATTCAGTATAAAATTCCTAGAAGTAGAATTAAGGTCAAAGAGTATATAAAATCTAAAGGCTTTTAATTTTTTTTTTTTTTTTTAACAAATTGACCTCCAAAATGGCTGTACTAAATTATATTCTCACCAATCATGTTTAAAAGAGCCCATTTCCCTGTACTCTCAAAACCAGGTTTTTTGTTCTGTCATTAAGCTGTTACACTGTGCCCATTAGTGTGGGTTTAACTTTGTATTAGCCCTGACCAGACTCTGAACTGCCCATCTCGGAACCCGGAGCAGTTGCACCCTTCTGTGTTGCGCCTAGAGGTGCAGGTCTGCAGGCTGTCCTGTATGCCCAGGCAGGCTGGTGGGGCCCTTATCCTGATGGGCACTGCAGAGGACCCATGATGTTTCTTGTGAGCATGCACCTTGCTCATCTATTCTTGTTTTGAAAGTCCTTTCTGCCACTGTGAAGTCATCATTTGTCCCACCTGAGTCCTAATTCAAGACCATCCTGGCTTATCTTAGATTGAGATGCACCTGGGAACTGGCCTCTTTTGGTACAGTGCACCCCACATCCTCACACCTCACACATTGCTCTTACTGGCCTACCTCAGATATAATGGCCTTACAGGTCTACATCATCATCTGTAACAGAGAAGGCCAAGAAGACGGTATCAGTAGATTCTGGGGACATTTTAATCTATTAAGCTGCTTTTGAGATGTACTACAGTTTCCTAGGGAGGTGGTCAAAAGAGTGAGTGATCCCTATGCATCAGCACTCTTTGAATTAATTACTAACTGGTGAGCAGTTAGCCACTATGTACGGCCCTTCTCATCCAGTGAGAAGTCAGCCATGGGTGAGACAGAAGGACTCCCTGAACTGCAATCCTCTGGCCAGATTCTCTGTATGCGCACAGTGGTGTTTCAATATTCACGAGCGTAGGCAGATAGTCACGAGTGAACAAATGCAGAACACAGGCCAAAGCCCCAGACCACATCACCACCCCTCTAAAATCAGAAAAAATCAGAATTCTGATTCCAGGAGGGAAATGATAAGGATACTATTTCAATGCTCCCTTCAGGACCTTACCCTGATCTCTTGAAAGGTAACATCCTCGGCCGGGCGCGGTGGCTCAAGCCTGTAATCCCAGCACTTTGGGAGGCCGAGACGGGAGGGTCACGAGGTCAGAAGATTGAGACCATCCTGGCTAACACGGTGAAACCCCGTCTCTACTAAAAAAAAAAAATACAAAAAACTAGCCAGGTGAGGTGGCGGGTGCCTGTAGTCCCAGCTACTCGGGAGGCTGAGGCAGGAGAATGGCGTAAACCCGGGAGGCGGAGCTTGCAGTGAGCTGGGATCCGGCCACTGCACTCCAGCCTGGGCGACAGAGCGAGACTCCGTTTCAAAAAAAAAAAAAAAAAGAAAGGTAACATCCTCAAGAGAGAAGCACCGTCTTAGGGAAATCAGCTGTTTACGAGCTTTCCTCATAGGCGTGGTATTACGCTTCTCTGTTCTCTGTCAGTTACCACCAGCACTTGGAAAGGAAAACTAAAAATTATGAAGCACCTGTTGTTGATCCAGCTAACGTCAGGAAGGTGATGCCTGACCAGTCACTACTGTCAAATTTCCAGCTCATGGCTTCTACCCAGATCCCTCACTTTCCCCATGAGACAGTGCTGCTCGATATGGCATCCACAAAATCAATCCCTCACACAGCTTACTTACATGACAATATCACAGTCCCCATCCCCTTCTCCTTACCTAATTTCATTGTTACTGGCCCTATGTCAAAGATTATTTAAAACTCCCTGGCTATCAAAATTGCATTAACAGCCTCTGACCTATAACCGTCACTCACTGAATTGACGTGTGTGAGGTTCTGTGTGGATGCTCCACTTGAGTTAGCTTGAACCTTCACAACAGTCTGGCAGCATAGGTATTTTAGAATTATTAGTAATGTTGAGCATGTTTCATGTGTTTGCTGGCCATTTACACTTCCCCTTCCATGAGTTGTCTGTCCAGAGGCTCTGTGCCCACGAGCCATACACGTAGTGATGTCCAAAAAGTGCTTCTATTTTACAGTAAGAAACTCAGGCAAAGAGAGGCCACCTTAGCCCAGAGGATCTCTTGTGCCTGGGAGGTTGTGAGAGGCAGAGCTGGAGTTGGGTGCTGTAGAGTCCTTTTCACTACCTTTTTCATGCACCATGCTGCCCATCCACATAGCTCAATGTGCCAGTTTATTTCTTAGGAATGGGCTACCTATTTGGGTAGTGCAATTAAAGTTTACTTTCTGAATTCTCTATTTCCCCTACTTTTAGCAGAAAACTTGGGAAAGCCTAAGTCATTCTCCATTTCTTAGCCCCTTCCTCTTCCCCCTCATTTTCTAGGCAAAAATATGATGAGAGAGTAGCTTGGATAATGTCTAGCTTTGTTTTGGTTCTCTGGTAATGTGAATTTTTCTCATTGGTACCAAACTCCCACTTTTCCCACATCAAAATACGTTTCATGATAGCTGGAGTACGGCAACAGTACTCCTGAGTATAGGCATGTGCCACCATGCCCAGCTAATTTCTATTTTTGTAAAGACAGGGTCTCACTATGTTGCCTAGGCTAAAACCCTCTGAAAAGGATGTTTTCTAGTATCTCATGTTTTGAGTAAATTACTAGAATATCAAGGATCTAGGAAAAAAAAAAAAGTAAATGCCGTGAATATGTCTGGGATCAGTATGGATTTATCTCAGGATACTAGATCTTTAGTAGAAGGTATGAATGGTGAGAATTCCTCAGCAGGATTTCCAGATATTTGTTAGACATGAAAACACAGATGACTTGTGGGTTCTCAAACTCAAAAGCCCAAAACAGTTCACAGAAAAGTAAATATATATGAGGCATAAATATAGAAATATGTTCTCCCTCACTAGTAATCAAAGGAACATTATTTTAAAGAATAAAAAAATTTTCATTCAATCAACACACTTTTTAAAATAATAACAATGTTGGTGTTGAAATGAGCACTCACAAACTTCTGGGGAAAAAATGAAAGGTACAGCCTTTTTGGAAGTTGTTAGTCCTTAAAAAATATATCATGCCCTTTGACCCAGTAATTCCCTGCCCACGGAAGTAGTGATGGATTTAGACAAAAATTGAATGTTCAAATATATTCCGGGACTATCAAAAATCAAAATGCCCAGCAACTAGAGCTAATGTAATAATAGCATGGAATATTATGTCCCATGGAACATGATGCTTCCTAATATCTTTAATTATTCTTTGAAGTGTCCACAGCATAATCTTAAGTTAGCTCATGGCTTCACCGCACTCTCAAACCTAATCTTCCTGCAGTTTTCTCCATCCTTCCAGTGGCTTGGGCAAGAAACTTTGGGGTCATCTTTGACCTCTCTCTCTCACATCCCACAGTGCTCTGCAGCAAATCCTCAGTCACACATTTTGCAGGAGTCTCCCTACTTTCCAGGCCTTTTGCAAAGCATGAACTGCAAAGGCTTGAGGAGGGAAAAAAGCAACCCTGAATTCCCGTGAGTGGTTAGGGTTTTGGTTCCTAAATTAAGGCCCAGTTTTCCTTTTTCTTGAATTAAATTATCTAACACTGTCTCCCTCCTAGGGCAGAATCAATGGGCCTCATTGAGAACATGACATCTAAAGGGAGGGTGGCAGGATTCAAAGTAGTATTGCAATGAATAGAAATAGGTGAGGGAGAAAGTAATGGGATTTCATTGGTGGTAACCCTACTTGCTGAGAAATGTGTATTTTCAGTGAGCAACAAATACTGTACAGCATGGAGGACCATCAAATTTAAGAGAGACCTTAAAACCAAGTGTGTGGAAGCCCCCATTAGCTTAGCTGCTGTGGCTATTAGACGAGTAGGCTTTGCCACTGGGTGAAGAGAGACTTAGTAGACTATCAATGTCTGATGATTCCCATTATTGGGGAGGAAATGTAATTTCTTCTCAACTTTCATAAGTTCATAGTTGGGACAGACCCCTGTAACAAAAGACAGATCATCAAAAGAAAAACAAGCAAAGTTTTTTTTTATTTTGTTTTTCCCTTCAGAGACAGGGTCTCGCTCTGTCACCCAGGCTGGAGTGCCATGGCGTGATGACAGCTCACTGAAGCCTTGAACTCCTGGGCTCAAGCATTCCTCCCTCCTCAGCCTCCCAAGTAGCTGGGACTACAGGCATGTGCCACCATGTCCCACTACCTTTTTTTTTTTTTTTTTTTGCAGAGACGGGGTAATGCTGTGTTGCCCAGGCTGGTCTTGAACTCCTGACCTCAAGCAGTACTCCTGCCCCAGACCCCCAAAGCACTGAGATTACAGGCGTGAGCCACCATGCCTGGCCAAGCAAGTTTATTAATATGTGGAGGGCACAGAATGCAGGAGAAACCCCAATGAAAGGCAACTTCAAGGCAGTGGCATCAAACTCTGGCTTATATGCCGTCTTCAGAAAAGAACAATACATTTGTAGAGAAAATGACAGGACAAAAGAAAGTAATTTTAGGCTTCCAAAAGGGGGAAACTATGGGAAGTTAGTTTCCCATACATGGGAAGAAACCAATGGTGTAAGGTTTGTTTATAGATTCCTCTGGTGCTGTGTCTGGGCTGATAAGAACTATCTCCAGTAAAGAAGAATTTATATCCTGTTTTTAGGCAGAAAAGGAGAATAGAGCTCATCCTCTAGTTGCTGCTCTTTAATTACTTTTAGCTTAAAAATAATTTTTATGTCAATCAGGCATATTTTGGGGTGACATATTCTGGTTTCCCTTCACCATGAAATTGAGTCATAACACCAAAGGTTCGTCTATATCTTGCATGTACACATAGGTAGAAAGGTTTATGATAATTAGGTGAGCCCATAGTGGCAGGTTGTTGAAGGGCTAATTTAACTCACAAAAGACCTCTTCATGTTTAGAATCCCACGGAAGAAGTTTGGACTTGGTTAAGTTATCCTGTGATGATTTTAGAAAAGTTGTAAACCTGCTATCCACATTAGCCAGGATTTTCTTAATTGTCTCTTAGGAGTCATTGGGAAAGTTTTGAATGGCCTGTGGTCTGTCAGGAGTAAAGGATTTACTGCCCTGGGATAAATTATGTTCTGCATAAGAAACTTTACTTTGACAATATTGTAGTTTCCTTTGAAAACCTTATGTCCTTTCTGAAAGAAAACAGTAGATAGCTGGAACAGTCTTGGAGCTTATCTTTAGAACACAACAAAAGGTCATCCACATGTCAAACAAGAGCAGAATAACAGAGATATTTAAGGTCCTTGAGGTTGTCATTCAAGACTTGTGAAAAGTACTGAGGAGGCCTCTGTTAATCTTTGGGGCATCACAGTCCAAGTATACTGTTAATGTTCCCAGGAGAAGGCAAACAAATATTGCCTATTTTGATCTAAAGGAATACTAAAAAAGTAAAATATATATTTACAACTGTAAAATATGCAGCTTCGGGAAGCACTGGAGATAAAGGAGTATTTGATTCTGCTCAGAGAATGCCTATTCTATTTATGGCCTCAGGGTCCTGAGCAAATCTCTATCCCCACCTATTGGGTTTTTTTACTGGGAGGGTAGGGATGTTGCGAGGACTTGTTTAAAATATGATGAGTCCTTTCTCTATCATGCTGTTTGACTATCTCAGTTCTTCTTTAGCTCTGGTTTAGAGGGTATTGTGCAAGTTTGGGTAGAAATTTAGATGGATCATTTTGAATCTTGGTGGATTCACCCCCAATAATCCTACAAACAATTGGATGTTTGAAACTTTGTCCTCTTTCTGTTCTAAAGTGACTCTCAAACAATTTTGTTCATCAAAGGTTCCTTGACTGGTGACTATAATTCTATCCTTGGTGAAATTATGGCATCTAGAAAAATAAGGCCACAAATCTGAGTGATGGCGTAAACGCATTTAAGAAGCAAGAATCTTTTGGGCCCGGGCACAGTGGCATGTGCCTGTAATGCCGGCTTCTTGGAAGGCTGAAGAGGAGGATCACTTGAGCCTAGGAGTCCAAGACCAGCCTGGGCAACATAGTGAGACTTCACCTCAAAAATAAATACTTAAAAATTAAAGTTATGAAATTTATTTTAAAAAGAAGAAAATATCTGAATTTGGATTTTTTGGAGGGAAAGGAAGGAAAAAGAAGCAGGAATCTTTTGAGGCAGGAGTACAGGCTTAGGTTTAAACTGAGACAAAGCCATAATTCTGGGAACAGTCAGTCCAGAGAGTTGCTTGTGTAACTCAGGTTTAACTCCTCCTGCCCTAAGCAAATGCCTGGGCCTTCCAACTACAAACCCCAAGCACATTAACAGTTCTTAGAGGCCAGAAAGGTTTGGAGAGGAGAACTCTCCCAGAGCCAGACCTCCATGGACAAAGCAAGAGAAGACTGAGGAAAGTTCTCATAGGGTGTGTTTGTAATCACCCAAAACTGGAAACAACCCTGATGTCCTCAGTGGGTGAATGAGTAAATTATGGTACATCCATATGTATGCCATTGTTTGGAATACTACTCAGCAATAAAGAGGAACCATTAATCCATGCAACAACTTGGATGGAAGTCAAAGGCACTATGCTGAGAAGAAAAAAAGCCAGTCTCAAAAGGTTACTGTATGATTTCAGGTATATAACATTGACAAAATGACAAAATTATATATAGAGTGATGGGGAACAGATCTTTGGTGGCCAGGGGATAGGGTTGGGAGGAGGGCACAGCTATAAATGGGTAGCATGAGGGAGTTTCTTTGAGATTATAGAACAGGTCTGTATTCTGGTAGGGTGGTGATTACATGTATTCATCCATGTGATAAAACTTCATGGAGTATATGACAAAAAAAGAGTGCGTGTAAAAACTGATGGAATCCAAATAAGGTCTATAGTTTATTTACAAATGTGCCAATGTGGATTTCTTGGTTTTAATAATTGTTATATAAGATGTTACTGGGGGAAACTGGATGAGGAGACATGAAATACATGGGAATTATTTGTTCTGTTTTGCAACTGTGAGTCTAAAATCATTTCAAAATAAAAAAGTTTACCAAAAATTGGAGGGACTCTCTTGGGAATCTCTTCAGTTTTTTACTAGAAAAGATAATATAGAATAAAGCCTCTGCAGAATTATAAATTGAATGCAGTTTCTAAACACTGTAATTTCATTTGTTGTAATTTTGATTTGGAAATTATTTTAAATATAGTATTAGCAATATTTTGTATTGTTGACTAAAATACTGTATACCCAAAAAGAAAATCCTTTGGAGAATTTCCCTTCCAGATAAAATAACTCCTTAACCATGGCGTATGGAGCTACTGGTGATGTGGCTTTCGTCTGCCTTTTTAACCAAATCTCCTGCTCCAACATGACTCTGGGATGCGCTACTTGCAGTCCTTTCCCTCCTCCCCATGCATTCCCCTTTCCTCTTAACTCTTACCTGCCTGATGAGTTTCTCCTTCAAGACCCAGTTCAAACCATGCTTCCTTTACAAAGCTTTCCCTGATGCAGGAAGCAGAGTTGCTCCAACAGCTCCTGTATCTGGAGTTGGAGCGTAATGTGTTGCCCTTTGGTTATTTCGTTCAGTTGTCTAGCTCTCACCTAAGTTCATGAATTTCTCGAGGGCCCAGAGTAGGTTCATTTGTTCCTATAGGTCCTGTGCTGGCACAGGGGCTGGCACACAGCATTGGGTGCTGAAGCACACACTCCCTAAATGGTGATGAGTGAGTGAGTGAATCTGAGGCTCTGCAGTGTCCTTAGAAAGCAATTTTGTCTATTCTTCCTGCCTTAATACAGTAATTTCCCACAAAACCAAACATTAAAAAGGGCTCTGATTAACCACAGTTAAACAAAGTTAATCAATATGTACAATATTATTTTCCAAACATTCAACTTAGTTAAGACTTTATTATATAAACACACTTCCCATCTTGCTTTTCATTTGTGATACAGCATTGTGAGTAGCTGGAGAAAGATCATGAGTCGTACTCATGGGTCTTCTTGGACAGATAAGATCTAGAACTTGAGGGAAGCATGTGGAGTCTGAAGGGGGATGGGTGGGATATTGAGATAAGGAGCACAAGCCTACCTTTAATCTATATTTCTTTTCTTTCTTTTTTTTTTTTTTCCTTTATGAGATGGAGTTTTGCTGTTTGTTGGCCAGGCTGGAGTGCAGTGGCACGATATTGGCTGACTGCAACCTCCGCCTCTCAGGTTCAAGCCATTCTCCTATCTCAGCCTCCCAAGTAGCTGGGATTACAGGTGCATGTCACCATGCCCAGCTAATTTTTGTATTTTTAGTAGAGATGGGGGTTTCACCATGTTGGCCAGGCTGGTCTCGAACTCCTGACCTCAGGTGATCCACCGTGGCCTCCCAAAGTGCTGGGATTATAGGCATGAGCCACAGCACCTGACCTAATCTATATTTCATTTCAAATTTTAACTGAAAGAACCAAGATGCTCTCCACCCTGCAGGCAGTCACTCACTATCTACCCGAAGTGCTGCAGCAGACACACATGGCTGTGATGACAAATGCCTGATGTCCCTCTCCAGCTTCCTCCTGGGCAAATGATCGAGGACTCCACAATCATCTGCAGGTCTAGCTGCTGTCCCCACACTCCAACAAAATGACTCAGAGTTTCATCATTTCTTATTGCACAATCTAATGACCATATCACCACCTCCGGTCTGGTAGCTTCATTAAACAGGGCAGATGACCTCCTCTTTGAAAGTGGCCCTCCCTTGGCTCCTGAGACATCGCCTTCTCTCCACCTCCTCTATTTTCATTGCGTCCCTAACATTCCTCCAGGACTGAGTCATTGGTCTTATGCCCTTTTTAAAAAATAAAAGTAATAATAAATATGTTTCCCATGTCCAGAATTTCCCATTTTCTCTTCGCTGCTTTCTGGCATCCTGTCATCTTTAAAGGCCCAATTAGGTGCCACCTTCCTCCAGAAACCCTCTAACTGCTGATACCCCTCTCATCTTTTTCATGTGCCTGGAACACTTAAAAGCCAAAGGTGCTTTCACTATTTAGCACGTCATATATTCTGCTTTGTGGCATCCCTTGTTATTTTAGAAATTACTCTTACCTCTTCAACCAAAAAAAGGCTCCTTAATAAAGACAAGACTCATGCCTTGAAATGATCCCATGTCCTCATGATGCTTCACTGGGTGTTGAGCCCTTTTTTTCAGTGGTCAGTAAGCACTTGCTGGTCAAGATGAAGGCAATGCTAGGCTGGGCCGGGTGGCTCATGCCTGTAATCCTAGCACTTTGGGAGGCTGAGGCAGGTGGATCACTTGAGGTCAGGAGTTCAAGACCAGCCTGGCCAACATGGTGAAACCTCATCTCTACTAAAAATACAAAAATTAGCTGGGTGTGGTGGCGCACACCTGTAATCCCAGCTATTCAGGAGGCTGAGGCAGGAGGATTGCTTGAACCAGGGAGATGTAGGTTGCAGTGAGCTGAGATCATGCCATTGTACTCCAGCCTGGGCAACAGAGTGAGACTCCATCTCAAAAAAAAAAAAAAAAAAAAAGAGAGAGAGACAGAGGTTAAGGCAATCCTACAATGTCTTGAAAAAATAAGTATAAAGAAGAAAACTGGACTAGGCATGGTGGCTCATGCCTGTAATCTCAACACTTTGGGAGGCCGAGGTGGGCGGATCACAAAGTCAAGAGTTTGAGACCAGCCTGGCCAATATGGTGAAACCCCATCTCTACTAAGAATACAAAAATTAGCCAAGCATGGTGATGGACGCCTGTAATCCCAGCTACTCGGGAGGCTGAGGCAGGAGAATTGCTTGAACCTGGGAGGTGGAGGTTGCAGTGAGCCGAGATCGTGCCACTGCACTCCAGCCTGGACGACAGAGCAAGACTCCGTCTCGGGGAAAAAAAAAAAAAAGAAGAAGAAGAAGAAGATGAAAACCGGCCGTGCGCAGTGGCTCACGCCTGTAATCCCAGGACTTTGGGAGGCCGAGGCAGGTGGATCACAAGGTCAGGAGATCGAGACCAACCTGGCTAACTCAGTGAAACCCCGTCTCTAGTAAAAATAGAAAAAATTAGCTGGGCGAGGTGGCAGGTGCCTGTAGTCCCAGCTACTCGGGAGGCTGAGGCAGGAGAATGGCATGAACCCGGGAGGCAGAGCTTGGAGTGAGCCGAGATCGCGCCACTGCACTCCAGCCTGGGCGACAGAGCAAGACTCCATCTCAAAAAAAAAAGAAGAAGAAAACCTCGGAAATTCCCTTTCCCTCCTCCTAATTCTCAAGGGGTGAAATCTGGGCAAGTCATCCTGCTCTAGAGCTGCGAAAAATCAAATCGTCCTTCCGGCCCCAGTGTGGCAGTGTGGAAAGAGCATGGGATTTGGGTTCAGGTGGCCGGGTTCAGCTCTGATCTTGCCAGTGGTTGATCTTGAACTTGGAAAAGTCACTGGAATCCTCAGCCTTCATTTTCTCATAAGCAAAATTGAGGTAATAAAGGCTTTCTGGAGCTGGACGCTGGAATCCACAAGAGTGGCATTTCTGGTGGGAATTTCAGGCACCATGGTAGGGCAGGAGAGAAGCTATCTGCAGGACTTCTGGAAGCTCTCCAGTGCATGTCCCCACTGGGGTCTGACTGTCTCCACGTAGGGTTAGTCTTACAGGACAAGCAGGTAGGGTAGAGTCTGAGGCCATGAGGAATGGCAGTCTACTGGAGAGGGCACAGAGAGTTCAACAAACACTGAAACTTAGTTTGTCCTGGATATCTTCAGGGTCGACTTTCTGGTGGAAAGGTTAAAGTATAAATGACTGTGCCCTGTCAAAAGGGCACAAGAAGTAAAACTGGGAGGATTTTGGGAGGGGACTGGATGTTAGGTGGAAGGTATGAGAGCAGAGAAGAGGGGCCTGAGCCTGGGGAGAGGGGAAAGTAGGCTAAACAATTCACAGGATGCAGACATTTCAGAGAAGTGTGAGGACATATCACTTGGCCCTGGACAACAACTATAAGTCAGACAGTCCAAAAAGACATCGTTCCAAAGGAACATAAAGTGACATGGCTTGTATGTGTCCCCAGAGACATAGATGTGCTTTTGGAGCTTGAAAGATAATTAAGAAAACATCAGACCCACCAGGGCTGCTGCAAACATGACAGTTCCCTTCCCAACACGTCATGGCAGCTGCTGCAGCTCCCTTCCCTCTCTATCCTGAGGCTAGCCACAGATGGGCCAACAGCCTGCCCCCAGAGTAGACCAAGCAGAGAGGTGCTCCCAGGAGTTACCAGGTTCCACCCTTGGAACCATCCTAAAATCCTGTTCTGGGAAGTCCAGCAGCACCATGTTATATGCATTAGAGGAAGATAGTTTAAATCCCTTGCCAAGGTTCCCGAGGCTTCGTGCTGCATCTGTTTGCGTGTGGCCAGGGAATGCAGCTAGCATTCTCCTCTCCTTCCTTCTCCATGTAGCCAACGGTACCGCCTCAGGGTCAACAAACAAGAAACAAAACCAGAAAACCACACTTTCTGAGTCCACCTGTCATCTGAACCCTCCAAACCCTAGTTTAACCTCTCCCATTCATTCATTCATTCATTCAATAAATATATAGGTACTGAGCAGCTATTGGGCACTGAGCCCTGAGCTAGTATTAATTGAGGAAAGAAATCGGCAACATCGCTCCGAAAGCACAGCTCTGTTTTTCTGCCTGGGGCAGCAGAGAGTGGATACCCAAGGCTGTCCCTGCTCTCTCCCTGCTCAGGACCCTGACCAGAGGGTCTGTGGCAATTGGGTCAGGGTGCAGGAAAGAAGACAGTGAGTCAGATGTCTATGTCAGTGATCTTGCCTATCAGTAAAGTTGCTCAGCCCCCAAGGCAGGGCGATGGTGAACCTTTGGCTCCCGCCAGCAGTACCCATTATCCTCTCAACAGCCCCATGCTCAATCATACCATCATTCTGCTGCTTCATGAAAACTGAGGCTTGGATACCTTCGCCTACTTGCTTGTGTCTCATAGGCAGCAAACGGCAAAGCCTGCAGCCAAGTCACCTGTCTACCTTCTGCTGGGAGACTTGGATTGCTGGGTGACTCCATGGACATTTGTTGACCTAAAAAGTAGGTGTTTGAGGAACTGAAAGATCTCCAGCAAAGAACCTTTAGAAAGAAAAGATTGCCTTTCTATCTGACCACCTAGATGAACTCTACTAAAATTGAATGATTTTAGCAATGAGAAATTATTTACTATACTGCAGGGTTTCCATTAACCCTCGAAGTTATGGTCAGATAGAGTAACCTAGCCAGAACCTCCCCCAAGGACTCCTTACCTGGCTAGCAGCTACAGGGATGTGGCACCATTATCCCAACCAGCCTGGGGAGAGCCTTGGTAAGAGTTCAGATCTAGCCAGGCACGGTGGCTCATGCCTGTAATCCCAGCACTTTGGGAGGCTGAGACGGGCGGATCACAAGGTCAGGAGTTCGAGACCATCCTGGCTAACACGGTGAAACCCCGTCTCTACTAAAAATACAAAAAATTAGCCGGGCGTGGTGGCAGGCGCCTGTAGTCCCAGCTTCTCGGGAGGCTGAGGCAGGAGAATGGCATGAACCCAGGAGGCGGAGCTTGCAGTGAGCTGAGATTGTGTCACTGCACTCTAACCTGGGCGACAGAGCAAGACTCCATCTCAAAAAAAAAAAAAAAAAAAAAGTTCAGATCATTATTCAGCAGGAAATGTCCAGAACCTAGGTGGCTGGAACTTCAGTAGGGCTCAGGGTCTTAGAGTTGTGACCTAAAATTGTTGTGAGAACAAAATCCTGGAGGTGTTTCAGTCCCTACCTGAACCCACAGCCATCCAGATCCCTGTCCTGGATCTATGGGAAGGGGTGCATGTTGGGCTCCTGGCCAACCCTGCAACTACTCCACTTGCCCCATCTCTGCATTGACTAATCCAGCTTTGAGAGGCTGAGCCTCTCGATGAGTCAGGTCCTTGCCCAGTCATAAGAAGAAGGTGATTGGCCGGGTCTGCCAGGGCTTTGTGACCCGCTGGCTGGCTCCCCAGCCCCTCAGAACCCCTCAGCCCCACCTGCACATACTGCCTCCATGCAAGCCCAGAATAACCTGGATATGTGACTCACGGGGGTAGGAGTAGCAATTTTGCAGATTTTCCAAACAGGTGACTTCAGCCCCCTGGGCCTGGGCAGGAAGGGGTAGCCCAGTGACAATGGGCATAGCCCCACTTCAGGAACCGGAAACGTGTTGGCTGGCTCTGCGGAGTTCTCTCTCCTCTGATCCCACAGCGTCTGTTCCAGTTGTGTTGGCTGGTAGGATGGCGTCTACAAAGCAGGCTATATGGGAGTTGGGGAGGGATTGTGGTCAGAGCCCAGCTTTGGGAAGCCCATGTGGCTGTCTCAAGGCAAAGCGGCAGAGAAAAGTTCCGTAGTCTGTCTCCCTTCTGGACTGGCCATTCCGTGGTCTCAGAGACCAGAAGCTGGCTGTGTGTCAGGCACCTACTCCTCAAACAAATGCCCTTAGATTCTTACTGTCTACCCCGTGATGCTGACAGCACTTGCCAAATACATACTGAATGTCAGGCTCTGTGCTCAGCACTGTGTACACATGGCTCACTTAATCCTCATAACTGTTCTGTGAAGTGAGAGTTGTCACTGTCCCCATTTTATAGATGAGGAAACTGAGACCTAAAGTCAAGTCAGACAGCTAGGAAATGGTACAGTTAGGATTTAAACCCACGTGATGTGCCTGGAGATCCAGTGTTCTTAAGCACTACCTTTTTGGAGCTTGCTGGAGGCATGCTGGCCACCTCCTTCAGGACTGATAGACCTGGTGTGTCTTTCATAGCCACGCTGGGCAGAGGGTGGAGGCCTGGAAACTGCAGGGAGTTCTTTCAGGGACCAGCCAGAACAGGGCAAAACTTGAGGTAAAAGGAGATCTAGAGAATTAGAGAAGACTGAGGGCCCCTAAATTACCCTTAAGACATATTTGTGGAAGATAGACTTAAAAACAAAAAGCCAAAATTAGATTTAGGCTGGTGATAAGGTCATTAAATAATAGAATGTGAAATTTCAGTTGTGCAGCCTTACTGGCCATCTTTATGATTTAAGAATATAAGTGCCTAGATCTAAGTGCAGTCCTAATTGCCTGGGAAGGAAGCAGATGGTCTCTAGAAACCCTTCTGACCATGGGTTAGTAGGATTTGGTTTTGATGACCATTTTTAAGGCCTCAGTCTGCAGAATGACCAGCAGCTTCCCCTCCCACAGTGAGAGCTGTAATTGCCTTTCCTAGTTGCCGGTGAACGCACCATGAACCTTATAGTCCTAGTATAGGAAATGACTCAGCAAAATCACCAGATTAAACCTCCTCAACTTTTCTTTCCCTTGACTCCATTCCTGATAGCAGAGCAGGCATTCCCCAAGGCCACATTGTCGGTCTGATCCTCAAATGGGGATCTGCCTGGATGGTGACATGCCACAATCCAATCAGGGTCTGTTTCTCCTAACAGTCACGTGTGCCAAAGATCATGGTAGAAACATGTGGATGGGGTTGGAAGACACTGCTACTACATCTCTTGGGACAGAGCCTGCCCACTCCGAGTGGCTACCTATCATTCACTCTGGGGAGGTGAAGGAGCTCTTGGGAACAAGTGCGTTATTATTAAGAGTTTCATCAGGTTATGTCTTTGCTGTAATTGGAGGCAGCTGGTCCACTTAGACCCTGATGCTTGGACAAATACTTTATACACCTCTGCCCCCAGCAGCTGGTCTGGTGTGAGTCCAGGCCCAAGTCAACCCCCAATGCAAAAGGCAATCAGAAGTTGGACCTGTTTGGTGAGTTCAAACTGTGGTTTTGGGGGATACAGAGACTGGCTCAGTTCAGTCCAGGATCTTAGAACAGCCCCAATGCTCCAGACCCCTCAGCCAGCCCAGCTCTTAGAGGCTCCCAATTTGAGCTCTAAATTGAGCTCTGGAAAGGGGGGTTGGAGGATGAGGGAGACATTTAAAGGAGTTTTTGCTCAGGACCTGGGTGCCACCTGCTGGCCATGTTTAGTTCTATTTACAGAGCCAAAGCTAGGAGAGGAAAATTAAAAGGGCATCCCGCCCTCCCCAGTGTGATGAGGGGTAAGGAAACAAGGAGGCTGTTTCTTCATGCTGCCCTAGCAAATGCAGCAGAGTATTCCTGCAGAGACCCCTGGGTGCCCTGGATGAGTCCTCCTGAGCCAAATGGACCTCCACTAGAGCAGAGTGTAGCCCCAGTTGAGAGGACCTGAAGGAATAGTGAGTGGGGACTGAGGCTCTGTTCCTGCTGCTAGCTACCTGCTTCCGCAGAAGCCCCATAGTGGGTAACAGCATGATTCATTGCTGGGCCCTGAAAGGAGCCATTTTTTCCAGCTTCCTTCGCACAGGCACTGCTGCCACTCATGGGACCCTAGAGTCAGACCAAAGGTGTAGAAAATACCCTCCCGTCATCAGGCATTAACAAAACTGGGTCAATGCTGAGAAGACCTGGTCATTTTTCAAGTAGCTATGTGGCTCTTAGTGACTCGTAGAAGCCCTAAAAGCAAGGCCTTTAGTTGCGTTCTAAACTCTAGGGAAACTGGAGATTTTCCCTGTATACCAAGGACTGGCTAGCATTTTCCCCCAGATAAGTGGCAGAACATCCCAATGTTCCAGCCTTTGCCATTGCAACAAAAGCCAGTAAATCCCGGCTAAGTATGCATATCAAATGAAAGCTGTGGTTCTCATATGTGGCTGTGCACCAGAATCACCTGGGGTATTCTTTAAAATTATATATATGTGTGTGTGTGTAAAATAGGTGCATATAACATGTAATGTATATATGATATATACACACACTTGGGCTGCACTCAAGCCTCTTGAAGTCTCTGCAGGAGAAGCCGGTGGACTCTCCTAGTAAAGAACCTCTGCAATGCATGGAGGAGGCCTGAACCATTAGCAGGTCCAATCCTGTGGAACCAGGAAAGCTGCCCTCAGGCCGGAAGACCCTTGAGGCTCAAACAATTTCAGTCAAAAACTGGAGGATATGTTTGGACTAAGACCATTGCCTTTTCTTTTCTTCAGTAGTCAGTCCTTGAAATTCATATACTTTAAACAGAACAGAATCCCTAAAGTGACTCGGGAACTCCCAGGACCAACCTAAGACTATTTGCCCCCAGAACCACCCCAGACCAGACCAGCCCCTCTGAGGCCTGTCAGCCACAGCTGGCCCAGAATAACTGTGCCCCAGGGGCCTCATAAGGAAGTGAGTCTCTGAGCCTGTGGAACGCTCTTGCAGAGTCCTTCTGGATAGTTCCCGGAATAGCTGGTGCCCTCTGTACCAGCTCCTGGCCATCCTCTTCATCCTCCCTGGGGACCTGGCAGAGTCTGACCACTCTGGCCCTGGGGCCATTCACATCCGTCTCTCTACCTCTGCGTGCCCTCCCCTTCCCGCTTCCTGTGGCACTTGCTGTTTCCAGCACACTTTTGAGCATTTGGTTATACTGTTCTCATGGGTGCATTACTCTCCCCAGTAAGATTATGAACTCCTTGAGGACAGGGGCAAATCTTTTCAATTTATTGCAGTTCACAACAAAATAATACTCATCAAAATTAGATGCCCTTTCCTTGACTCTACCCACTCTGCCCCTTCGGCAAGCTTAGCGTCCATCCATCCATCCACTCCTCCTCCTGTTACTTTAGGTGCGTCCTGGGAACTGGGAAACACTCCCCTAACTCCGGTCTGCAATTCCACTCCACCAATATGGTTAGGCAGTTATTATCCACCAAGAACTGGCGTGGAACCCGAAAGTGAATGGAACACAACCTGGCCATTGAAGAGCTTACAGTCAGGTGGAAGGGGCAGGCACACAATAATTTTTTTTTTTTTTTTTTTTTGGAGACAGAGTCTGGAGTGCAGTGGCATGATCTTGGCTCACAGCAACCTCCACCTCCGAGTTCAAGCAATTCTCCTGCCTCAGCCTCCCTAGTAGCTAGGATTACACGCCTGGCTAATTTTTGTATTTTTAGTAGAGACAGGGTTTTGCCATGTTGGCCAGGCTTGTCTCGAACTCCTGGCTTAGGTGATTGGCCCCCCTCAGCCTCCCAAAGTGCTGGCATTACAGGCATGAGCCACCACACCAGGTCTCACACACATGATTTCAAGAGACTGTGCGGGATGCCATGAAGAGCCGTGCCCAGGGTGCTGTGGGATCACAGGCACATGCCTCCCACAGAGGGGTCAGAGAAAGTCTCCTGGAGCTAAAGTAGAGTCCTGAGGCTAAAGCCGGTGGAGGGGGGATGGCAGGGGGACCCAGGCCAGAAGGTGATGAGACACGATTTAGAAAGAGGAGGGGACACAAGGCATCACTCAGTTGTTCAGCGTTACTGAATGTCTTGCCTGTGACAGGCCTGGATACCCCACTCTTGGCTTCAAGGCACTTCCGACAGGGGGCACAGGCATTTAAAAGTCCAGTGGTGAGCGCAGGGGCCAAGATGCAGGGCAGTGGGCACAGAGCCGTTGTGGAGGAGGAGACTCAAATGTAGTCAACATTACCCTCGGAAAGCTCTGAAATTGCCAGGTCCTGAGTCTTTAGGAGCTCCCATGACAATAATTCATTTCTGTTTCTCTTGGCTTTTTGGCCCCACGTGGCCTCCCTTTGCTGGGCAATGAAGGACAAGGTTTATTTTTCAAAAGAGGAAGAACTAGGAATAAAGAAGAGGGTTTTCTCTCATGATTTTTCTTCAAAGCATTAATTTAAGTTAAACGTGCTCCGTCCTATGTGCTTGGGGTCAGGGGTGGGAATGTGAGGGGCACACAGCTCTGCAGATGCTTTGCTGAGCCTCCCTCTCTAAAGCAGTACTGCTCAAAACAGGACCGTGCCTGCAGATCCTCTGGGCATCTTGGTCAAAGGCAGTTTCTCATTTAGTAGGTCTGGGGGAGGGCAAGAGAACTGGAATTTTTAACTGGCTGATCCCCATATAGCCCCAGTGCTGCAGGTCTGGAGCCACAGTTGAGAACCATGGAGCAGAGAATGAACTTTCAGGTGGGGACAGCATTCCAGACAGAGGGTGAGTAGGAAGCTGCCTATGGCTCCTAACTGTGGGAGCAAAGTGGGAGATAAGGCTGAAGAGGTGAGGTCCCCTTATGAGTTTGATAAGTGGTCAGGAGGAGTCACATGATAACAGCAGATGCCTGCAACAGATAGGGAAATATTCTTCCTGTAAGAATGTAGGGTGTGTAAGATGTATTCTTATTTCACAGAGACACTTTACATATTAAACCTGGAGAAATATTCTTCATTCGCTCCGGAGACACATGTCCTCACAATTCTTGGAAAACACAGTCCTTTTGACCTATCTTGTTTCTCCATTTCTGATAAAGAACTGGTTACAAGAAATATGTCCTCCTTTTCTTAACAGCGCAAGTCAGTTAGCAGCGGCAACTGACCCTTGGCCTCTGTGGGGTGAGAAGGAGGCTCACTGCTGGCTGCACTCCAACTGCTGGTTTCAGTGCGGGAACATAGGGTCAGAGTGGCCAAAAGAAACCAGAAATCCCAAGTTGTTAAAACATCTCAACTTTAAAATATTGGGCACTAATTCAAAACTGTTTCCAACACTATGAGTGCTAAACAGTTTAAGTCTGCAAGGTAAATTCGGCCAAGGAGTGTCTCTTTTACGACTGCTGGCTGAAAGGACTTCAAGTAGGGGAGGGGGGTGGCCAGGCCTGCTTTTAGCTAGATTCTGACGACAGCAGTGTCAAGGATGGATTAGGAGGAGGGGGAGACTGAAGGCTAGAAGGCCTTTTAGGAGGCTCCTGCTAGCCTGGGCTAGAGAGAAAATACAATCAGCCCTCCACATCTGTGGGTTCCACATCTGTGGGTTCCACATCTGTGGATTCAGTCAAGTACCAATAAAAAATATTCAGGAAATAAAAAGGATTGTTGCATCGCCTACAGACTTTTTTTTCGTGTCATGATTTCCTAAACAATACAGTGTAACAACTATTTACATCAAAGTGACATGGTAGTAGGTATTATAAGTAATCTAGAGAGGATTTAAATCATACAGGAGGGTTGTGTAGGTTAACTGTAAATACTACATCATTTTATATAAGGGACTTGACTGTGCATTGACTTTGGTACATGGGGATATTCTGGAACAAATTCCCTCATGAATACCAAGGGACAACGGTATGTATAAATCCTGAAGGTAAGCAGAACAGGGTGGATTGGGGAGGTGGGGTTCCAGGACTTGAGGAATGAGAATTAATAGGTGCATGAGGGAGAGTAGGCTGTCTGAGATGACCCCGCAGGTTTCTAAGGTGGTGATTGATGGCTGGTGGTGACATTCACTGGGATAATGAATACAGGAGCCAGAAGCATATTCTAAGGGAAGGTTGTGGACAAGCAGAATTTAGATGCATCTGCGTCAGCCACAGGAATATGGAATCTGAAGTCAGAACAGAGGCAAAGGTTAGCTGGCTTTCTAAAACACAAATCTGGTCAGGTTACTGTCTGCTTAAACCCTCTAATGGTTTCCCGTCATCCAAACAGAAAGTCCAGATTCCTCCTCCTGGTAAACAAGGCCCTGGCAACCTGTCCCTGCCAACCTCATTGTGCCACACCCCAACAGAAAAATCTGCTCCCTGGGCCTGCTCCACAACTCAGAGTGCCCGGAATAAGCTCTGCCTTTGTTCTTGCTAGACCCTGTTCCAGAACATCCCCCCATACCAAAATCAAATACCTTCCACCCATCCCTTTTTATGTCTGGAAAATTCCTATTCTTTTCAGGCTCCAACATCTCTGCTCTGAAGCCTTTGCTGACCCTGCCCAGCAGATATGCTTACGCCCTTCTTTGTGCTGTCCCTGAACATTTATGTGCCTGTTTCACTGCCCCATCGCTCCCTACTGAGGGGATCTGCCTGTCTGTAAATGCCTCAAGGCAGAGGCCATATCTTAATTAACTTGGAATTACTGGCTCCTGGCGCACATCTAGCATATAGTAGATGCTCATGAAATGTCTAAGGAATAAAGACCCTCCCTCTGGGGGTAAACTGTGAGGGCAATCTGGAGGGAATGTTTCTTACTTCCCGGATCATACAGCCCGTCTCTCGTGACAGCTAAGGAGCTGCATGAGGCCCCAGTGCTGACCTCACCTTTTTTCTTGCTTTCCAGCTGGGGTATGGCCGTCAATGTGTACTCCACATCTGTGACCAGTGAAAATCTGAGTCGCCATGATATGCTTGCATGGGTCAACGACTCCCTGCACCTCAACTATACCAAGATAGAACAGCTCTGTTCAGGTAGGAGACTGGGAATATGGGAAGTGGCCCTGCTGGAAGGAAAGGAAAGAAAGGTTGGAAGGCAGAGCAGCCACGGCAGGGAATATACAGTCATGCATGGCTGAATGACTGATGTGCCCAGAGAAATGCATCCTTAGGCGATGCTGTTGTTGTGTGAACATCACAGAGTGTATTTACACAAACCTGGATGGCGTAACCTACTACACACCTCGGCTATATGGTATAGCCTACTACTCCTAGGCTAAAAACAAGCACAGCATGTTTCTGTACTAAATACTGCAGACAGTTTTAACACATGGTAAGTATTTGCACATCTAAACACACCTAAACATAGAAAAGGTACAATAAAAAGATGGTATATATAATCCTATGGGATCACCATCATATATGTGGTTCATCGCTGACCAAACCATCTTTATGCAGCCCATGGCTGTAGCTTGTGATTAGACTAAGGAGGAGAGCTGGAGGCCCTGAACCAGTCAGACTATCTGGAGCTGAAGTCAAGAAATGGAAGCAGGGAGAGAGAAGAGTAGGAGAGGCACCGTGAAGGACTGCAGGGAAAGGAGGAGCGGGGAGCTGAGAGCCAGGATGGCGGCAGAGCCACAGGTCTGACCTCATCTCTCTGGGTCCAGCTCTCAGCTCTTCTGGTAGTGCAACCTTGGGCAATTCACTCTGCTGCCTTAGGCCTCAGTTTTCCCATCCATAAGATGGAGATAATATCACCAACTAACTAGAGTTGCTGTTGGGATTACCCTACCTACATGCAGTGTGTGATGTGGTGCTGGTACATAATGTGCATCAATAAATAGTCATCGCTCTTCTTCGTGGAAAGCTGGGGGGATTCTGGCCATGTCTATCCTGAAAGTAGGACTGGCCCCAGCCCCAGAACAAGGAGAGAGAAGAGGAGATGGGGTTTGGGGAAGTGAGAGAGCAGCCCACAGAAGGAGAGCAGCGAGACCCCTCAGCCAGCTGTCCTTCTCCACAGGGGCAGCCTACTGCCAGTTCATGGACATGCTCTTCCCTGGGTGTGTGCACTTGAGGAAAGTGAAGTTCCAGGCCAAACTGGAGCATGAATACATCCACAACTTCAAGGTGCTGCAAGCAGCTTTCAAGAAGATGGGTGTTGACAAAGTAGGTGCCTGCGCTCCGGGGAGGGGCCCAAGGAGCAGTGTGACCCTGGGGAAGAAGAGGACCCACCAGCCCGGGCAACTGGGGCTCCTGGGGTCATTCCAGTGCTCGCGCCTCCCTCCACCTCCCGACTCTCCAGAGGGAATTTTTCCCCCTTTCAAGGCACAATGGAAAAGCCCACAACACTTGCCATCCCATCACGACAACAGTCCTTTCCCTTCCTCCTCTCTGGACCCCGCCCACCCTAACACTGAGCTCTGTGTACCGCTCCTGTGAAGTTCCACCTCTCTCTGTCTCTTAGGGCCCAAGAAAGTGTCTTTGCTCACTCTCCTGCCTCGGTGGCTGCAGACCCCCTGCAGACCCCCAGCCCACACGCGGGCAGTAGAGCCGAGGGGCGCCTCCCCACACAGTTCCTCCACATGGTGCCTGTAGAGAAGGGATGCCTCTGGATCTGAGACCAGGGCCTGCCAGCCCACCTGTCTGCTGTGGTGCTGTGGGAGGGGGGCAAGTGGAGAAGGCGGAGGACGCTGCAGCCCAGGGGCTGGCTTTCCTGAGAGCAGTGGCCCTCAGCAGAGAAAGGCGGCCCTACAGCAGCAGGTGGCTAAAGTACTCTGCTTATGTGGTCTATTTCAGATCATTCCTGTAGAGAAATTAGTGAAAGGAAAATTCCAAGATAATTTTGAGTTTATTCAGTGGTTTAAGAAATTCTTTGACGCAAACTATGATGGAAAGGATTACAACCCTCTGCTGGCGCGGCAGGGCCAGGACGTAGCGCCACCTCCTAACCCAGGTGATCAGATCTTCAACAAATCCAAGAAACTCATTGGCACAGCAGGTAACGTGCCCGAGCCGGGGGAGGGAGCATGGGGGGCCGGGCCGGCAGGCCTCTACAGCCAGGAATGCCCCCTGGGCCACGGCCCGGCCCTGCCAGCCTGGAGGAGACTTGTTATCACGGAGTTCGGATGACGCCGCCTGCTGGCCGCTTAGACCGGGGGAGTGAAAGTAGTGGGTGAGAGAGCTCCACAAATTGCTCCAAGAGGAGAGCCACCAGCACCAGCCATGGTGGCAGCTGGGGTAGGAGGCCCAAGACACTTTTTTTCGTAGCACGAGCTTACTTGTTTGCCTCAAGATGGTGGGGCAGCAAGGTGACTTGGTTTCTCCGCCCAGATGCATCCAGGCCAAGAGCCTGGTGCCAGCACCACAGCCCCTTCTTGCCCCCTGCCCACTGGATGGCCAGGGGCAGGAGTTACCAAGCTGGATCACACCTTCCCCCACTCCAAAGGCCCAACAGTCCTAAGTCCTCGAAAGATGAGTCTCTAGAGACGAGGCTTTGTCTGAGTCCTGGAGGGGAAGGGAGAGAAGCAATAGGGCCTTTGAGAAGCAGCAGCCTTGGGAGGGGAAGGGAGAGAAGCAGCCCCAGCCCGCGTCGGACCCCGTCATAGCAGAGCCACCTCCTCTGTCTGCACTGCTGTTCTGCCTGGGCCTGCCCCACTCGCCCGCCTGCTTGCTTTGCACTAGAAACAGCCCGCTCTGTCTAGGGAGGTGCAGTCACTAGTGAGCAATTTGCCACGGCATGCTGGCTGCGCTGGGGAGGAGCTGGGGTCCCCGATTTGGCCACTGTTGTGTAGATACCTGGTCCAGCCCAGCAGAGGGCAACAGAGCCCATCCTGACATAGGGCCCCGGGAGGGGCAGCCACCCAGAAACGATGGCTTTGGGCTGGGGCTTCTGTTAGGAAAGACCCTGTGCCAGCTGCCTTTCCTCTAGCTATCAGTACAAGAGGGACCCAAACCGTTCCAACTCCACTTCCCCAAATTTGCTGTCCTAATTTCTCTCCTCTATCCCTCAGGCCAGCTCTCTCCCTGCCCCAAGACCTCACACCTTCTTTAGTTCCCTATAGTTTCTGCTCTCCTAGGCTTGCCAAACAGCTGCCCAGCTGCTGGAGTGTCCACGTGGCCAAGGCTCGGGGCCTAGCTGTAGATGTCCTTCCTGGGGTGGGGGCAGGGGGGTGAGAGTGCCTGCCTGTCGCATGGGCCTGCCCCCGCAGTCCTCACACCAGGCTGTCTCCTGCCACATGCGCTGTGGGCTCACGTGGACTCACCTGACTCTTTTCCTCTGGGCAGTTCCACAGAGGACATCCCCCACAGGCCCAAAAAACATGCAGACCTCTGGCCGGCTGAGCAACGTGGCTCCCCCCTGCATTCTCCGGAAGAATCCTCCATCAGCCCGAAATGGTGGCCATGAGACTGATGCCCAAATTCTTGAACTCAACCAACAGGTGAGTGGGATAGGTAAGGGTAGCTGAGATAGCCCTGTCACCAAAGCCAGGCCCTTGGGGTGTCTGCAGGGACAAGAAAGGGCAGGCAGGGGAGCCTGAGGTGGGGACCTCTGGCTTGACACCACTTTGTCCCCAAGCAGCTGGTGGACTTGAAGCTGACAGTGGATGGGCTGGAGAAGGAACGTGACTTCTATTTCAGCAAACTTCGTGACATCGAGCTCATCTGCCAGGAGCATGAAAGTGAAAACAGCCCTGTTATCTCAGGCATCATTGGCATCCTCTATGCCACGGAGGTGAGCACTCCCAGGCCCATTGGGCACTCCCTAGTCTGGCCCGGCCCTAAGACCAGAAGTGTGATAGGGCTAGAAGGGACCATGGAGAAAATTTACTGATGAGAGAGTGGTAAAGTTACTAGCCCAGGGTCACCCATTAGCAGGGCTCCCAGGCTCTTGACCCCTTGCTCTTCAGCTACCTACAGAACCTGAGAAGCCCTGACTGGCCTGCCTGGCCCACCAGTTTCCTCTCCTTCCCACCCTCCAGGAAGGATTCGCACCCCCTGAGGACGATGAGATTGAAGAGCATCAACAAGAAGACCAGGACGAATACTGAGGGCAGCCACAGCCCTGGCTGACTGCACGGCTTCCCCATGCCTCCCTCCCTGCTCCACTCCCACATTATAGTCCTTTCCTACCACGGTCGGCTGGGTGCTTTGTGTCAGTGCCGCAGCACTAGGGAGCCAGACGAGCGGGGCTTGGGGGCATGGGGCCGGAAAGCAGGCAGAAGCCCGTCCTGGGTGGCGCTGGCCCAGTTGGCGGGACCCTGTCCACACCCACCCTATTTATTTCTGTTGTCTCTCTGTTGTGTCGCCCAACACTTCCCAGGGTGCTGCTGCCACCCGCCCCAGCCAGCCACTTGCTCCCGACAGCCAGCAGCTGTGTATTTGACAAAGTCATTGGTATATTTTTACTTACTGGATTCTCCTTGCACTTTACCTGTTCTTTTCCAGAGCTGACAGCACGGGCTCGGGGCAGTGTGCCTGGCTTGGCTTCCCTTCCCCATGGCTGGGGGCTGGGGTCAGACTCACCCATTCTAATTTATTTTGTCTTTTGGCTTCTCAGTAACTGAGGGGAAGGCTGATGTCAGGAGAGGGAGAGGGGGCTGAGGAGGTAGTGCCGTAGGCCCAGGGGGTCAGGGAGAGGGAGGGGGGCATGTGAGGGATGGAAATGACCTCCTGGCACCAGGCTCACCCACCCAAGGCCCCCTGCCCCAGCACCGAAGCCCAGTGCTGCCCTGAGGCCCCCAGCCACTCCCTCCAGCAGCCTGGTTCACCACACAGACTCTGCCTGGACCCCATTGTCTGTCTGCTTCCCACCCGCCCTGCCCACCCCCTGCCCCTCAGGCACCAGCCTGCATATGTGTTCACTTTTATTTAAATAAACTTGTGCGGTAAAAGTCCACAGCTGCAGCACAGCCTCACTGTCACCCTCCCACAGGCCTGGAAACCACCACCAGCTCTGGGCTCGGAGCCCAGCTCCAGCCTAGCCCCAGTGCCCAACACTGGTGGTAGGGCTCTGAGGGCAGGCAGGGGCCCCAACCCCCATCCCTGAGGAGGAACTAGGTCTGGGCCCGTGGCCATGACAAGGGGCAGCTGGTGAAGCGGCTGTGGGACACCGTGACACCGTAGTGGCCTGGCCAAGAGGTTCTTCGTTTCAGTCTCCTTTGGGTCAGGGGGACTGCATGTCATTCCCCACCTGTCGTCAAAGCTCACACACCTCACCATAGTGATTCAGCTGAGGACAGGGGCTCATGTGACAGAGAGAGCTGGGATGGCTACAAAGAACAAGCAGTTCTGAGTGCTGAAGCCCAGGATGGCAACGTCCAAGGGGTTCCTTCTGTAGAGCAGGCTCCAGTGGGAACAGGGAGCCAGGAGCCCTTCCACATTATCTGCACAGCCCCAGTCCCGGCATGTGCCTGACAAAAGGCCACACTAACCAATGTCCCAGAAGCCCAGCAGAGTCCAGGAGTGTGGAAATGAATGTGAGAGCCTTGGGGTCATCTAGACCAGCCCCCGGTTTACTGAGGAGGGGTCAGAGGCCCACATGCATGACTCACTCGCCATGGCAGAAACCTGGGCTAGAACTCACACTTCTTCACTTGAGGTTCAGGGCTCATCCCCAAAGACCACTGAGGTTCTTCCAGCTGCAGGACAGTGCTGGTTTCCTCGCCACCCTGAGTATGGCCAACACATGGCCCCTTTCTTTTTTTATTTTTTTTTTAATTTTTAATTTTAATTTTAATTTTTATTTTTATTTATTTATTTATTTATTTTTTGAGACGGAGTCTCGCTTTGTCGCCCGGGCTGGAGTGCAGTGGCCGGATCTCAGCTCACTGCAAGCTCCGCCTTCCGGGTTCACGCCATTCTCCTGCCTCCGCCTCCCAAGTAGCTGGGACTACAGGCGCCCGGCTAGTTTTTTTTTTTTTTTTTTTTGTATTCTTTAGTAGAGACGGGGTTTCACCATATTAGCCAGGATGGTCTCGATCTCCTGACCTTGTGATCCGCCCGTCTTGGCCTCCCAAAGTGCTGGGATTACAGGCTTGAGCCACTGCGCCCGGCCCCCATGGCCCCTTTCGAGACCACCACCATTTCTATCATGACATCAACTTCAAGCCTTAAATAAGCAATTCATATCTGTTTATTCCTCAGTCACCACCGCCCCTTTTGACTCCCACCCCCACATACATAGACACTTCTGCCTTATTCTATCTCTGTTCTTCTCCTCCAACAAGTTCCTTGCCTGCTTTTACTTATCATGATGATTTTAATTCCCTTGCCTAATTTTGAGACGGAGTCTGGCTCTGTCGCCCAAGCTGGAGTGCAGTGGCCGGATCTCAGCTCACTGCAAGCTCCGCCTCCCGGGTTTACGCCATTCTCCTGCCTCAGCCTCCCGAGTAGCTGGGACTACAGGCGCCCGCCACCTCGCCCGGCTAGTTTTTTGTATTTTTTAGTAGAGACGGGGTTTCACCGTGTTAGCCGGGATGGTCTCGATCTCCTGACCTCGTGATCCGCCCGTCTCGGCCTCCCAAAGTGCTGGGATTACAGGCTTGAGCCACCGCACCCGGCCTTCCCTTGCCTAATTTTTAAAGGCTTTTCCCCATGATTACAGGTAGATACCATGAAAGGATAGGCCATTGTTCTGCATTGCTCTTCAGGCCGAGACCTCACCCTGCAGGTAAAGTGGGCGTGGGAGGCACTGTGTCCATATCACAATCCCCAGAAGCTGTGAATATGTGGGTTACATGGCAAAAGGGAATTAAGACTGCCTGTGGGCCAGGCATGGTGGCTTACACCTGTAATCCCAGCACTTTTGGAGGCCAAAGCGGGATTATCACTTGAGCCCAGGAGTTCAAGACTTCCCTGAGCAACATAGGGAAACACCATCTCTACAAAAAATAAAATTTGAAGGTTGTTGTGGCATGTGCCTGTAGTCCCGGCTACTCAGGAGGCTGAAGCAGGAGGATCACTTGAGCCCAGTTGTTGTTAAGGCTGCAGTGAGCCATGATTGCTCCACTGTACTCCAGCGTGGGCAACAGAGTGAAACCCTGTCTCAAAAAAAAGAAAGAAAGTTGCAGATGGAATTCAGGAAGCTAATCTGCTGACCTTAAAACAGGGAGAGTGTCCTGGTTTATCCAGGTGGGTCCAGTGACATCATAAACATTTGTAAGGGTGGAAGCAGGAGGCAGAAAGGGTCAGAGTGGGCAGGGTGCTGTGGCTAATGTCTATAATCCCAGCATTTTGAGAGGCCAAGGCAGGAGGATCACTTAAGCGCAGGAGTTGGAGACCAGCCTGGACAACAGCAAGACTGCATCTTTACAAAAAATAGAAAAAAAGCCGAGCATGGTACTATATGCCTGTAGTGCCAGCTACTTGGGAGGCTGAGATGGAAGGATCACTTGAGCCCTGGAGATTGAGGCTGCAGTGAGCCATAATCATGCCACTGCACTTCAGCCTGGGCAACAGAGCAAGATCCTATCTCAAAACAAAAAAAATAAAATAAAAGAAGAGGTCAAAGTGATACAATGTGAGAGTGACTCACCTGCTGTTGTTGGCTTTGAAGACAGAAGGGAGCCATGAACTCAGGAATGCAGGTGGCCTCTAGAAGCTGGGCAAGAAAAAGAAATGGATGCTCCCCAAAAGCCTCCAGAAAGGAACCCAGTCCTGCTGACACCTCAATTCTCGCCCAGGGAGACCTGAGTTAGACTCCCGCCCTCCAGAACTGGAAGATAACACACTTGTTTTAAGGCACTAAGTTTGTGGCAATTTGTTTTAGCAGCAATAGAAACGTAGTACAGTGGGTAAAACAGTGCTTCAGTGAGCTCACCCTTCTGCTTACTCCCATACTAGACACCCATGTCCTCCTTGACCCAACATCTTTTGGGTCTTCAAACCCCATGGTGGGGCCTACCCAAGCCCACCTCCATGGCTAGTGTCTAAGGCTGCTCTTCAAACACCCAGAGCTTAAGGATGTAAAGCCACTCCCTTCTCCCCACCTCTTCCTGGTACCTCATACTAAGTGCTTCTTTCCTCTGGAACACTAAGATGGTGAACTGTAATTTTTTGTTTATACATTTGTCTCCCACACAGCCTTCAAGTTCCTTACAAGCAAGTGAGCTATATCTTCCAGCTCCACCTAGCACAGGGCCTGACACAGAGAAGGTGCTTAGAAAAGGTTGCTGGATAAGTAAATGCATGATTTATATGTCCTAGATGCCAAGTTAGAACTGGTAACTTACCAGACTATTCCAAAGAAAGAGAGAGTCCCTCTCCCACCCTTCTGTGTGCCTCTGCCATGGGGCAGCCCCCTCATTTGCCTCAATGGAAAGCCAGTTCTGTTTCTCTTCCAAAAACAGGGTCTCTTCTGCGATCATACATGTGACACAGGAGGGGTCGAACAAAGAGAAGATATTGCTGTTGGTCTCCTGAGTACACCTAAACCAATGATCTGCAAAATGAATTGATTAATGATCAGCTCAAATATGGTCCTTGGCAAAAGCACTGCATCTCAGAGCTACCTGATGGAAAGTCAGCCATGGTCAGGCCTAAAGGGGCTGGAGGACAGGTAGAGGAGGCAGCAAGATATGCTCGTCTCCCACCCCCTGCCTTCCCCACCAACATTTCACACAGCCCCATTTACCCTTCCAAAAGAGTGGATTATGCCACCCTCTCACTGGTCTCCCAGGGCCTGAAGAATAAAGTCCAGATTTGGCAGGCAAGTTCCTTGGCATATGGGCTCAGATCCCTTTCCAACCTTATATGAGGCTATTGTTGCATTGCTATAAAGAAACATCTAGACTGGGTAATTTACAAGAAAAGAAGTTTAATTGGCTCAGTTCTGCAGGCTGTGTAGGAAGCATAACGCTGACATCTGCCTCTAGGGAAGCCTCAGGCAGCTTACAATCATGGTGGAAGGCAAAGGGGGAGCAGATACATCACATGGTAAAAGCGGGAGCGAGCAAGCGAGAGAGAGAGAGAGAGAGAGAGAGAGAGAGATGCTGGGGAGGTGTCACACACTTTTAAATGACCAGATCTCATGAGAACTGGGATCCACCATGAGGGATCCACCACCATTATCCAAACACCTCCCACCAGGCCCCCACTGCCAGCACTGCGGATTACAATTCAACATGAGATTTGGGCAGAGACAAAAATCCAAACTGTATCAAACCTCATCACCTCCAAAGTCCCATCAAGCACTGTCCCACTGAACTGCTTCCAGTTTACCAACCCTCTAGCCCTTTGTTTTACATCAACAGATCCACACAACTGGCATTTTCTCTCCACCCACCCTAATCCTCAGCCAGTGAAAATTCAATTTTGTTTTTTGTTGTTGTTGTTGTTTTTTGGGGTTTGAGATGGAGTTTAGCTTTTGTTGCCCAGGTTGGAGTGCAGTGGCATAGTCTCGGCTCACTGCAACCTCCACCTCCCAGGTTCAAGCGATTATCCTGTCTCAGCCTCTTACGCTGCTGAGATTATAGGCATGTGCCAGCATGCCCAGCTAATTTTTTGTATTTAGTAGAGACGGGGTTTCACCATGTCGGCCTGGCTGGTCTCGAACTCCTGACCTCAAGTGATACCCACCTCGGCCTCCTGAAGTGTTGGGATTACAGGTGTGAGCCACGGCACCTGGCGAACCAATGAAAATTCTATTTCTCAGAACCCATCTCAGCTGCCGTCTCCTTTGGGAAGCTAATCTCCTTCCTAAAGAATTCATCACTCCCTCAGCTATTCATCCTGTAGGAATTTGGACTCTCATAGTTCTTACCATAATACCTCAGTATGGCAGATAGGAATCTCATCCTCACACACAGTTGTATACGAAATAGCACATTTCTTTAATTGTGATAAGTCACTTCGATTTTCTCTTCCCTCATTCTCCTCTGCTGGCATGCTTCAAGGTTCTGAAGGCTCCCAAGATACTCACACCCTCCACGTGGATGTCTGAGCAGGAACCTGTCTGCAAATGCCTCAAGTCTGGGGCTCTCCATCGCTTCCCTGACACATCTGGAACTTGGGACTGACTCTTGTGGTGGGAGGCAGAGCCTGTTCTTTCCCATTGCCTGGAAGGGGAAACCCGGCCCTGGCTGTCCCAGACCCCCAAACTTTTCTCAGCCTCCATAAGAAGAACTCAGAGGCCAGGAGCAGGCTCACTCCTGTAATCCCAGCACTTCGGGAGGCTGAGGAGAGTAGATCACTGAGCCCAGGAGTTTGAGATCAGCCTGGGCAACACAGCAAAACCCTGTCTCTACAAAAAATACCAAAGATTAGCCGGGCGTGGTAGTGGGTCAGGTGATCCGTGGTGGTGGATCACCGGAGCCCTGGAATTCGAGTCTGCAGTGAGTCGTGATCGCGCCACTGAACTCCAGCCTGGGTGGCAAAGCAAGATCCTGTCTCAAAAAAAAAAAAAAAAAAAAAGAAGTATTCTCCATTCTCCACCTCCTACCCCAGCTCCCCAACACTCTGCCCTTTCCTCAAGCCCCCATCCTCTTCCTTGTTCTTTGGCAATACATTTGTATAGCCCATTAAACCCGAAGTTTAATCACTAGCAGCAGTAAAGCCAGCACTTTCCTAGAAGAAAGGAAGCATTCAATCTTCAAACTCTCCCCAGAGATGAGGAGCACTACTTCCATCCCATCCTTCCAGCTGTACCAGAAAGGAAAGAAAAACAGTGGCTGGGCGCCGCAGCTCACGCCTGTAATCCCAGGACTTTGGGAGGCCGAGGCGGGTGGATCACTTTAGGTCAGGAGTTCGAGACCAGCCTAGCCAACATGGCGAAACCCCGTCTCTACTAAAAATACAAAAATTAGCTGGGCCTGGCGGCGGGACCCTGTAGTCCCAGCTACTCGGGAGGCTGAGGCACGAGAGTCGCTTAAACCTGGGAGGCGGAGGTTACAGTGAGCTGGGCTCGCGCTACCGCATTCCAGCCTGGGCATTCCAGCCTGGGCGACAGAGCGAGACCCTGTCAATCAATCGATCAATCAATTGATCAATAAAGGAAACAAAAACAGAAACAGTTCTACCAAGTCTCTCGATGCCGTGGCCTTCACATCGGCGCTCAGTGAACGTTCTCAGAAGGGAATCTCCTCTCTTTCCGGCCTCTTCGCCTGGGCAGGGACCGCAGGCTGTCACGGGAGCCTCTTCCAGTCGCTCCTCGCCCGAGAGAGCCTGGCCCAGGAGAGGGACTACAAGTCCCAGGCTGCCTTGCGGCGGGCGCTGGGCGCTGGGCGCCGGGCGCGCGGTCCTGCGAGGAGACGTGGCAGAGTGCGGCGCGCAGCGCCGGACCGGAAAGCAGGGGAAGTGGCTGAGGCGGGAGAGCTCCGAGCCATGGCGGCCAAGACGGCGGGCGTGGGGCGCTGGGAGGTGGTGAAGAAGGGCCGGCGGCCTGGGGCCGGCGCCGGCGGCCGAGGCGGCGGCGGAAACCGCCGGGCGCTCGGGGAAGCAAATGGAGTGTGGAAATACGACCTGACCCGTGAGTACCCACCCTGCCTGGCGCCTACCCCGGGCCTGTCCCGCAGGGTCGCAGCGAGCCGCTCCCAGAACCTGGGCGCGAGCTCGCAGGCACATCCCGGAGCGCCACCCTTGCGTTGTCTCTTTGGAGCCTCACGGGAGGCGGACAGCTCCAGGGAAGGTTGCGGTCCTTACCTGCCAGATGAGTAAACTGAGGCCCAGTGAAGTTGGACACCCTGGCCGGGGTCATGTGTCAGAGGGGCCAGGATTCCTGTCCTCAGACTCTCAGTTCACTGCACACACTCTCCTAGCTGCCCAGGGACCTAGCCGGCCTCCCTGGGCAGGTGTCTGAGCTGGGAAGAGGCACTCTGGATCATTATACACAGTGCCCCCTCTTTAAGTAACCAGCAGGTCATGGAGGAAGGGACAGGAGGCCAAGCAGTGGGAGAAATGACTGCCACACACTCAACACTCACCAGAAATTATAAGTGACACCTGGTTCTTCCACTGAGGAGTGGAGAAAGATTGCCACTTGTTGATTATAGAGTTGTCATGTCGGAACCAAGAGGCGTTAGGGTAGGATCAAGATGGAAAAAGCCTGTCTTTCCAGACTAGTAGCCACTCACCGAATAAGGCAAACCTCTATATCCAGCCTCTCTGCTTGTTCCTACATACTCTGATTTGTCTAATAAAGAACTGCCCCATCTTTATGAAAGAGCCTATAGACTCAAGAGCTGTAACGAAAGAAACTACCAGGAGAACACCCTGCCCTGCTCTTTAAGCAGCCCAAGAGGAAGGGGCTTTGAGACAGGCTCTTCCCTGGAGATTAATTAGGTGGCAGTGTGGGGAAAGGGACCACTGATAGGTGAGGCCTTGGGGACTCAAGGGTGGCCTGCCTTTCTCTACCTATCTTCACCTCAGCTCCAATCCAGACCACAAGCACCCTTTATGAGCGGGGCTTTGAGAATATCATGAAGCGGCAGAATAAGGAGCAGGTCCCACCCCCTGCTGTGGAGCCTAAGAAACCAGGGAACAAGAAGCAGCCAAAGAAGGTGGCAACTCTTCCCAACCAAAACCAGAAGCAGGGCCGCTTCCGCAGCCTGGAGGAAGCACTGAAAGCTGTGAGTGTGCCTAGACACGACACGCAGAAAGAACGGGGGCTTGAGATGTAGAGAAGATGAGAGGAGGCGGCGGATGGACAGCTGAGATCCTATGAAATTAGAACACTTAAGGGTTGAGAGCAGGAGTTCAGGAGAAGATGGAAACCCCAGGGGAACAGCATGCCTGCAGTTAGAATAGAGAGGAAATGGAAAATTTATAGGGAAACATGGATTGGTAAGAGGAAAGCCTTGAAGACCCAGGAACACCAGGGAGGAGATGGAGAAACTGGTTATGATTCTCTGTCCTGTGGAAATACTGATCTTTCATTTTCTCTCTTGTCCTCTGTTTTCCTTTTTTTTTTTTCTTTTTGAGATAGAATCTCCCTCCCTCTGTCGCCCAGGCTGGAGTGCAGTGGCGTGATCTCAGCTCACTGCAACCTCTGTCTCCTGCCTCAGCCTCCCAAGTAGCTGGGATTACAGGTGCGTGCCACCACGCCTGGCTAATTTTTGTATTTTTAGTAGAGACGGGGTTTCACTGTGTTGGCCAGGCTGGTCTCGAACTCCTGACCTTAGGTGATCCGCCCACCTTGGCCTCCCAAAGTGCTGGGATTACAGGCGTGAGTCACTGCGCCTGGCCCTCTGTTTTCCTCTTAAACATGTGGAGAGCCTGAGAGGATAGGGCCTTGAGATCAGCATTTTCAGCTGTCCTGTTCCATACTTAAAGATGTGGGTGCAGCAGAATTGCAGCATTCCATGTTCTTATGCTTAAAAACAGAAACCCTTCTTCCTGCTGCCACCTAGTTCAACCATTTTCCCACCCCTACCCCACTTCTTTACTCCCTCACTCACAACTTGCCATGGTGGGGGGTTGGGGGATTGTCCCTGGCAGCTGGATGTGGCAGCCCTGCAGAAGGAACTGGATAAGAGCCAGAGCGTGTTCTCTGGAAACCCATCCATATGGTTGAAGGACCTGGCCAGCTATCTCAACTACAAGCTACAGGCTCCTCTAAGTGAACCCACGCTGAGCCAGCATACTCATGGTAAGTCCTTCCAGCTTCCTCAAGCTCAGACAAGTTCAAAGAAATTCAAAAAGGGTGGTATAACAGATCCCAGTGCCCCCCACTGTCTTGATTTCCATGGGTGTTTGGGCTGGTCTCAAATCATCGTGACTGTGAATGTTTCTGGGCCTCGTTCTGTGATCATCCCTCTGGGTCTCCTCAGAGGAAGGATCCCAACCTCAGTTCAGGGGCCTTTGCCTCCACTCACCATTCTCAGGGAGAGCACCACAGTTGTCAGAGCTGATGGGTGTCTGGTCCTAGCACTCACATTGAGGCCTATGGGCCTTAGATTATCCCTACAGCCTGGTGAGCCGGGAGCTGCGTGGGATCATCCGAGGGCTGCTGGCAAAGGCAGCAGGGTCTCTGGAGCTCTTTTTTGACCACTGTCTGTTCACCATGCTGCAAGAGCTGGATAAGACACCAGGTGAGAGGGGCACGGGCGGGATGACCATCTTGGAAGCCTCCTCCTTTTTTTCCTGCTTTCAGTACCACGCAGTGGTTCTGTTTCCAGTAGGGAAATGTGCTAACCTTGACACTGTTTTTGGAAAGGGTGGAGAAAGTTAGGAGTCAGTGGACTTGGGGCCTGGGCTCACCTCTGACAAATGGGAGATTTCAGGTTTGGGATGCCAAGTAATGTGAGTAGGTGTGAGAATGTGTATCTCTCCAGGGGAGTCACTGCATGGTTACCGCATCTGTATCCAGGCCATCCTGCAAGACAAGCCCAAGATTGCCACCGCAAACCTAGGCAAGGTGAGCTCTCAGTGGTGGTGGGGACACCAGGAAGCTAAGACTGGGGAGGCTGGGAAGAATCTACATTGTTGGACTCAGGTTTGGGATAGTGGAAGACCTATAAGCCTAGTAATAATAGGTAATACTATTAGCACTTACTGTGTGTCTGCTCTGGAAACATAGGAGCCAGGTACTGCTATTATTTCCCATTTTTATAAATGAAAAGATTGAACCACAGAGGAGTTCAGTAACTTTCCTAGGCTCAGTCATCCAGCAAATGGCAGAGTATGGGTGAAGCCCACAAACAATCCCTGCACCACGTGGTTATAGTGCTCCATTCTTGCTTGGCCTGTCCTCCCTCTTCCAGTTGACATCTCCCTTCCCATCTGTCTTTGGGGGTGCTCCTGGTGTTTTGTCCTATCCCAATCTGCCTTCCTTACCGGTCTCCTCAGTTCCTGGAACTACTGAGGTCCCACCAGAGCCGACCAGCCAAGTGTCTGACCATCATGTGGGCCCTGGGTCAAGCGGGTTTTGCCAACCTCACCGAGGGACTGAAAGGTAACAGGGAAATAGGGAAGAAAGAGGGAGGGTCTCGGAACCGGAAAACTCCTCTTTGATGCCCCCAATAGGTGCAAGCCTGAGGCTTCCCTCCTGACCTTCACCTCCACAGTGTGGCTGGGGATCATGCTGCCTGTGCTGGGCATCAAGTCTCTGTCTCCGTTTGCCATCACATACCTGGATCGGCTGCTCCTGTGAGTAATGGAAGGGCAGCAAGGGGAAGGCTCAGGGTGTCCCAAATGGCTGTTTTAGCAAAATGGGAGGCTGTGATCTTGGTCTCCAGGGATATGAGGAAAATCAGGACCAGCTTCTCCCACCACCTTAGAATGTGATGGTGAGGAAGGAAGAAGAGGGAGCTATTAGGGCTGGCAGATGGGGTGGAGTTTATACCCTTTTTCCTAGATGTTGGCTTAGCTGGGGTCATGACCAAAACAGCTGGCATGGGTGGTGGTGTCCAGCGAACCTGTTTCTTCATCCCCACAGGATGCATCCCAACCTTACCAAGGGCTTCGGCATGATTGGCCCCAAGGACTTCTTCCCACTTCTGGACTTTGCCTATATGCCGAACAACTCCCTGACACCCAGGTAGGACTGCTCTGGGGCACACCTGCTGTGAAGGGACCCCAGCACCAGAACCACGTTACATTTTCCCATCCTTTCTTCCCCAGCCATCCTAGATCTGAGATTTGCAACCTAGAAGTTCAAGAGTAGGTTTCAAGGGAACAGTGATCCCTTGAAATTATATGGACCCTTGAGTGTGATTGGCATATGGGCATTTTCTTAGGGATAGGGTCCATGGCTTTCAACAGATTTCCAAGGAGTCTCTTGAGTAAAAAGATTCAGAGCCATTGCAAGGTCCTCAGTGGTTATTCCCCCCAGGCAGGCATGGGCTCTGAAGCAAGCAAAAGGTTCACATCATACAGCTCCATTTATAGCTTATGTCTGGCTTTCCTCCCCACCCCACCCAGCCTGCAGGAGCAGCTATGTCAGCTCTACCCCCGACTGAAGGTGCTGGCATTTGGAGCAAAGCCGGATTCCACCCTGCATACCTACTTCCCTTCTTTCCTGTCCAGAGCCACCCCTAGCTGTCCCCCTGAGATGAAGAAAGAGGTGAGGACATGGTGGGAGGCTTCTCCTTCCCCAGGGGTCAACTGCAGCGGTCCCTACCTGCTGACAAAGGCCTTGCCTTCACAGAGCCCATTCTGAGGCTTTTCCTTAGCTCCCTGTTGACAGCTGCCTGCCCCGCTCACTCGAGCTTCACCCTCAGAAGATGGATCCCAAGGGACAGCACATTCAGGTCTGGGTGGTTTCTGATGCCCGTCACTTGCGGATGAGTGATCTTTGAGCTCAAAGCTGTAGCTCAGGAGCCCCAACCTCCCGCTTTACAGCCTCTCAGAGAGCCTTCTGGAGTCTTGACACTGTTTCTCCACCCCTTAGGGTGAATGTGCGGCCTGGGTGGCCTCACTTAACGGGAAGGGGATCACCTCTTAGCACTCTCCCCCTCCGCCAGCCCCATGCCCCCAGCAGCCTCTCCCTCTGTCCCGATGTGCAGCTCCTGAGCAGCCTGACCGAGTGCCTGACAGTGGACCCCCTCAGCGCCAGCGTCTGGAGGCAGCTGTACCCTAAGCACCTGTCACAGTCCAGGCAGGTGGGGTGGGGGGCCAGCCTGTCCCTGTGCTAGAAGCAGAAGGGGAGCCTGGGTCACTGTCCCATGGCCTGACACCTCTCAGGCTGAGTGGAAACATTGCTGGAGCAACCTCTAGGAAGCTGCTGCTCTGTGGGTGGTAGGTGGAGGGTCTTTCAGCCTGAAGGAGCCAGGGCTAATGGAGGACTGGAGGATGGGCAAGGCCGCATGAGCCACCTGATGGAGGGGTTGTGCTTTCCCCACAGCCTGCTGCTGGAGCACTTGCTCAGCTCCTGGGAGCAGATTCCCAAGAAGGTGAGGAGCTGGGAGGACGTGGCAGGTTGAGCCCTGTCTGGATTCTGGGTTCTGAGTAGGGGCTCCTCAGCCACTGTCCCTTCCCTGAGAAGGGACCCTGTTGGCATGGAAAATGAAGCAGGATGGAAGCTCTGGATTCCCTCACAGGCCAGACCTTTCTTGTCCATAGGTACAGAAGTCTTTGCAAGAAACCATTCAGTCCCTCAAGCTTACCAACCAGGAGCTGCTGAGGAAGGGCAGCGGTAACAACCAGGATGTCGTCACCTGTGACATGGCCTGCAAGGTGCTGGCACCCGGCCCTCTCCAGCCCACACGCTATCTTACATCTCTGTCTCGGCACACCCGGGTTGGGCCTGTATCACATCCCTGCCCCACGTGTCTGTGGAGCCCCCCCGCTGCCTCCAGGGTAATGTGAAGGCTTGACGCTCTTCCAGGAAGGCCTGGCTTGAGGTCTGCCCTCAGAGGCAAAGACCAGCCCCTCTCGCTTCTACAACTGTCTCCTGCTCCCCTCCCACCAGGGCCTGTTGCAGCAGGCTCAGGGTCCTCGGCTGCCCTGGACGCGACTCCTCCTGTTGCTGCTGGTCTTCACTGTAGGCTTCCTGTGCCATGACCTCTGGTCACACAGCTCCTTCCAGGGTAAGCAGCAATGGGCAAGTGAGGATGGCATGGGAGGGGCACAGAGCTATGTGTAGCCCCCCCCCCCGCCCCCCCCAACCACCACAGCACACATCTTTGTCCTCACGAGTTCTCAATCCTGCAGAGTAAACACTTAACAGACAGATTTTTCTATCCTCAGATAGGACACTACCGTTTCAGGTTAGACTAGGACTTTGCAGTATAGAAGTGCTTGCATATTCATGGTATCATTTGAGTAGGTGTTACCTCCTTTTAACTCCTGAGGAAATGGTCTCAGAAAGATGTAGCAATTAGCTTTAGGTCACAGCTAGTAAGTAAAAGGGCAGACCCTCAACCTGAGGCTTCCTGAAGCCTGAGCCCAGGCTCCACCCGGCAGCTGCATTCCTGCACACCTGGCCCAGCAGGAGAAGGACAGCTCTGCATGCCTTCCTCCACAGCAGGCTGGAGCTGGCTCTGTGGCCCTGTGAGCACACAAAGCTCTGCCCAGCACCTTGCTGTGCCTGCTCTAGGCCCTGTAGTGTCTGTCTCCCCAGTCCCTGCCCCTCTCATCTCCCGGCTCACCAGAGGCCCCCTTTACTCAGCCTCCCTTACTGGCCGGTTGCTTCGAACATCTGGTTTCTTACCTGCTAGCCAACAAGCGTGTGCCAAGCTCTACTCCTACAGTCTGCAAGGCTACAGGTGAGCTCCTCCCAGGGAGGGGAGAGGAGAGGCAGGAGAGAGAAGGCCTGGGTGTCAGGGAGGTGACAGTGGGAAGCACTCGTGATTCTCCTTTCCCACGGCCTCCATTTCCCCAGCTGTTTCTTGGGAGCTAAGCAGGCCTGAGGAGACTCAGCCCTCTTTCCCTTCTTCCATCTTCCACAGCTGGCTGGAGGAGACACTACCTGTCTGGGGCTCTCACCTGCTCACCGTGGTGCGGCCCAGCTTGCAGCTGGCCTGGGCTCACACCAATGCCACAGTCAGCTTCTTTTCTGCCCACTGTGCCTCTCACCTTGCCTGGTTTGGTGACAGCCTCACCAGCCTCTCTCAGAGGGTAAGTCAGAGACAGGGAGTCACATAAGGGGCTGGTTTTCCCAGGAGCAAAATTCTGGGAAAGGAGCAGCATTGTGTGGCCTGAGTCTTTAGATCCAGGATGCAGTTCCCTGGATACTCTGACCCCATCCATTCTCCATGGTCCAGCTACAGATCCAGCTCCCTGATTCCCTGAATCAGCTGCTCCGCTATCTGAGAGAGCTGCCCCTGCTTTTCTACCAGAATGTGCTGCTGCCATTGTGGCACCTCTTGCTTGAGGCCCTGGCCAGCGCCCACGAGCACTGCCATGAGGCATGCAGGTGAGATCTTTGCCCAGGGCTCCAGCAGGATCCCCAGCAGCCCCATTCCTGGGCCCCAGGGACAAGCCATCTCTGACCAGTCTCCCACACTGTCCTGCCCCTTGCTCCCATCCCTGACCACCCTGGGATGAGGGTTGTGGGTCTTAAGTTTTCAGCCCTGAGAGTTGACACAGCTACACACGTGCATACTCAAAAATGTTCCACTTTCTTTCCAGAGGTGAGGTGACGTGGGACTGCATGAAGACACAGCTCAGTGAGGCTGTCCACTGGATCTGGCTCTGCCTACAGGACATCACAGTGGCTTTCTTGGACTGGGCACTTGCCCTGATATCCCAGCAGTAGGCCGTGCCTCCCTGGCCACTGATTTCTGCGTGGGCAAACCATCCAAGACTGCAGCGGGTAGAAGGCGGCAGTTCTTCATGGGAGTCCTTTTAACTTGGTGCCTGAGTTCTCTCCTAGGCAAGTGGCCAGTTGCCTCCACCTCAGTTCTTCCATCTTTGGTGGGGACAGGGCCCAGCGGCATCTCAGCCTCCTACCCACAATTCCACTGAACACTTTCTGGACCTACTGCACATGGCCCCCAGCCTCCATCCTTGTGATGGTAGCCTCTCACAACTCCGCCCTTGCCCTCTGCCTTCCACTTCCTTCCATCTCATTTCTAAACCCCAAATAGCTCATCTCTAAAAAGACAGAACTCCCAGCAGGTGGCTTCTGTGTTCTTCTGACAAATGATTCCTGCTTCTCCAGACTTTAGCAGCCTCCTGTTCCCATTCTTGGTCACACCTCTAGCCACAGCAGAAGGAAAGGGGCTTCCAGAAGAATATAGCACCGCATTGGGAAACAGCAGCCTTACCTCAACCTGAAGCCTGGGTGTGGCTGTCAGTGGACATGAGGGGCTGGATGGAAATGCCTCTCACTTCAAAATGCCCAACCTGCCCCAAATGCCTCTAAGCCCCTCCCTGTCTCCTCCTTCATAGTCCTACTTCTTCCAACTTTCCATTCCCCATCATGCTGGGGGACTCTGTCACAAGGCTCAGCTTCTCTCCACTGTCCATCCCTCCTATCATCTGTCTGGAGAGCAGAGCCCAGGTAGTTGTGTGCCTTGGGCCCAGGGAACCCTCCATCAACCTGAGACAGGACGCAGCATATGGTTATTGGGTATGCCTACCAGGTGGAATAAAGGACACATTTGATTTCTAGCATTCCTGTCTGCATCCTCATACAGAAATTCCCCTAGTTATGGTTCAGAATAACAAAATTTTGGGCCCTTGCCCTCCTGAAGACTGTAGTCATGGCTGTAATTAAGCTCCTGGTGGGGGAAGGCCACATCCATGGTTCTAAAGTTGACCTGGTGAGTGTTCTAGACACTTCTCTTGCTACGCTAATTATACTGTCTGACTTGTCACTGATTCATATCCCAGATTTGCCTTGATAGTTTTATGCTTAGAAAAACAGGGGGCCATCTCTTAGGGGAATTCTTGGCCAGTGACCAGGAGATGTCCTTTCCTTGCCAGGACCTTCATTTTATAGAGCAGTGAGTGAAAGATTCAGAACTCCAAGAGACACATGAGTCCAAGGGTTATCACCAAAGCCCCTTTTTATTTTTGACTTGAGACTACAAGGAGTTAGATAACTGCTGATTTCTTAGTTCTCAGATGTGTTTTCTTGAATGTTTCAAGTCAGTAATACTAGAGAGAAGTTAGATAACTGCTGGTTTCTTAGTTCTCAGTTTGGTTTCCTTGAATGTTTCACGTCAGCAGTACTAGAGATACGCTCTAGCAGCTCTCAAAGACAGATTCAGCTTCCCTTATAAACTCCCATGATGCTCAGCAGGTATGATGGCCGGTTACCACTTCCCTTCTCACATGGTGCCCTGAGACACTCCTCTTTTTCAGTGGTTCAAATATAAAGTAGCAGATGTAGGAAAATACCGACCCAAAGTGAGGTCATGAATACAACAGCATCTCGTGTTTGCTACCTTTCCTCTGGAATTAGTCCACAAGCAGACCCCTTGCTCTCCTAGTGGCAATTAACCATGATCATCTTCCCGGAGAAGATGAACTACCTGGCAAAGGGCCAAGGTTTTGGGACTGCTGGGCAGGAGAACTGGCCTGTGTTCAAGGCAAGTTGGAGAAAGGTGGCAGTTGTGAGAATGGGTCGGCAATGGCACAGGGAGGACAAGTTCGGTGATAACTTCTAGAAGTCCAAGGCTGCATCCAGTGAACCAAGGATGCCACAGTGCTGTGTTGGCTTGTAATGTGTGACTATATTTACCTTGCTGGGTTCATTTAACTTCTGACACCAAAATCCCGGGGAGCAACATTTTTCATCAACTTAGATTAATTGCCGTCTCCACCTCTTACAGGAACACTGACAGCTTAAGCTTAATTGACTTTATTCGATAGATAAAGTTTTTTGACCCAGTGTTGAAATTGTCTGAAATTTTTCCTGTGTGGAGAACTAGTCCAACACTGCACCTGCTCTGCGTTAAAGCAAAACCAGATGTCCAGACGTTTCATTTTTGCAGAGCTGTCAACAAACGAGTCCAAGTGGAGCCAGTAAATTGAACCAGCGTGGGCTAGCAGAGTGTATGACAGTGATGCTGACGGGTGGGGCAGTCACACTGTAACTATTGCTGTTACTGGAAGGATCGAAAGGAGCTGACACATCAGTCACATCTGGACAGTAAGTTCACACAGCTGAAGGTCAACCGATAACACACCATAAAGCTGAAGGGCAGTTTTGAGTATGGTTATCTCTTACTAACTTTATTAGCAGTTTTTTTTTTTTTTTTTTTTTTTTTTTTTTTT
>NC_045448.1:27112062-27146811 GCF_002776525.5 Piliocolobus tephrosceles
GTTAGCCAGGATGGTCTCGATCTCCTGACCTCGTGATCCGCCTGCCTCGGCCTCCCAAAGTGCTGGGATTACAGGCGTGAGCCACTGCGCCCGGCCTATTAGCAGTTCTTTCGTGGACTTGAAAATAATATGCATACCTCACTATGAAACTTCCTTTTGTTTTCCTAAGCCTCCAGCAGATTTCTGGATTCCTCTGGTTATTTGTGTCCAATCCACACTTCAGTTTTAGAGCAGGGCAGCTTGATGGGTAGCCTGACTTACTACAATGGATAATATTACTAGGCAGATAGTGTTGCTGAGCTCATGCCTGCTATGTTGCCAGTCCATTCACAAAATGCCACCACCATAGACAGGGTGGATTGTTTCCCACAGAGCCAGGCATGCCTGCCCTACCCTATTTCAGAATGACCCAGTGTCAATTACACAGGCGTTTGTTTTGTTTTAAAGAGACAGGGTCTTTCCCTGTTGCCCAGGCTGGAGTGAAGTGGTTCGTGATCACAGCTCACCGCAGCCTCAAACTCCTGGGCTCAATGATCCTCACACCACAGCCTCCCGAGTATTTGGGACTACAGGTGCATGCCACCATTCCCGGCTACATTTTTTTAAATTTTTTGTAGGCCAGGCGTGGTGGCTCAAGCCTGTAATCCCAGCACTTTGGGAGGCCGAGACGGGCGGATCACAAGGTCAGGAGATCGAGACCATCCTGGCTAACATGGTGAAACCCCGTCTCTACTAAAAAATACAAAAAAAACTAGCCGGGCGAGGTAGCGGTCTCTACTAAAAAATACAAAAAAAACTAGCGGGCGAGTCCCAGCTACTCAGGAGGCTGAGGCAGGAGAATGGCCTGAACCCAGGAGGCGGAGCTTGCAGTGAGCTGAGATCCGGCCACTGCACTCCAGCCTGGGTGACAGAGCAAGACTCCGACTCAAAAAAAAAAAAAAATTTTTTTTGTAAAGATGGCCTCTCACTATGTTGCCTAGGCTGGTCCCACTGATTATAGGTTCATTGATTGATATAATCAGTAAACTCCAGGTCTCTAGTGATCCTCCACCTCGGGTTCCCAAAGTGTTGGGATATTACAGGCATGAGCCACCATGCCCAGCCCTACACAGACATTTCAGTAGTTCAGTGATCTCTGAGCATTTTGCTGTCTTACTTCACCTAAAGGAGTTTGAATTTAAGTGGACACTTAGAGTGATCTAAGTTGTTGAGGGGAGAAAGGGCCTTGCTTTTCCCTATGAGGGGCTTGCTTTTCCCTATGTGCCCCTTTTATACTGGACAGTTTTGACACTCTACTTGAGGTATAAGAAGGAATTTGGAGGGAGTGTCCACTGTTCAGGGTATGGGTGAATATTTAGTAAATATTGTCTATTCTGCCTATTAATACAAATGTTGACTTTGAATGTGTTGTTGAATGTGCCTTGATGTAACTTTTTCTGTGTTACTGCATCGCTTACTAATTTTTGAGTAGACTTTTTTGTTTGTTTGTTTGAGACAGAGTGTTGCTCTTGTTCCCCAGGCTGGAGTGCAATGGCACAATCTCGGCTCACTGCAACCTCTGCTTCCCAGGTTCAAGTGATTCTCCAGCCTCAGCCTCCCAAGTAGCTGGAACTATACAGGTGCCTGCCACCACGCCCAGCTAAATTTTTTGTATTTTTAGTGGAGGGGCGGTTTCACCATGTTGGCCAGGCTGGTCTCAAACTCCTGACCTCAGGTGATCCACCTGCCTTGCCCTCTCAAAGTGCTGGGATTACAGGTGTGAGCCACCATGACCGGCCTGAATAGACTGTTTTTAAAGCAGTTTTAGGTTCACATCAAAATTGAGTGTTTCCATGTATTTCCTCCCCAACCCGCCCCCACGCCCCACAACCTCCCCCACCATCAACATCCCACACCAGAGTGGTACATTTGTTGTAATCAATGAACCTACACTGACACATCGTCCATAATGTAAGTCCATAGCTTACATTAGGGTTCGCTATCTGCGTTGTACACTGTAGGTTTTGGTAACTGTCCAATAGCATGTATCCACCATTATACAGAGTTTCACTGCCATGAAAATCTCCTATGCTCTACCTATTCCTCCCTCCCTCCTTCCCCCAGAGCCCAAGGAACCACTGATCTTTTATTCTCTCCAGTTTTGTCTTTTCCAGAATTCCATATAGTGAAAATCATACCATGTGGCCTTTTCAGATTGGCTTCTTTCACTTGGTAATTTTTTTTTTTTTTTTTTAGACAGGGTCTCACGCTGTCACCCAGGCTGGAGTGCAGTGGTGCGATCTTGGCTCACTGCAACTGCTGCCTCCTGGTTTAAAGCAATTCTCCCACCTCAACCTCCCAAGTAGCTGAGAGTACAGGTGGGTGCCACCATGCCTGGCTAATTTTTGTATTTTTAGTGGAGACACGGTTTCACCATGCTGGCCAGGCTGGTCTCAAACTCCTGTACTCAAGTGATCTCGGCCTCCCAAAGTGCTGGGATTACAGGCATGAGCCATCGCGCCCGGCCATTTGGTAATTTGTCTTTAAGATTCTTCCATGTCTTTTCATGGCTAGATAGCTCATTTCTTTTTAGCATTGTATAATATCCCCTTGTCTGGATGTACCAAAATGTATCCATTCACTTACTGAAGGACATCTTGGTTGCTTCCAAGTTTCGCAATTATGAGTAAAGCTGCTATAAACCTCTGTGTTTAGGTTTTTGTGTGGGCATAAGTTTTCAAACACATTTAGCTAAATACCAAGGAGCACAAATGATCGTATGATAAGAGTATGTTTAGTTTTATGAAAAACATCAAGCTGTCTTCCAAAGTGGCTGTATCATTTTGCATTCTCATCAGCAGTGGATTAGAGTTCCTATTGCTATACATCCTTATTGGGTTTTGTCAGTATTTTGGATTTTCACCGTTCTCATAGGTGGATGAAGATACTTAATTTGCAATTCCGTAATGAAGTTGAGCATCTTTTCATATGCTTATTTGCCATTTGTGTAATCTTCTTTGGTGAGGTGTCCAGATCTCTTCTCCATTTTCTAATTGGGTTGTTCATTTTCTTATTGTTGAGGGTTTTGTTTTACTTTGTTTGTTTTGGTTTTAAGAAACAGGGTCTTGCTCTGCCACCCAGGCTGGAGTGCAATGGTGCAATTACAGCTCACTGCAACCTCAATCCTCCCACCTCAGCTTCCCGAGTAGCTAGGACTAGGACTATAGGCACACACCACCATGCCAGGCTAATTAAAAAAAAAATTTTTTTGTAGACATTGCTGTGTGTCACTCAGGCTGGTTTCAGACTCTCAGCCTCAAGCAGTTTTTCTGCCTCTGCCTCCCAAAGCACTGGGATTATAGGTGTGAACCACCATGCCTGCCCTTATTGTGGAGTTTTAAGAGTTCTTTATATATTTTGGATAACAGTCCTTTATTAGATATGCCTCTTGGAAATATTTTCTCCCACTCTGTGGCTTTTACTATTGTTCTAAATAGCTATCTTATACATTATCTACAATAAAACATATTTACACCTTTCATAGTTTATATATTTCCAAATACCCTAGCCTTCATCCATAGATATACTCTTCAGTTATATGAGTGGGTGCTGTTATTAACAGCTCACCTCACTTGGAAGGCCAGGAGATACCCAGTCTGTCCCAGACAGCTCCATGGAAGTTACTACACATTTTTTTTTTTTTTTTTTTTTTTGAGACGGAATCTCCCTCTGTCGCTTAGGCTGGAGTGCAGTGGCGTGATCTTGGCTCACTGCAACTTTTGCCTCCCGGGTTCAAGTGATTATCCTGCCTCAGCCTCCTGAGTAACTAGGGCTCCAGGCATGTGCCGTCACGCCCGGCTAATTTTTTGTATTTTTGGTAGAGACGGGGTTTCACTGTGTTAGCCAAGAAGGTCTCAATCTCCTGACCTCGTGATCTGCCCGCCTTGGCCTCCCAAAGTGCTGGGATTACAGGCATAAGCCACTGCGCCCAGCCTACTACACATATTTTAAGTTACAATGCCTCCCACCAAAGAGAAAGATTTAGGTTCCAGGTAGGAAATATTTTTCTTCTTTTTAAATTTATTTTTTATTGTTTTGAGACAGAGTCTCACTCAGTTGCCCAGGCTGGAGTGCAGTGGCGCCGTCTCACCTCACTGCAACCTCCACCTCCCAGGTTCAAGCAATTCTACTGCCTCAGTCTCCCGAGTAGCTGGGATTACAGATGCAGACTTCATCCTATTAGTAGAGACCAGGGTTTCTCCCTGTTGGCTAGGCTGGTCTCAGACTCCTGGCCTCTAGTGATCCTCCCACCTAGGCCTCCCACAGTGCTGGGATTACAGACGTGAGTCACCGCACCTGGCCTTTTTTTATTATTATTATTTTGGAGACAGGTTCTCACTCAGTTACCCAGGCTGCAGTGCAGTGGCTTGATCACAGCTCACTGCAGTCTCAACCTCCCTGCGCTCAGGTGATCCTCCCACCTCAACCTCCTGAGTAGCTGGAACTACAGGCATACGCCACTATGCCCAGCTAATTTTTGTGTTTTTTTGTAGAAATGCGGTTTCACCATGTTGCCCTGGGTGGTCTTGCACTCTTGAGCTCAAGCCATCTTCCCACCTCCGCCACCCAAAGTGCTGGGATTACAGGCCTGTACCACCATGCCCAGAAGTTACATTTTTAATTTTCTTTCAGGCTGTTCATTATTGGTGTAAAGAAGCACAATTGGGTTTTTTGCATGTTGATCTTGTTCTCTGCAACTTTGCTGAATTTTCTCTAACAGTTTTTTTTTTCTAATAGTTTTTTTTTTTGGTAGATTCTTTGATATTTTCTATATATAAGATAATATCATCTGCAAGGAGGGATAGTTTTATTTCTTCTTTTCCAGTTTGGATGCCTTTTATTTCTTTTTCTTGCTTAGTTGTTCTGGCCAGAAATTCCAGTACAATGTTGAGTAGCAACGGTGAAAGTAGGCATCTTTGTCTTGTTCCTGACCTTAGTGGTTGTTTCTGACCTTCACCGTTGAGTTTTATGTTAGCTGTGGGTTTTTCTTAAATGTTCTTTATCATGCTGAGGATGCTGAGGAAGTTCCTTTCTATTTCTAGTTTTCTGAGTTTCTACTTTTCCTGAAAGGGTGATGAATTCTGTCAAGTACCTTTCCTGCATCAATTGAGATAACGTGTTTTTTTCCTTCATTTTATTAATGTGGTATATCACATTGATTTATTTTTCTTTGTTTCTTTTTTTGAGATGGAGTCTTTGCTTTGTCTCCCAGGCTGGAGTGCAGTGGCCGGCTCACTGCAGCCCCTGCCTTCTGGGTTCAAGAAATTCTTCTGGCTCAGCCTCCCGAGTAGCTGGGATTACAGGCGTGCACCACCACGCCCAGCTAATTTTTGTATATTTAGTCGAGATGGGGCTTCACTGTGTTGGCCAGGCTGGTCTCGAACTCCTGGCCTCAGGTGATCCGTCCACCTCAGCCTGCCAAAGTGCTGGGATTACAGGCGTGAGCCACCAGGCCCGGCCTACATTGATTTATTTTTCTTATGTTGAACACTCTTACATTCCTTCAATAAATCTAACTTGGTCATAGTATTCTCCTTTTAATATGCTATTGGATTCAGTTAGCTTGTATTTTGTTGAGGATTTTTGCATCGATATTCATAAGGGACGTTGATCTGTAGTTTTCTTGTGGTCTTTTTGTCTGGCTGTGCCATCAGAATGATGCTGGTCTCATATAATCAATTAGAAACTATTCCCTTCTTTTCTATTTTTTCGAACGGTTTGAAAGGATTGATGTTACCTTCATTTTGGTGTTACCTTCATTTAGTGATCTGAGAAAAAGAAAGGACTGGTGTTAATTATTTAAATGTTTGCTAGCATTCACCCTGAAGCCTTCTGATCCTGGACTTCTATCTGTTGAGAGGTTTTTTGTTGTTGTTGTTTATTTGTTTTTTGAGATGGAGTCTTGCTCTGTCTCCCAAGGTGGAGTGCAGTGGCACGATCTTGGCTCACTGCAACCTCCGCCTCCTGGGTTCAAGCGATTCTCCTGCCTCAGCCTCCCAAGTAGCTGGGATTACAGGCATGCGCTACCACATCCAGCTAATTTTTTAAAATTTTTAGTGGAAAAGGGGTTTCCATGTTGGCCAGGCTGGTCTCAAACTTCTGAACTCAGGGGATTCACCCGCCTCGGCTTCCCAAAATGCTGGGATTACAGGCGTGAGCCACTGCATGCGGCCTTTTCTTTGAGACAGAGTCTCTCTCTGTCTCCCTGGCTGGAGTGCAGTGGCATAATCTAGGCTCACTGCAATCTCCGCCTCCTACGTTCAAGCGATTCTCCCACCTCAGCCTCCTGAGTAGCTGGGATTAGAGGCGCGCGCCGCCATGCTTGGCTAATTATTTTTGTATTTTAGTAGAGACGAGGTTTCACCATGTTGGCCAGGCTGGTCTCCAACTCTTGAACTCAGGCAATCCGCCCGCCTGGGCCTTCCAAAGTGCTGGGATTACAGGTGAGAGCCACCGCGCCTGGCCATGAATGCCATTTTTTTGATAATGAATAATAAAAGTTATGCATGTGGGGAAAAGAAAGAGAGATCAGCCTGTTACTGTGTCTATATAGAAAGAAGTAGACGTAAGAGACTCCTATTTTGTCTGTATTTGAGATGCTGTTAATCTATGACCCTACCCCCAACCTTGTCCTTGCAACAGACATGTGCTGTGGTGACTCAAGGTTTAATGGATTTTGGGCTGTGCAGGATGTGTCTTTGTTAAACAAGTGCCTGAAGGCAGCTTGCTGGTTAAAAATCCTGCCCGTCCCTGGGCAATGGAGCATCTCGGTGTGAGACCCCATTGTATGCTGTTTACTGTTTACTGAGATAGGAGAAAACCGCCTTAAGGCATAAGGTGGGACTTGCTGGCTGGACTTGCTGGCTAGACTTGCTGGAGCAACGCTGCTAAAAGGTTTATGGACGTGTTTGCATATGCGTATCAAGGCACAGCATTTTCCTTTGAGCTTACCCATGTCACAGAGATCTTTATCCATATGTCTTTCTGCTAATTTTCTCCCTACAGTGATCCTATTGTCCTGCCATTCCTCTTATCTTTAAGATGTTAAAGATAATTGTCAATAAATACTAAGGGAACTCAGAGACCGGTGCCGTTGTGGGTCCTCTGTATGCTGAGCGCCGGTCCCCTGGGCCCACTTTTTCTTTCTCTATACTTTGTCTCTGTGTCTCATTTCTTTTCTCAAGTCTCTGGTTCCACCTAATGAGAAACGCCCACAGGTGTGGAGGGGCAGGCTACTCCTTCAGTGCAGATCTTCTATATTCTTCTATCTAAATGTTGACACACCTTTATATCTAGAAACTTCGGATATAAAGCTCAGCCTGAGAGAACCCATCAAATGCTGGAGCTGCAAGGGGCTAGAAAGCATCACCAGACCTGGATTCGCGGGCGATGTTGGCTCAAGGTAGCACAGGACGTTGGCCCAGAGCTGGAAATTGAGGCCAGGTCTCCCGGCACACCCACTCCACAGGACGACCAAGCAGGGCTTCACAGAGGAGTTGAGGTTTAGGTTTATATCGGTTGTTAAAAATCCGGTGAGCAAAAGACTGTGGAAAAAACACATGGAAAAGACAGGCGAAGGTGTGAGCTGGCTAGTGACAGAGATGGGGGAACCCGTGGGGTCACTCCTTGACCCCACGCAGGACACTTAGTCATCCACAGTGCCGGGGGAGAGGCCCCAGAGGAGGCAGAAGACCCTTCCCCGGCCCTGGGGAACCCAAGATTTCCGAGAGTAAGCAGACCTGTGCAAAAACCTAAAAGGGAGACCAGTGGCCTGTACCGGGCACTGCAAGGCCGCCCCGACCCCGACCTCACATGGGTCTCGGAGGCTTCAGGGACCCACCGGGCTGCGCGCCCCCCACCATCCCAGGTCTACCGCAGGGGAATCCTCCAGGCTTGCGAGCGCTTCCGAGGGCAGGAAAGCCTGTGCTGCAGCCCCACCGCCCTCTCCTGGCGCGTAGCCCCCTCCCCGCGCCTTCGGGCCACGCAGCCAGGCCCTCGATCCCAGGGCGGCCCATGGGGGTCGGCGCCGCCGGATCTCGCGCCGCGCCGAAGCCTGCAGCGCCCCGCGGTCACCGTCTCTTGCACTGGTCAGGATGAATAGAGCCTGACAAAACCTGAGTTAATTGGCCGAGCGAATGTCCTTCGCGTCAGGAGAACACGCCCGGAGAAGCCGAGGGAAATGTGGAGCAGGAGCAGCCAAAGTGGCCCATCGGCTCTCGAGCAGGGTTTGCGCGTCGCGGTCGCAAAGCTCCTGTGAGTGCAGGCACCACGGCACAAGCGCTGCACCGGAGCTCCAGGAGGCGGCGGCGGGCTGGGCGTTAGCCATCCTGGAGAAACCACCGCGGAGCGTTGGGAGCATTTTGTTAAAAAGCCGGGAAGCTCAGGGCCGGTGTGGTCTTCGTTCTGGGCTGAGAACCTGAACTTTAGGCAGCTTCCTTTCCTTGCCTTTGGGTGTCTGGCTTCTTCACCTCTGTGAGGCCCCGGCAGGTTCCTTCAGCGGGAGAAGGCAGTGGTCATGACTGGATGAGATTGTGGTAAGCATTAGAGGGCTGTCAGCAGCACCTTACCACGGCGGAGCCTTCGATAGCTCAGTTGGTAGAGCGGAGGACTGTAGTGGATGGTAACTGTGGCAATCCTTAGGTCGCTGGTTCGATTCCGGCTCGAAGGACTTCGTGTACCATTTTTAGCCTCAATTTAATCAAATTGTCTCATAAGGGGAAAGGCTTATAGGCCTCCCGTGACTTAGCATGAGTACTGCCCTTAGACCAAAGGACTCACAGTAGTATGTAGTATACCGTAACGCTCTTTGTGCGTTCAGTGTAAATGTGGTAACGTGTTTTAGAATGAGGTTTTCTGCTTAAGCACACAATTATATGCCTGATTTTTAGAATCTTGCATATGGATGATACTATGCTAAATAAATGTTCTGAACTGTGGTTCATCCGCTGGTCAGTGAACTGTGCAGTGAACCTGTAAGGCAAAGGGAACAAACTAAGCAGCAGGCGGGGGATTAGCTCAAATGGTAGAGCGCTCGCTTAGCATGCGAGAGGTAGCGGGATCGATGCCCGCATCCTCCACTCCACATTTTGCGTCCCTCACAAAATGGAGGGATTCCCAGCGCAATGGGCAAGGTGTTTCATTTTAGAGATACAAGACTGTTAAGCGATAAGGTGCTTCACACGATGTTTTTATTTCGCAGTTGAGTCCCAGTTTCTGCCACTTTATCTTTCCCGCCTCCTGGCAGGCAGGCCGTTAACCGTCTTCCTGAAAGTCGCCGCCAGAACCCTCCGGGCGCGCCTGGCGGCCAGTCCCCAAACGACAGTCGCTCAGGTACCCACTAACGTGCGAGGAACCCTGCGAGCTGACCAATGGTAGCGAGCTTTACTGGGCGGGTCGCCAGCTGCAGCCGCGGCCAATAGGCGAGAGACTTCTTGTTTCCTGGCAGAGCGGGGTCCCGGCACCGCGGCGCTCGGGTGTTTTTGGGGACCCGGGTGGAGGGCCCGGGTGCTGGGGCCCGAGGTGCGGCCTCGCTAGCGGGAGAGGGAGCGGGATCACCGGCCCGGAGAGAGGTGAGGGGCTCTGCGCGGACTACGGGCCTCGCCAGCCCCGGCCCCGCCAGCCCCGGCCCCGCCCCCTTCTCTCAGCCCCTTCAGCCCGAGCCCCTCGAAGGCCACCCCGCCCCCGTCCCCCTCCCCCGCCCTGGCTTCCGCGGTGCCGACCCCGCGCAGCTCCGTGGCCTCACCTCTGACTCCTAGGCCCTCCCTGCCCAACCCCCTGCCGCGGGAGTCCGTCTCGACCCCTCCCATGCCTCCCAGTCCCACCCTGCCCAGGACAAGCCCGCTCGGTGTGAACGGTTCCCCGCGAGTCGAGGGTGGAGAAGCCAGCCTCCTGCCCCCGAGTGGTACTCTAGCAGACCACCTCTTTTAGGGGTGCTCAGAACACCCATTACTCATCCACAACTACTAGGGTAGCTTTCGCAGGGTGCAGTGCTTACGGGGCGGAAGGGTTTGGAAACATACCCATGCCCTGGCTGGAATGGAGCTCCTGTCGCTAGGTGAGCCCAGTAGCCTTTGGCTTGGCAGAGGCCACGCTGTTATAATTTTCCTCCATACTAGGCATAAGGTAGGAACAAAAAAGGAAGAACCAGCCCTTACAGGGCTCAGGGGAGCAACACGAGAATGTCCGCTCAGTACTTGAGGACAGAGGCTGGAGAGAGGACTACCCATTTACACTGAGAACCTCCGTTCCTCTCTCTGCTCTGTGCTGGAGAGTGCAGAGCCAGAGATCCAGAACGGCCCATCTCTAAAGGTGGCCATGTATAGTGGTGAGTGTGTCTTGGCTAGGTTTGGGAAATCCGACCTCTCTGATTATATTCTCTAATCTTTGGGCTGCAAAGCAGCTGAGAGTTTAGTGTTTTTCAACATAGTTAAGCCACTGTGTTTTATTTGGGAACAGCCAAGCTAAAGTAAAATGTGGTCCCTTTAGGTCATTTACAACCCTTAGTGTTGACGTACAAAGTGCTGCTCTCTCTTGGCCTTTGCTGGAAGACCACTTCTGTGTTTTCTAAGACGGAGAGAGCCTTTTGTTTTATAGGGCACTCCCTAAGAATAGCCAGAGATACCCAGAAAACTCTTCCCTTTCCTCTTTAACCTAACCCTGTTTTTCCCCAGCTCTCAGGGCCAGAGCGGGGCAAGAGGATGCTTTCCCAGCCCCACCATGGAGCTGCGCTGTGGGGGATTGCTGTTCAGTTCTCGCTTTGATTCAGGGAATCTAGCCCACGTGGAGAAGGTGAAATCTTTGTCCAGTGATGGGAAAGGGGTAGGAGGTGGGGCGTCAGCCCTGACCAGTGGCATTGCCTCTTCCCCTGACTATGAATTCAATGTGTGGACCCGACCAGACTGTGCTGAAACGGAATTTGAGAATGGGAACAGGTATATGGAACGAAATGGAGGGTGGAAGAAGGTTCCAAACCCATGCTTCAGTTAGCCCTCTGACTTACCTGTTCATAGCAGCATGCTACCTGTCTTCGGACCCATCCTCCCTCCTTTCTCCTTGCCAAATAGCCCTGTCCCAGTTTGGCTGGCTCCAGCTCTCCCACAGATCCTATCTCCAACCCTTCCACATACCTCTCTCTTACTCTGGTCCTCAGGTCATGGTTCTACTTCAGCGTCCGGGGAGGAACACCAGGAAAACTCATCAAGATCAACATTATGAACATGAACAAGCAGAGCAAGCTGTATTCCCAGGGCATGGCCCCCTTTGTGCGCACACTGCCCACCCGGCCACGCTGGGAACGCATTCGAGACCGGCCTACCTTTGAGGTAAGTTCTCCATGAGGAGGAAAGAAAGACTTGGGTGCTAAAAGTAGAGAGGAAAGTAAAGCGTTTTTGTCCTTGATACAAGTATGAGGCAGGTGGGACAACAGGTTTAAGTATCAGGTTTTTCTCCAGTGTTAGCTGGAGTCCAAGATGAGCCCCCGCCTCAGGAAGCCTAGAAGGAGCCACTTTTCATATAGAAAGTGTCAGAGGGAGGGAAGTTGGTAAAGGTGATAAGGGTGTGAGGTCAGTTCCTGGTGGTCCCAGTAGGAGCTCAGTTCTGACAGTGGCACGTTGCCCCTCCCTCTTCCTCCTCTGCTCCTCAGATGACAGAGACACAGTTTGTGTTATCCTTTGTTCACCGTTTCCTGGAGGGCCGTGGGGCCACCACCTTCTTCGCCTTCTGCTACCCCTTCTCCTACAGTGACTGCCAGGATTTGCTAAACCAGCTAGACCAGCGCTTTCCGGAAAACCACCCCACCCATAGCAGGTGCCAGCCCCATTCTTACTCCTGCCACACAGTCCTGGATCAGACAGCACCTCCACTACCTCTGGAATTTGCCCTTAGAGCTCTGAACCAAACTTTCATCAGTCTTTTTTCTGTACAGAATGTACAGACAGGACTTCGGGTACCTTTGAAAACTATGTTTCTGTATGACCCTGATCTCAGCATATCAACACCTGCCCTCCACTCTTTCACCTGCCCAGTTCAGACCTCTTAGAAGCCCAACTCCCATCAATTATCCAGAGTTTAGCCAGCACTGTGTGACTCAGTACACCTTTTTTATCTGCCCCCATGGAGAACAACTCCAACTACATAAAGTATTCTAGGAAGGCACAAACTGGGGAAAAACAAGTTCACCCTGTCCTGTACTCTTCATTCTGGCAGTGTAAGCCCACTCAAATCCTTAGCCTCATTTAACATTGTGAGGGACTATAAGGCCCCAAAGGTTAGGTGAAGGACCAGATTTTGCAAATCCTGGGCTGGTGACAAGGCCTACCTCTTACTAGGACTTTAGGGACTTCTCCTGGCTTAATTATTTTTTCCATGTAGCCCCCTGGATACCATCTATTACCATCGGGAGCTCCTTTGCTATTCACTGGATGGACTTCGTGTAGATCTGCTGACGATCACTTCCTGCCATGGCCTTCGAGAAGATCGAGAGCCCCGTCTAGAGCAGCTATTTCCTGATACCAGCACCCCTCGACCATTCCGTTTCGCAGGCAAGAGAGTGAGTGGAAATAGCATAAAGGTAGTTCTTTGGCCTTTGGCTAGCATCAGGTACTGTTGATAGCTAAAGACTATGTTATCTCTAGGCATCTTGGACACGGCCTCTGCCGGCAGCTTGTGGCAAGGGTGATGGCCCCTGCTCCACTTGCAGACTCAGCCAACTGGAAATCCAGCAGCTATTCCTGCCTCATCCATGACAACCCCCATATACTGTCAAAGTAGAACCATAATGTAACTGACTTAATGTCTGCTCTCCTCTCTACCTCAGATATTCTTCTTAAGCAGTAGAGTACACCCAGGGGAGACTCCATCTAGCTTTGTCTTCAATGGCTTTCTGGACTTCATCCTCCGACCTGATGATCCCCGGGCCCAAACCCTACGTCGCCTCTTCGTCTTTAAGCTGATTCCCATGTTGAACCCTGATGGTGTCGTTCGGGGACACTACCGGTAAGTGGCTTCCCCAGCCTATCTGGACTGTTCCCATTCCCCCTCATGCCCTGCATCTCAGTGAAATTCTGTCAGCCTTCTGGCTTCTCCTGTGTTCCCAGTTCTCTTGCACCCTAATAAAGGCAAGCCCATCTCATCTTCCTGAGAAAGCATGAGATCATATCTAGTGGCACTCCCAGAAAGGAACCAAACTAGGATGACTGCAGGCCCATCTGGGTGGAGGCAGCTACCCTGAAGAAGCTCCTTAGGGTTCTATGGGGTAAGGGTGACAGCAGATCAAAGAGAGGCCCTGTCTTCAATTCTTTCTTTCCTAACGCAGCTTCAGTCTCACATTTGATAAGTCAGTCTCCTGTGGTCTCCTTCTCATCTACACTAGTGTCTCCTTCACTGGTCCAGTCCTCTAGGACCTGCTTCAGTCCTTGTTTTCCTACAGCACAGACTCACGTGGAGTGAATCTGAACCGTCAGTACCTGAAGCCTGATGCCATCCTGCACCCGGCCATCTATGGGGCCAAAGCTGTGCTTCTCTACCACCATGTGCACTCTCGTCTGAACTCCCAGAGTTCCTCTGAGCACCAGCCCAGTCCCTGTCTCCCTCCTGATGCTCCTGTTTCTGACCTGGAGAAAGCCAACAATCTCCAAAATGAAGCTCAGTGTGGGCACTCAGCTGACATGGATAACGCTGAAGCCTGGAAACAAACAGAGCCAGCAGAACAGAAGCTCAACAGTGTGTGGGTTATGCCACAACAGTCTGCAGCGCTTGAAGAGCTAGCCCCTGACACCATCCCCCCCAAAGAGAGTGGCGTTGCTTACTATGTGGACCTGCATGGACATGCTTCCAAAAGGGGCTGCTTCATGTACGGAAACAGCTTTAGTGATGAGAGCACCCAGGTGGGAGTCCTAAGAAAGTCATGTGAGTGTGCGAAATGTTGCAGGTTAGGAGATGGGGTTGGGCCATGAACAGAGGGAAGATAGCCTTAGGTAGCCTTCTGGCAGGAAGGCCTGTGTAGACTACCTCTGAAAAAGCTTTGAAGGGTCAAGAAGAGATGGCACAGAGGGCTTATGTCTCAATTTTTACATCATGATCTTTTTTTAAGGGTCAAGCTAACTGCATTATAGTCTTCGCTAGAGTCTAGGAATCCAGAGAAGGAAAATTTTGCATGGTTGGAGGGAAGAAGCTGAAAGCTTTAAAAAAAAAAAGAGTTGCTTCCCAATACCTAGAAGTAATGTCAAACTGAGCATTCAAGCAGCACTGATTACTGTTAATGGTTGTGATGGTATCTGCTGTGTATTAAGTCACATGGTCGCATACTTGCCATCTCTTCCTTGCCCCTTGTCCCTTCTGTCTTTCCTTCTGAGTTGACTTTTCTTCCCCAAACAGGTGGAAAACATGCTGTATCCAAAGCTCATCTCCTTGAACTCAGCCCACTTCGACTTCCAGGGCTGCAATTTCTCAGAGAAGAATATGTATGCCCGAGACCGTAGAGATGGCCAGTCTAAAGAGGGAAGCGGCCGTGTTGCAATCTACAAAGCCTCAGGGATAATCCACAGGTTGGGTGGAAGCTGAGATATAGTTGATGAAATAGCTTCCCTAAAGAAAACACCTTAGCCTGGTGTGGTGGCGCATGCCTGTAATCCCAGCTACTCAGGAGGTTGAGGCAGGAGAATCGCTTGAACCTGGGAGGCAGAGGTTGTGGCGAGCCGAGATCGCGCCATTGCACTCCAGCCTGTGCAACAAGAGCGAAACTCCATCTCAAAAAAAAAAAGAAAACAATACCCGGTTCAGGGTGTTTGAGAGGGAGGGGACCACCTGAGTCTTCTTAAAAGAGAACCTCACAATTAGCACTATTGTCCTTAGTCTAGGACTCTACTTTTGGGGGACTCCCTGGGTATATGGTACAGTACCAGGGTCAGCTGCTAGTTGCTATGGGTTATTAGCACTTTCATTTGTGTTCACTTTTTTCCAAGTGATTGCCTCCTTAGATCACATAAGCTGTTCTCTGTGGTTCTGTCCTGATATCTGTTTAGGCGGGACATTGATAAAGGTCTTTATGTCTTAGCTACACACTTGAATGCAACTACAACACTGGACGCTCAGTAAACAGCATCCCTGCTGCCTGCCATGACAATGGGCGTGCCAGCCCCCCTCCCCCGCCGGCTTTCCCCTACAGATACACTGTGGAACTATTTGAGCAGGTATGAATACATGGTGTAAGTGGGAAAAGGGAGAACCCTTATAGCCTGGAAAGGCCTTCGCTCCTAATGCCTGACTCTAAGGTCCTTTGAAGAGATATTCATCACTATGGCCCTCGCACCACTATGGTTATTTTCCTCAGTTAACAGGAACATAACTATGACTATAATAGTATTGAAAGGATGAACAGGCACTGTATCTGACCCCACGTCACAGAGAATCCCCTAGCACCTCTGAGTCAGATTCTTTGCCTCTGGGCTTGTCTTTCTCATTCTATTGGGTTTATTAATTCCTGGGCTCAAAAGCACCCTGACTGCAGTGGTCTTGATGACTCCCATTATTCTAACAGAACTGGCCAGGTGTGGTGGCTCATGCCTGTAATCTCACCACTTTGGGAGGCTGAGGCAGGCAGATCACCTGAGGTCAGGAGTTCAAGGCCAGCCTAGCCAATATGGTGAAACCCCATCTCTACTAAAAATACAAAAATTAACTGGGCATGGTGGCACATGCCTATAGTCCCAGCTGCTTGGGAGGCTGAGGCAGGAGAATCACTCAAACTCGGAAGGCAGAGATTGCAGTGAGCTGAGATTGCACGCCACTGTACTACAGCCTGGGCGACAGAGCAAGAATCCGTCTCAAAAAAAGAAAAAAGAGAGCAGAAAGAGCTGCAGGTTACAGAAGGGATTCAAACCTCTTTCCTGCTAGGAGAATTCCTTCATGGTGCCAGCCAGAAAGGACACACCCTGCCCCTCATAATGGAAGAGGGCCTCCAAATTGGTGGTAGTTTAGGGAACAGCTCCAAATCCATTTGCAATAAACAGCCTGGGCACAAAGGTTAGGGCATCCAATGAGCAAAGTATAGGTCTGGCCCCCCCCTTCCCTTCCACTGTGCTGTGTACCCACCCCAAGGTAGCAGCCTGGATGGGAGGACCAGCATGCTGAGCCAAACTGGACTACCCCACAGGTGGGACGAGCTATGGCCATCGCAGCTCTGGACATGGCGGAATGTAATCCATGGCCCCGAATTGTACTGTCAGAGCACAGCAGCCTTACTAATCTACGGGCCTGGATGCTGAAACATGTACGCAACAGCCGAGGCCTAAGCAGCACTCTGAATGTGGGTGTCAGCAAGAAGAGGGGCCCTCGAACTCCACCCAAAAGTCACAAGTAAGGCCAGCAAAATAGGAGGGAGAAAGGGTAGGACAGTGGAACAGGGCTCTAGAGCTAGGAGTTCAAAGGGATTTATATTCCTTTTCCATCCTCCTTAAAGTTTCAAATGGCAAATATTTCCAGGGTAAATTAAAATTAGTAAGATTAGTTTATTTTTTGAGAATGGGATCCTTTTCCCTTTTACTCTGAGCTACATACCTCTAAGAGATCTGAGTATCAGGCTAGGGATTCACTGCTGTAGAGCCCTGCACAGAATCAAATATAATTGCAGTGGGGCAGGCCTCAGCTTCCAACGGTTGTGAATGACTGACTGAAGTGAGTTCAAGGGTCAGTGCCAAGGCAGTAGGGGGAAAATTCATTGGGAGATAAAGCTGCTCAGGGATGGCTGTTACGACATTTTGAGATTAGCTGGTATTCCCTAGATAGATACTTCATCCACAGACATGAATTCCCCACTTCTCCCTTGGAATGGGTCCCTGTACCTTTTTACCCCAGAGGTGAAGCTTTACTGAGCAGCAGATCCTAGGGAAAGCCTTAGGACACAACCTTCCTGGCCCAGGTTTAACTGGCATCTGCTTCTTTGCAGTGGGTTGCCTGTTTCCTGCTCCGAAAACACCTTGAGCCGGGCACGAAGTTTTAGCACTGGCACAAGTGCTGGTGGTAGCAGCAGCAGCCAACAAAATTCTCCACAGATGAAGAATTCCCCCAGCTTTCCTTTTCATGGCAGTCGGCCTGCAGGGCTGCCAGGCCTGGGCTCTAGTACCCAAAAGGTCACCCACCGGGTGCTGGGCCCCGTCAGAGGTAAGCCAGTCTGGGAGCCCCTGCAACATGTGTTTGGTTGTCTGGGGCACTGCTGGGGGAAGTAAGAGCTTGAAGATATACTCTTGGCCCAGGACCAAGGGGTGAATCAATAAAATTAGTTTGTAGCAGAACCTGTGGCCTCTCCTACGACCTTGGTGTTCCCTGCGGCATGATTCCAGAGTGGTATTGTGTGTGGCCAGAGGGGGAAGTCTGGGTATCTGGGCTTTAGTGCATGCTAGGAGCCAGGGAAGTTTCCAGGGATGAAACACTAGCTGAAGCAGTGCCAAACAGGACATGGAGCCTCCACGTCAAGGATAATGTCAGTCTGTCTTCATGGGGGCAGTTAAGGGAATGTCCTGAGAATCCAAATTGCAGCACTACAGAATGATGGGGAATCTTATCTGTGGTCTTTATGGGCTAAAATTGTTCCTGGCTTCAGAGCTCACTAAGAAAGTGGTATCAGGCCGGGCACAGTGGCGGCTCATGCTTGTAATCCCAGCACTATGGAAGGCTGAGGCAGTCAGATCACTTGAGGCCAGGAGTTCAAGAACAGCCTGGCCAACATGGCGAAACCCCGTCTCTATTAAAAATACAAAAATTAGCCAGGCATGGTGGTGCACACCTGTAATCCCAGTTACTCAGGTAACTGAGGCAGAAGAATAGTTTGAACCCAGGAGGCAGAGGTTGCAGTGAGCCAAGATCGTACCACTGCACTCCAGCCTGGGCAACAGAGCAAGACTCTGCCTCAAATCAAGAAAAGAGAGTGATATCAGAAGGATTCTAACTCTTCCAAAGAAAAATGGAACAACTGCAGACAATTTCTTTTCTAGGTATAAAATGTAGCAGTCTAGCTCTTTCCAGCAGTGAGCACAGCTGCTTAGCTGTCCATTAGTACCCCCCTGGGTTTTGCCTAATGAAACCCTGCCTGATAAGATTCTGGGTCAAAATTATATACCAGAAACAGATGGGCCTTTAGGGAAAAAGAGGAAATTAACGGGAGTAACCTGGATTGCAAAGGGGAAGAGATTGTTGTAGTGCCACTTCTGGAAACCACAAATCAATATTGTACTGGCCTCTGCACTACAGAAATCTTGCCCAGAGTATGCAGGCTTGTCAGCTGGGGCTAAGTCTTGCAGCATATTCATCCTTGTTAGCTTTTCCTAGCTTGCACCCTAGCTATTGGTACAGACCAGACATGTGCTGTGTCAGTGGCTGTGTCAATCTGACTGCTAGTGAGAGAAGCCATGGAGGAGAGGGTGATGGTCCTTACCAGCTGTGACCATTGAGATATTCTATCCCTGACAGGCAACTTGATTATCTGCTTGTATTCCAAGCCCCATTGTTTTGAGAGTCTATCTTCATCAGGAAAGGACACTTGTGCACTGTGTTTGAAAAATAAAGTAATAATAATGCCTTATATTTACATAGCATTTAACAGTGAACGAGATAATACCACGTATATAAATTTCATTTAATCCTCACAAGGACCCTATGGGATGGATGGTGTTTCCATTTTTCCAACAAGGAAACTGAGGCTATTTAAGAATGGTTTCTCCAAGATTGCACAGCTATTCCAACTTATATCTTCTCATGCTCCAGTATGCCTAGTTTCCCATGGTAAATCTACATAAAGTTCTTCTATTTCTTTTCCTTTCTTTTTTTGAGACAGAGTTTCGCCCTTTCACCAAGGTTGGAGTGAAGTGGTGTAATCCCAGCTCACTGCAACCTTCCACCCACTGGGTTCAAGCAATTCTCCTGCCTCAGCCTCCTGAGTAGCTGGGATTACAGGCACCCGTCACCACGCCCAGCTAATTTTTGTATTTTTGGTAGAGATGGGGTTTCGCCATGTTGGCCAGGTTGGTCCTGAACTCTACCTCAGGTGATCCACCAACCTCAGCCTTCCGAAGTGCTAGGATTACAGGTGTGAGCCACTGCAGCTAACCTCTTTCTTTTTTGGTCAGCCTCTTCTAGCTCTTAACTCATAGTTCCTGGGAATTCTTTCATCAGCATCCTAAGTTCTTTCCTCACTACAAAGGGAAATAGTAAAGAGCCTTTTCTAGGTTGTCACTGGAATATTCTAGGCCCCTCTTTTTTTTTTTTTTTTTTGAGACAGTTTTGCTCTGTTACCCAGGCTGGAGTGCAGTGGTGCAATCTCAGCTCACTGCAACCTCTGCCTCCTGGGTTCAAGCGATTCTCCTGCCTCAGCCTCCCAAGTAGCTGGGATTACAGGTACCCACCACCACGCCCGGCTAATTTTTTGTATTTTTAGTAGAGACGGGGATTCACTATGTTTGCCAGGCTGGTCTTGAACGCCTGACCTCAGGCGATCCACCGCCTCAGCCTCACAAAGTGCTGGGACTACAGGCATGAACCACTGTGCCCGTCTAGGCTTTTTTTTGAGGTGGAGTTTCGCTCGTTACCCAGGCTGGAGTGCAATGGCGCGATCTTGGCTCACTACAACCTCCGCCTCCCAGGTTCAAGTGATTCTCCTGCCTCAGCCTCCTGAGTAGCTGGGATTACAGGGATGCGCCTGATGCCCAGCTAATTTTTTTTGTATTTTTAGTAGAGACAGGGTTTCTCCATGTTGGTCAGGCTGGTCTCGAACTCCTGATGACCTCAGGCGATCCACCCGCCTCGGCCTCCCAAAGTGCTGGGATTACAGGCGTGAGCCACTGCACCTGGCTAGGCACTTTTTAATCACTATTTTATTGACATCCTCCCTGCCCCACTTCCAGTGCACAACACTGCATTGAGCTCCTTGAGGTGAAGGACATGTATTCTATTTCTCTGTTACTTCCCCCTACCAATAGAAAATATGCACAGTCAGTACCAAGTAATTCCTGGTTGATTGACTTGAAACTTAATAGGGGAAACAGGACAGTAAATACAACATGAGAGCGCACACACACTGTAAACATCCTGGGGGTTTGGGGAACTACTGTGGTAGATAAACACAAGAGTAATTAACCAAATAATGTTCAGTTAAGAAATAATTTGGAAAATAGGTAGCCAATAGTTTGACAGAAACATTCCCAAAGTGAGAAATGACAGCCAGGAGGAGGAACAGAGCTGGTGGGTGGAGAGGACAAAAAGCATGTATACCTAGGTGGATATGCAAAAGGCCAAGCCCATCACCAAGGAGATTAGGTGAAGAGAGAATTAGCTGAAATGTCTTGAGAACAAGGATTATGAGCTTAAGTGAGACAATGGCAACAATTGTGTGTGTCCACGAATGGGAATAAACCTAAGACTGTGTAAGACACTGTCTATGAACTGTACATATTGGACAGGAAACGGGAGGTGAGATGACCAGAGCCAGTACCAGCGTGTGGAAAGGAAAGATAAGTATTAGAAGTGGCAGGATTCAGTGATGGTAGAAGACAGAGGAATTAAGAGGGCTTTAAGGCTACTTTTTCCACTGCGAACAAAAGCTTCAGGAAGTGTCTCCTAACACATGTACTTATGCCCTTAGCACCTAGTCCTGTGCCTGGCACTTAGCGATCAGCAAGTATTTGTTGAATGAATAAAAAGCAAGAAGTTGGGAACCAAATGAATGCTTGTCTCACCTTTCTACCCCTCAGAGGACATAAATCAGGTCTGTGATTGTCCCAGGGATTCACTGAGATCTGGAGTGCTACATCAAAGGACAGTTCCAAAGATGTTCAGGGAGGATGACACACAGGGTCTTGGCACAAGTCAAATAACTGCTGCTGTAAATGGTGAGACCTTAGAACACCCATTCTGACTAATTCAAGGGGAGGTCTCTCCTCAGACCTCTCAGACCTTTGTCCAGTACTATCCTACCACCCCCAAAATGGAACATCTGGCTGGTTACCATAAGATACCATTTCATAACCCCTGGAAGCAGAGCTGATGACGTCACTCTTGCACTCTTGCTCTTTTTCTCGCTTGCTTTTACCCTTTCCTGGGGTAGGGTGAAGGTTTGTCCCTTAATACGGTTTCAACATGCCTCTGTGTGTAGATGTTTCTCAAATTATCTAAACTATTTCCTCTATCAAGTTCATGATTTCTGCCTACTGTGCACTGTCAACTGGACATCATCCTGACATCCATTTTAATCACAGAATTACTTGGATTTGGGCCCTAGACTATCTCTGTCATTGGTGGTAGCTAATGTTTTAGGTTATTTGACTATGGCCACACAAGTCTCGATTTCTGTTATCCTATTGGCAACCTGTGCCAACTCTTGCTAGCTCCCTAACATCTGGTTGTTTCTGATTCTTTTTTTGAGAGTCTCACTCAGTCACCCAGGCTGGAGTGCAGTGGCGTGATCACAGCTCACTCCAACCTTTGTGTCCCTGGCTCAAGTGATCCTCCAGCCTCAGCCTCCCTAGTAGCTGGGCCTACAGGTGCACACCACACCTATTTTTTTTTTTTTTAAGTAGAGACGGGGCTTTGCCAAATTGCCCAGGCCGATCTCAAGCTCCCAGACTCAAGTGATCCAGCCGCCTCAGCCTCCCAAGGTGCGTGAGCCACTGTGCCTGGCGTTTTTGACTCTTGACCACCGTCTTAACCTATAATTGGTACCCAGCATATCTCCTCATAGTAGCTTCCATCCTGAGATCTCTCCCTTTCTTCTTTATTCATACAAGTAGGTTTTTTTTCCATTCAGATTTTTTTTTTTACCATTTTGTTTTGGAATCTTTTTTTTTGGAATCTTTTGACACAGTCTCACTCTGTCTCCCAGGCTAGAGTGCAGTGGCTCATCTCAGCTCACTGCTATCTCCACCTCCCGAGTTCAGGTGATTCTCCTGCTTCAGCCTCTGGAGTAGCTGGGATTACAGGTGCCCACCACCACGCCTGGCTAATTTTTTGTATTTTTAGTAGAAACGGGGTTTCTCCACATTGGTGAGGCAGGTCTTGAACTCCTGACATCAGGTGATCCGCCTGCCTCGGCCTCCCAAAGTGCTGGGATTGCAGGTGTGAGCCACCATGCCTGACCTGGCTTGGACCTTTCAAAAGTATTCTTGTCACTGCCTGCTAATTCCCAGTGTGGCTGGGAAGATGAAGTTACTGTCACTTCTTAAGTTACAGGATTTTCATATCCAACACGTTTATTAACAGTCAGTTGGCATGCTGGCACCTCTGGTGAATTCAGTTCTATGAAAAGTTAATAGTCCATCGGTTTGAGAGCATTTGGCACCTGCTGTTCCTCTGATGAGGAAGGACATGCCAAAGCTGCAAGCCTCCCCACCCCATCCATTTACCATCTGCCCCCCCGGGCCCCACCCTTCAGAACTTGTAGTAGTTTAAGTCTCTAGACATGAGTGGACCAGAGACAGCTGCCCCAAAGGATATAACTGTATGCTTTAGACTCCCAGAGATGATTGATCCAGCTCATGGTGTATAGTGGGTGTCTGCTGTTCAAGTAAACAAAACATTGATAAAGGTCTCTGGTTTTTCAGGCAGTATTTTACAGGCACTGTGATATATAGTGTTAGAGGCAACAAAGTCCCTACTCCCAAGAAACTCAAGTTCCAGTTAGAAAAAATACTAGCTTATGTTTATTGAGTCCTCTGTGCCTGTAAGTACTTTACACATACTAACTTAATTAAACAGAAACCATAAACTACTAGACACACAAACAAAGAATGAAGATAATGAGGAGAGAACAATTAATGCTGCCTGTAATGGTCAAGTAAGCTTCAGAGAGGTAACATTTGAGATGGTACATGAAAGATGGTCACGATTTCATTAGAAAAGTTAACAGTTCCAGAGGAACCACACCCAACCAATAGCCATAGGGTCTATAGCAGAGGGTATGAAGCATCAAATCAGCATCCTACTAAGGATGTGTACACTGGAACTATAGTGGGCAAGGCTTTGAATGTGTAGTATTCAAAAGTTTAGACTTCATCCTTTAGAAGATCTTCAAGCCCAGTGCAATGCCTCACCCCTGTAATCCCAGCACTTTGGGAACTAAGGGAGGAGGATCGCTTGAGTTCCAGACCAGCCTGGGCAACATGGTGAGACTCCATCTCCACAAAAAATTTAAAAATTAGCTGGGCTTGGTGGCATGCGCCTGTTGTCCCAGCTACTTGGGATGCAGGAGGTCAAGTTTGCAGTGAGCAATGTTCATGCTACTGCACTACAGCCTAGGTGACAGAGTGAGACCCTGTCTCCAAAAGAAAAGTCAGGTGAATGCAGAGATAGAATTGTAGGATTTGATTACACAAATGCAAATCTGAGGAGAAGTAGGAAGATGAAACAAGTTTCTAGCTGTTGGGTTTTGCATGAAGACAGGGAGAATGAAAGAAAGGGAGAGAATGAGTTTTGTTTTGTCAAGGGGACTTTCTTAGGAAGAAATTTCCAGTGGACAATTAGAGCTGGATTTCAGGAGAAAAGGGCAAGAGACTGACTTGGGAGTTTAAGAGTAAGTAGAGCAAGAGAGGCTCAAGGACAGAATGATGGGGGAAGACTTGACATTTAAGGGGCAGGAAGAACAGCTGGAAGAGAAGCAATTAGTGGTAAGAGGGGAACCAAGGAAATCTGTGTTAGCCAAGCTCACTAACTTCTTTGCCAAAAGAATGAACTGGGCCAGGTGCGGTGGCTCATACCTGTAATCCCAATACTTTGGGAGGCCAAGGTGGGTGGATCTCTTGAGCCTAAGAGTTCAAGACCAGCCTGGGCAACATGGCAAAACCCCGTCTCTACTAAAAATACAAAAATTAGGCTGGGTGTGGTGGCTCACACGTGTAATCCCAGAACTGTGGGAGGCCAAGGTGGGCGGATCACAAGGTCAGGGGTTCGAGACCAGCCTGACCAACATGGTGAAACCCCCATCTCTACTAAAAATACAAAAATTAGCCAGGCATGGTGGCACGTGCCTATAATCCCAGCTACTCTCCTGCCCAGGCTGAGGCAGGAGAATCGCTTGAACCCAGGAGGAGGAGGTTGCAGTGAGCCAAGATCGCATCACTGCACTCCAACCTGGGCGACAGAGCAAGACTCCATCTCAAAAACAAAACAAAAAAACAAAAATTAGCTGAGCATGGTGGTGTGCACCTATAGTGCCAGCTACTCAGAAGGCTAGGTAGGAGGATCACCTGAGCCTGGGAGGTTGAGGCTGCAGTGAGCCATGATTGTGCCATTGTACACTTCTTCAGCCTGGGTGACAGAGTGGAAACCTTTTATCAAACAACAACAAACTGGCAGGATGAAGGCTGGTGGAGAATGGATAACTGTAATAAACAGTAGATCTTTCTACCCATCTTATATTAATAGTTACTTCAGGAGATGGATGTGGGTCTGATGACAAGCTTGAAAAACGGCATCTTTTGACCAGGGAAGCCCGCAAGTCAGTGAAGGCTGCCTCATAGTGCCCCACTTATTTGCCCTTTTATCTGCTTGTATCTCTTCCACTCAGAGCCCCGAAGCCAGGACAGGAGATGGCGGCAGCAGCCACTGACCCATCGTCCTGCAGGCAGCCTTGCTCCGTCCCCAGCTCCTACTAGTTCTGGCCCAGCCTCCTCACACAAGCTGGGCTCCTGTCTACTGCCTGATTCACTCAACATACCAGGTCTGTACCCGCTGCCACTGAAATCTGGGTTTGCCAGCCTCCTCCATGGCCAGCCCAGGTTCTTTAAGCCTAGTTGGGAGACCAGGGGCATCAGTTGTCCTCTTGGTATCCTAAACCTCTAACACTGGTGCCTTTGTATAGGAAGCTGGAATTGATTAATGTCTTTGTGTAATAAAACAATAGTTAACATTTATTGAACATTTACTATGTGCCAGGCACTGCTCTACACATTTAATCTCATTTAATCCTCATTTTTACAGTTGAAGAACCTGAGGACTTTTTGTCTACCTGCAAAGTGCTACTTATGCAAATTCCCTGACTCCAGGAGCTGGGCAACATTAGACAAAACAGGAGAATGAAAAAAGCATGACAGGTCTTTCTCCTGTCAACACTGCTAAATGTTGTGTGTAGCCGTATCATTCACACAAAACTTAAGCCATCTCTTCTCCTTTAAATTACAGACCCAGCTGTATAAAGAAATGGATGGGAATGATTTTAAGATTGTAGTCCAACATGTTCTACCTCACTCAAAGACCCCTACTCCCAACCTGTCTACTCTCCTCAATGGGTAGCACTGAACCCACCAGTCCTGGGTAGAGCTGATTTGATCCTCAAATGCTAAACATATGATTGGGGTAGGCCCTGCGGCCTATAAATTGACACAGGATTTAAGCTTGGGTGCATTCCGATTCTAGCCTGGAGTTGCTGCTCCACCCCTTGGACCAGACTAGAGCCTCAACCAGGGGTGAGTTTGCTGCCCAGGCAACATCTGGAGACATTTTTGGTTATTACACTGAGGGGGGAGATGAGGAAACAGCATATATTGTTTAGAGGAAACATCCTACAATGCACAAGAATACTCCCCACGATAAAGAATTATTCCACCCAAAATGTCAACGTGCCAAGGTTGAGAAACCCTGATCCTTTGGAAGTTACCTCCTCTTCTCTGTGACCCCTACCCTGATCAGTTTCCTCTGTTCCCTAGGGAGCGGCTGCTCACTCTTGTTCTCCGGGGACAAACCAGAGGCTGTCATGGTAATCGAGAAAGGTCTGCTAGGGACTGGAGCTCGGATGCCCTGCATCAAGACTCGATTGCAGGTAATATTTTTGGGTCTTCAGCACAACTACTCTGGCAGAACCCAGCAAGGCACTGTTCCTCTGGGTAGTGGGAGGGAAAATGCTCAGCACTGCTTTACTGCCTCTACGCTTGGCCACATCAGAGAACTTCTCTGGTGCCTGAGTGCCTGTCTGTCCAGTCCCCCTCCTGCCCTCCACCATCCCCATCAGCCAGGTCCTTTGCTTGCTTTCAACCTGTCCCTGCCAGATATACCCCAACTTCAGCCTGCTAGCTTTGGCTTTCCCTGCCCCTGCCCTTAGCTTCTCCTCTCTTTCTGCCCAGACCTGCCCGAGGAGAGTTTCCGCCAGGAGGGGTCCCGGATTCCCCAGGTAACACATTTGGTTGCTGCTGCTAGGAACAGCCCTGCCACCAACTCCGATTCAGTCCAGATCCCCATGCTAGGTAAAGTTGAGTATAGGCAGAAGCTGACTGGATGGGTGAAGTGTACACTGCTCTGGCAGGGGCTGAGGCATAGAGGGCTCTGAGAGAGGTCTACCAACCCTCACTATCTTTCTACACAGTTATTTCTCTACTCACCCAGACCTTAGTCATGGTGTAGCCATGGCAGTTAAATGCTGGATCTGTTTGCCACCCCTAGTTATAGACTTGGAGTACACAGTCATGGACTGAATCCAGGACTTCTCTGGCTATTATCGTGCCTCACCCTCTCAGCTAGAATTCAATGTGCCAGTACCTCTACTGATCCCTATACTACAACACTCTAATGCATGGAAACTCTAGAAGCAAACTAAAAGCAAAAAACTCATGGAAGAATCCAGCCTCTTAGCACAAACCCTGTCCACACAGGCTAGGCCCAGGTTGGGCCGGGGCTCACCGCCGACTCGCAGAGGGATGAAAGGCTCTTCAGGCCCCACATCCCCTACCCCCCGGACCAGGGAGAGCAGTGAGCTGTAGCCGGGACCCTGCTCTGCTAAACCAGGGTGAGCACTTGGGTCCAGTCCCTCACCCCACCCCTCACTTCTGTCCCCTCATTCCCATTTCTGTCATTCAGAATAATTTTCTGCCTTCCCTACTCCTTTTGAGCACTAAGACTAAATGTACTTTCATTAAGAATCTAGTCCCTGATTTTTTTTTCCCCCACCATGGCCACAGTCTTCAATCCAAAGGAAAAGAAAACAACTTTTAGTTAGGGCCTAAGGCCTAGGAGCTGGCTGGTTCCAGCAGGAGACCACTGTGCAGTAACCAACTTGCCCATCCTTACCCATCTTCATCTTGCTCCACTTCTTTCACTTTCCAGCCCCGGGTTAGCAGAATAGTAGAGGAGCAGAGTTTTCATAGCCCTGATTCCTCTCTCTTCTCTGTTGCAGGCTGCCTCAGGCCAGGCCCCCACGGCCCCGCTCTGCCCCTGCCTTTTCTCCTATATCCTGTAGTCTGTCTGACTCCCCATCCTGGAATTGTTACAGCGGGGGTCCCTTGGGCCAACCTGAGGTTTGTTTTGTCCCTAAATCTCCCCCACTCACTATTTCTCCCTGGGTCTGATAATGCCTTTATGTTGAAGCCCAAGATATAGCCCCAAGATGGGGTAACACGTGGGAAATATGCTAGTTCCCCTCCAGGCCGCTGATTCCATGTGACAGCCGTTAAGTCCTTGGAATGCCAGCCAAGCTGTCCAAAGCATTAAAGAGCAGCACCTTGAGACAGAGCAAAACAGAGACCTGCCACCCCTTCCTTCCCTCCACAGCACAAGATTTTGGGACCACAAAAAAAATCTATATTTTTATATTGGGGGGAGGGAGTAGAAAAGCAAGCCCCTATGCTGGGCCCTATTCAGTGGCAGCTTCTTGTTCCATAGGATTAAGGAAGACTTTGAGGAAATAAAAGTTGTTTGGAAAAATCCAGGTGTAGTTGCTTTGTATGTTGTGATGGGTAGAAGGGATGAAGTGAAGTGTGAAGGCCCCTCATACCCTCCATCTTGCCTCAGACTATGTCCTGGAACCCTAGAAAAGAGGGGGAAAGACCTGAGGTAAGGAAAATGCTGCAGCTTTCCTCCGGGGAATCCTTCAGGAAGTAACGTCTATCCATATTCCCTTTATACTTGTGACCCACACTTAAGGCTGGCTCCAAAGCCCCCCTCTTCCTTCTCTGTAGCTTGGGTCAGCAGCCAACCCCTGGCCTCAGAACATGGAAACAAAATTCTACATCTGTCACCCCCTCACCAAAAACATTCGCCCAAATAAGGTCTAAACAACCTGGGGAAAGTTGGAGCTATTTAAGAGCCCAAACCCTTATACTTGGATGGTACCTTCGGTACCTTCGTTCCTACCGGTGTCAGTGCCTCCTTACAACTATACTCCCAACTTGGGCATCTACCTATTGAGGACAAGATGGGGGCTGTGAGGGTTAGGAAACCCACTCCCATTCTAGCAGGAAACAGTTTACGGGGAGGGGACAGCGCGCTCTCTACTCTGTGCAGATAAAGGGGACCAGTTCTGGACTGTATCAGGCTTGGCCCGACACTTTCTGATTGGAAGTTTCGAACCCTGCTACCCCTGGCGCGGCCTCGCCACTCAGCTCTGGGGGCTGGGCGCTACAGCCCCGGGCCGTTACCTGGGGCGGAGAAAGCGCCACTTTCATTCCTGCTTCTTGGGATTGTTGACGGCCACGTAGTGATAGAGAACAACAAGCAAGAAGAGCGACACGCCCAACATGTTGGCGAAGATGGCGAGCTGCACGTCCGTGATCATCCTGCGGAGGAGAGAGGGGCTGAGCCGCGCGGGCTGGCGCACTCCTCGCCCTCGCAAGGACCCGTCCTTGCCCCACGGGCCGGCCACGGCCACGGCCACGGCGGGACTGGCCCGTGGGACGGCGCCTGCGTGCCTCTCACCTGACCAGTCCGGCTCGGCTCCGACGCCGCCAGCGAACAAGCCCGAGGTAGGAGACCTGGACCGGAACTTCGTAGCGCCAGCACAGGCCCGAACCAGCCGCTTCCGGCGGGGGGCGCAGTCGGGACGGCCTCTCTAGCCCCACCATCTCGTTGGCTCCGCGCGGCGCCCTACGGCCACGACTGGGGCGGGGCCACGGGAGCGGCTGCGGTGGGAGGTCCAGCCGTAGGGGGTGGGGTGGGGCCGCGGACGCGCGCCTGGGCCCGGCATTGCACAGCTGGCCGCAGCTGGCGTGGCTCGGGAAGCGGCTAACGAAGCCGTGGTGGCCGCCTCCCCGGGGCCGGGGAGGGGGCTGGGGCGAGGGTGCAGCGGCGAGGCCGGCGGGATACTCCAACCCCCTTCCGGCCCCGGCCCTCGGTACTGCTGTCCACCCTTCGCTTCCCGGCCCGGCCCAACCAGGTGCTTCCTTTGGGCCCTGCCCTCAGTGCCCTCTCCCTGGCTCGGGCGGCGGGGACAGGAGTGGGAGGCGTTGTAGAATGGGGACAGGGCTGGGGCTGCCGGGTGCTCCTTTCTCCGGCGCCAGCCTTTGTGACCCACATGCAACCAAGTAGAACCATCCTGCCTTTTGTGATCTGACCAGGGTCTGTCTTAGCCGGGCTCCCTCCCTCCACCCTACCCCCGGAGCTGGGCGTCGGAAATAGGGCGGACCCTCCCGGAATCAAAACCCAAACCGTGGGACTTCGGCCAAGTGGGAAATCACCCCCCGGATGTGAGGGAGGGAGAAGGGGAGAAATGGAGAAGGGGAGGAAGGGCTGGGACAAGCAAGAGGGGTCCTGGGTTCAGAACAGATTAGGTCGCCGAAGAGAACGAAGAGCGGTGGCTGCGGGTACCCGAGGGTCTCTGGCGAGGGGAGAGGCACCCTGGAACTCTCCAAGCCTCTGCCCAGCCAGAACTTTCTCCCCCCCGACTCCATGCTTTCTCTCAACTTAACCATAAAAGGGAACGGCACCGAGCCAGGCCGGGGCCGGGGGCTGGGCTGTTGCTCTGGAGCTGTCAGGGGTAATGGAAGCCAGTTGCTTTGCGGTAGAGGGGGGCCAGGGCTCAGGGGAGGCCTCTGCTTCTCGGAGCCAAAGAAAACTCTACAGGAGATGCTATAAGCTTGGGACAGGGGACCAGTTTGCCGCCCGTGTGCACTGAGCTGGGGATGCACTATCCCAAAGTGGCCTTCCCTGATCTGGGACCATCAACAGTTTGTCCCCCAGGGCTTCAGCCCGGTGACTCCTAAACATAATCCCTGCCTTTAGTAGTCTGTAGTTCCCCTGGCCTCCCCCCACCTCACCACCACCTCACCACCAGCCCCCACTCAATATTTCCCAGAAGCTTCATATTTAGAAAGCCGAATCCCCTCCACATAACACTGGTGAAATCCCAGACAGGTACTGCCTTATGCATCTCTCAGTTAGCAGTCTGTTTCCAGCTCCCCTCTGGGAGAGTAAGGGTCTAGGTCTTAAGGATTACACATCATTATGCTTCGTGTCTCCTGGAAATTTGAAGCAGATCCAAGTCCAACCAAACACTTGGGTCTACTGTTGAATCAGAACTAGCCCTCCCTTTTAAAAATAAGCTCTACCTTTAGGCCGGCCCTGGAAGTTAAACTTTCTAGACTGAAAATGACATGAAAGAAAGCCTTGGAAGTGCTTAAAACCAATTGACCCAGGTGCATAGTATTCTAGACTATCAGAGCCGAAAGGGGCCTTCAGAATCATGAAGAAGGAAACTGGCCAGGCATGGTGGCTCATACCTGTAGTCCCAACATTTTGGGAAGCCAAGGTGGGTGGATCACCTGAGGTCAGGAGTTCGAGACCAGCTTGGCCAATATAGTGAAACCCCGTCTCAGGTAAAAATACAAAAATTAGCTGGTAGTGCACGCCTGTAATCCCAGCTACTCAGGAGGCTGAGACAGGAGACTTGCATGAACCCAGGAGGCAGAGGTTGCAGTGAGCTGAGATTGCACCATTGCACTCCAGCACTCCAGCCTGAGCAACAGAGAGAGACCCTGTCTCGGGGGGGGAAAAAAAAAGGAAGAAAACTGAGGCCCAGCAGGTAATTGATTTCACCAAGTTTCTCCAAACTGGTGAAAGAGCAGTGTCACCTCTTCCTCCTACCTCCACTCCCTGTTCCAGGTCAGACTGGACTCAGTAGGTTGTCCTAGGGTTAGGCACAAGAGGGAAAGGATTTATTTTAGGACCACCCAGAAATTCATTCACCTCACAGAACTTCCTGTGCCTAGGTCAGTGAGTCTTTATCAGCCTTGAATGGGTCATTTGGCCCAGTGCCTGGAAGAACTGAAACAAAAAACAGTCTATGAGACTGAACTAGACTTAACTAAGAACTGACAAATCTTGAACCAAGCTTGGATAAAGAACTATTTGGGAAGTGAGACAGGCACAGCCTCATCCTGGGGGGATTTGGGAGGGTGTGGAGGGAAATGACTGGGGGGCACTTGTGGAGCTCAATATCTGTGATTAGTGTGACATTTTCAAGGAAAGGACAGGCCAGAATTAGGCTCAGGAGTGAGAAAGCAACAAGACCTGGGAGAAGGGGGACTGGGTTCAGGGAGGTGGGCTACTAAAGTCTTAAACCTGGAGGAAGAGCTAAAAGGAAAAGTAAAGTGTATCTCTTTGGAGAAAAGTGGGCTTTTGCTCAAGACTCCCCACAAACTTGAATTCCCATGTGGATTGGCATGACCGAAAGTCCAAATCACCTTTATTTTTATTTTTATTTTTTATTTTTGATATGTGTCTCGCTCTGTCACCCAGGCTGGAGGGCAGTGAGGCAATCTCAGCTCATTGCAACCTCTGCCTCCCAGGTCCAAGCAATTCTCCTGCCTCAGCCTCCTGGGTAGCTGGGATTACAGGAGTGTGCCACCACACCGGGGTAATTTTTGTATTTTTGGTAGAAACGGGGTTTCACCATGCTGGCCAGGCTGGTCTCCAACTCCTGACCTCAAGTGATCCTCCTGCCTCGGCCTCCCAAAGTGCTGGGATTACAGGCGTGAGCCACATCACCAGGCCCCAAATCGTATTATTCCCCCCTTTTCCCTCCCAATATTCAGTCCTCTGACAGAGAGGCTAGACATAAAATGCTCCTTATTGCTGGTGCCCACGGCTGTCCTGACCCTGGTCATGAACTCATTGCTCAGTCAGTGAAGCTGAATGAATGAGTTAATTGCCTCGTAGGGCCAATTGGCACTAGATCCTTGGAAATTACCCACTTTGGAGAGGTTGTAAAATAGATCATGTCCTAGTGCCACCAGGAACTTAGCTTTTTGGGGGGTCAGGAACTCTTACCAATTGCTTTGGAAATGTATGGCTGCCTGCCAATACCACCACCAGAATGTCACTGCCACCATCACCACTACCACTGCACTCTAACTTTAGTCTCCACTGCAGTCTGTTTGCCAACTCAAGCCAGCAAGGGGAAGCGTCCTCCCTGGTGAACTCAGGGCCACTGATACCTTTGTGATTTCACAAACATTCATGACAGCTCCTAGGTCTTTTAATTACATAAAAGCAAATGAAATGCAACCTACTGCAACTATATTTCAAAGCCAACATTTTTTACTTGATACACTTAAATTATACACAGATTTTTGAACTTCAGAGTGTAGGCGAGGGAATGGGTAACAACTGGCAGTGACAAGATGGCTGGGGTGACTTTTCAGGTTGCGAGAGGCCTCCTAAGGGCAAAGAGAGGGAGAAGAGCAGAGAAAGAAAACCCATAGCAGCAGCTGGGGCAATCTGGAGGGGAAGTGGGTTGGCTTCCTGCCAGGGCCAGAGCCAGAGCCTGGAGACCAGGGACAAAGCTGCAGCCTTCCATGGACAACTTCTTTGAAATCAGGATCTCCTGTGAACATTTCCTTCAAATCTCCTGTGTGCTGATCCCCAGGGCTCTAAGGGGCAACTACAAATTTCCGTTTCTGTTTGTTCCAGCATTTTCACCACCATCCCCACTGTTTTGTCCTGAGTCAGTCTCACTCTGTTGCACAGGCTGGAACGCAGTGGCGCAATCTTGGCTCACTGCAGCCTCCGCCTCCAGGGCTCAAGCGATTTTCGTGCCTCAGCCTCCTGAGTAGCTGGGATTACAGGCACACACCACCACACCGGCTAATTTTTGTATTTTTAGTAGAGACAGGCTTTCACCATGTTGGCCAGGATGGTCTCGAACTCCTGACCTTATGGGATCTGCCCACCTCGGCCTCCCAAAGTGCTGGGATTACAGGTATGAGCCATCGTGCCTGGCCTAATTTTTGTATTTTTAGTAGAGATGGGGTTTCACCATGTTGACCAGGCTGGTCTCAAACTCCTGACCTCAAGTGATCTTCCCACCTCAGCCACCCAAAGTGCTAGGATTACAGGCTTGAGGCACCACACCCAGCCTGATCCTGTCTTTTCACAAACATTTCTCTTAGCCATCAAGGTCACATTCCGGGTCATAGGATATCGGAGGTAAGATGGTTCAGAGTTGCATTGATGATTTGATGGCATTCATTCTCATGGCTTCCACCTATTACCCTGCATATGGTGGAAAAATCAATGGTCCCCATTGCTAACCATCCTGGACACTGGTTTCCACTTGGATGTGTTACTCTTAAATTCAGTATGTTCAAACTACGATCACTTCTTTCCTCCAAACCTGCTCTCTTCCCGACTTCCCCATCCTGGTTCAAATGCTGGAATCTTCTCTTGTGTCTCCCTTCATCTGGTTCCTCATTACTCAGGCAGTCACCACGCAGTTACAATGTTCCCTGCCTATCCATGGTCACTGTCACCACCAGAGCCCAAGACTGCGTCACTTTGCAATGTAGAATTTAGAAAGAACTTCAGATGACACATAGACTCCCAGTGGTGTCATGGGATTTGCTGGGTCATAGATAGTGACAGGAGGAGCTGGGGCTACACTGCCTGTGCTCTGACACTGTATTCAATATTATCACTCACAATATCTTCTTTTGTGTATGCATATATGCTTCTACTCAAAAACTTGCAATAAAACTTCATAACCAATCATTTGAGCCTCTCCCTAATTTGTCCAAAATCTACTTCTCTGAATTTCAGTCCCATTTTTTCCTGACACAAAAAAAGAGCTAACGTTGATTGAGCATTTACCATTTGCCAGGCACTGTTCTAGAATGTTTACACGCATTGACTTACTTAATCCTCGTAAAGTGGGATGGAGAGTCCTGTTATTCCTGTGTTATAGCTGAGGAGACTGAGACAGACCACTCTTCCTGAGCCTGAAATCTCTCTCCTTGCCTTGTCTCTGTTCTTGACTCCTGCCCCCCAGCCCCATCCCCACCCCCGCCCCAGTGCTGTTCAGCTTCTGTCTTTTCCAGCCTCTCCTTTGACTGCCTCCCTCAGCCAGCTGTCTTTTCTCTCCTCCTAGCTGGAACATACATCATCCCTGTTTCCTGCCCCTTGGCACTTTTTCTGTCCCGGCTTGTGACAGTTCTCTATTTGGAGGCTTGTGTCCCATTCTCCAACAACCTCAGTTGCTCCTAAGTGGACAGCATCTAAGTCTTACCTATGCCTTTGCTACCTGGGCACCTCCGCAGCGCCTGGCACACAGCATTCTCCTGTCTCCTTTCTGTCTTGTGCCTCTGTTTCTTTCTCCAAAGCATCCCACCACCTGGAGACCCTGGTCAAGCACTGAGGGTCAAATGGTGACAGGGACCAAGCTTTTAGATCAAGATGGCGCAGGTGGAACTTTCAGGTCAGACTGACGGCTCTTTGCCTGTCACTGAGAGCTATCAGACTCAGCTCCAGACTAGGGACTGACTGCCTCTGGTGCTCTAGAGATCAGTCCCGATTCACCTCACTCCACCTCCACCCAGTTATGGCCTGTCACCAAAACAAGCCCAGGACCCATTTTCATTTATCCCTTTAAGAAAGGTTCTTTGTCTTCCTGCCCACATGCCCTCTACTGCTTGACAGAAGTCTGCTCCCCATTGCTAGGTGACTTTCTTCCTCTTCTTTTTTTTTTTTTTTTTTTTT
>NC_045448.1:27146911-27160800 GCF_002776525.5 Piliocolobus tephrosceles
GAGTCTCGCTCTGTTGCCCAGGCTGGAGTGCAGTGGCATGATCTTGGCTCACTGCAACCTCCTCCTCCTGGGTTCAAGCAATTCTCCTGCCTCAGCCTCCTGAGTAGCTGGGATTACAGGTGCACGCCGCCACGCCTGGCTAATTTTTGTATTTTTAGTAGAGACAGGGTTTCACCATGTTGGTCAGTCTGGTCTCGAACTCCTGACCTTGTGATCTGCCTGCCTTGGCCTCTCAAAGTGCTGGAATTATAGTCGTAAGCCACCACACCCGTCCCTTTCTTCCTCTTCTGTCGTCTGTGATTTCCCATCTGCCTCGGTGGAGTAAGGACTCCTTTTCCTTCCTGGCCCAGTAGTACATTCTCCTCTCCTCCTTTCTCCCAAGTCACTGACTTGGTATTTAATGTGTGTTCTCAGCCTTACCATTGATTTGCTGTGTTACCTTGGACAAGTTACTCTCCCACTCTGACCTCAATTTTCACATCTCTAAAAGGAGACTGCTGGACTAGATAGTGAGTGAAGTCCTGCTGAGCTCTCCAAGTTCATTCTCCCTTGTCCAGTCCTTCCATCTCGCCCTCCCTTCTGGGCCCCCTTTCTAGGGCCCTCTCCCCCAGGGGAGGCCTGCTCCAGCCCCAGGGGAGCTGCGACTCTGGCTCCCGTTCCCAGTCGGAGTGACCAGCCCTGGGCCTCCTTCCCAGTTTTGGCCCTGGCTCCATGTGGCCCATCTGAGAGGCTGGCCTCAAGCCCGGCGGCAACTCCACATTTCTGTTTTTCCTTTTTTTTTCCCTCTTTCCCGGAGTTAACAAGAAGCAGATGTGGCGCACGATGGTTGGAGAGGTGGGGGGAGGAAGGGGGAGGCGGGCCCGCCGGCCAGACGGGGGGGAGGGGGGGGGAGCCAGCAGGGAGGAGGAGGCCAGGGCCCGCCCCACGGCCACTCTCGCGCCTCCGAACAGCCACAGGGGCAAAGCCCTGTCACCCCCAGGATCCGGTCATCAGGGAAGGAGGACAGGGAGACTAGAAGAGGGCCATCTGGGACAAGGGGGCGGAAGCCCAGGACGCAACTTCTGAGCCGCAGCTCCTGAGAGGGGCAGGGACCAGAGGCCAGAGGGGGCACAGAAAACAAACCCCCTCAGAAGTGAAGAGAAGAGCGGAAGGAACCGAGCAGGGACGGACAGGAGCTGAGGAGGAAAGAGGAGGGGAGAGGGGTCAGGCCAGGCAGCCAAGGAGAAGACGTGTGGCCGGGGGCTGCCGGCAGGAAGCTGGGACGGACGGGACGGGCTCGCGCTGTCCTGTGGAGCAGCAGCATCCCTGGGGCCGGCAGAGGAGCCAGTGGCTGGGCGGGATGAGTCTCTGAGGGCCACTGTGGAGCGCCCCACCATGGCCCCCAGCACCCTCTGGAGCTGCTACCTCTGCTGCCTGCTGACCGCAGCTGCGGGGGCCGCCAGCTACCCTCCTCGAGGTTACAGCCTCTACACGGGGTCCGGTGGGGCCCTCAGCCCCGGGGGGCCCCAGGCCCAGAGCGGCCCCCGGCCGGCCAGCCGCCACAGGTAAGAGTCTGGGTCCCAGCCCGAGGCTTAGGTGGTGAGAAGGGGGTCAGAATGCCACCTCCTCCTGGCTCCCTGCCCTGGGCTCTGTCCCCTAATGCAGGGCAGAGGGGGAGTGAGAAGCCCATCCATCAGGTGGCTCCTCATGCCCACCTTCCCACGGCACCTTTTCCAGGACCCCCTGAACACATATGCTCCCTGGGTCACCTAGGGGGTCTGCTCCCACATACCCTCATGGGGCCCTGCAGTTATATACCCAGGGAAGCTGCCCTGAGGGGAGCAGGCCAGGCCTTCCTGCCAGCTGCCCTCTGTATCCCAGCCCCAGAGCCTCAGGGAGACCTTTTGTCCCCTTCTAGGGCTCCCTTGGCCCCATCTAGTAATCCATAATTCTGACACCACTCCCACTCTGTTCCCTCCAGCCCTTCAGCCAGACACAGATGAGAGGCCGGCATGAATGGGGCCAGGAGTATAGAACTGCAAGAGGGGCAGGCTCATCAATGGCTTATTCTCTACTTAACCCTGAGCTGGCCTGCCCGTCCTCTCCTGGAGGGGTGGGGTGGAAGCCAGTGTTCAGATCACCCACAGGGCCCAGCCTGGCTGTGCGCACACGGCATGCCAAACTGGGGACTGAGACAGGCCCAGAAAGGGACACATGTGATCGTGTACATTCAGAGGCTCCCCAGGGCCTCACCGCCATGAGGGCTGACTGCTCTGTGGTTGTGGTTTACCATTCTGCACCACTCCCCATCTTGAAAAGTCTTTATCTGCCCCTGCTACACAGGAAAGCGTGGGGCATAGGGAGGGTGGCCCTGCCAAAGTCCTTGCTCTCACTGACCCCAAGGGCCCTGCCTCTTTGGAGCCTTCCTCAGCCCCTCTGGTAGCCCCTGGGCCATCCTTCAGGGCGTGTATCTTTGGTCCTTGGACCCAGAGGGGGTTGTACCTACAGGAACTGGTGTGCCTATGTGGTGACCCGGACAGTGAGCTGTGTCCTTGAGGATGGAGTGGAGACGTATGTCAAGTACCAGCCCTGTGCCTGGGGCCAGCCCCAGTGTCCCCAAAGCATCATGTGAGTCCCAGGGCCAGGGAATGGGCCCTTGGTGGGAACTGGGTGAGGGCAGATGGTGGGTGGCTGACTCAGGGAGTCTGTACAAAGCAGGGAGCGAGGGCAGGACAGGGTCTAGGGTCGCAGCCATTTTGAGGAGATACTGAGACAACAATTTGGCTGGTGGGAGACTGAGGGCAAACCTGCCTCACGCGCCAGCCCCAGATGCCTTCTCTGGGACGGCTCAGGCTCGAGCAGAGGAGTTCAAGGTTCCAGCGCAGGGCAAGGGAAGGAAGAGCAGGGATTTAGCCCTTGACCAAAAAGCTGACAGCTGTCAGCTGAGCAAGGCCACATGTTGGACAGTAAGAGGGACCCAGCCTGAGGGACAGGCCATGCCCACCAGCAGCTGCCCACCCGTGAGGACAGGGACCAGGGTCACTAACAATACAGGGAGGAATAAAGAGGCCTCCTTCTGCCTCTGCCAGGTACCGCCGCTTCCTCCGCCCTCGCTACCGTGTGGCCTACAAGACAGTGACCGACATGGAGTGGAGGTGCTGTCAGGGTTACGGGGGCGATGACTGTGCTGAGAGTCCTGCTCCAGCGCTGGGGCCTGCATCTTCCACACCACGGCCCCTGCCCCGGCCTGCCCGCCCCAACCTCTCTGGCTCCAGTGCAGGCAGCCCCCTCAGTGGACTGGGGGGAGAAGGTGAGTGTGGGAGCTGCTGCCAGGGCGGCAAGTGCCAGATGGTGATCCGATGCAATGGGAAATGTGGGGCCAGGCTGCTGGGGGAATCCCCCATGCTCTATGCCAGAAAGAAGAGAGGGGCAGAAGGGAGTTAGTGAGATCGCAGAGATTCCCTGCGTGTGTGTGTGTGTGTGTGCGCGCGCGCACGCGCCCGTATGTGTGGTTGTGTCTTGGTGTTTGTGTGTGAGAGAGAGCATGCAAAAGATGGAGAGACAGAAAAAGAAGGCTGAGAAAGAGAAGGTGCTCGCACACACTCACATGTGGCCAAGATCCTTCAAACAGCTGCAGGAGAAAGGGGGCATTCCTTTGAGAAGCTTGGTCCATGGGGACAGACAGTTGAGACTACAAATCCTAGCATGCATTGCACCTGACTACAGATCCCAGACCCCTCCATGGCCTCTGTAGACCGCAGGTCCCAGCATGCAGCAGTCCCCGTGGCTTGCCTTCCCTCCTGCTTGCTGCACACCGGATGTGCTGTTTCCCTGCCCCGAGATAGCCGTACTATAATTATGCAAACAGGAACTCCTGGCTAACTCTCACGGTCCACAGAGCCTCTTCTTTGTCCCCATGGTGTTGCAGGGAAGGAAGTGTCACCCAGTGGTAGCTGCTCTTGTGGCATCCATAGTGCCTCCCCTACACTCCCATTTCGCCCCTCTTGACAGCCCCATGACAGAAGAGTGTCATTATCCTTTCACAGAAAAGGAAAGAGTTTCCAAGAAGTTAAGAGGCACTCTGGGCAGGTGGAAAGGACATGGACCTGGGGGCCGGATAGATGGTCGAGGTTTGAAACTTAGCACTGCCACTTATTAAACCTGTGATCCATGGCCAGGCTCCTAATATCTCTGGTCCAGTTTCCCAGCCTATATAATGGGAAGAGTTCGTGGTATCTGCCCAGGGGAGTTGTTGAAGAACAGAGTCATGTTCAAATTTGGCCTAGAGGCATTTAGTGAATGGAGTTTCCTCTTTTTCATCTTGCCAAAATTACCCAAAGGAGAGACAGAGCCCAGCATCTGACCCTTGCTGGAGCTGGGGTGAGCAGGGGCCCTGAGCTCTGGGGTCCAGCCCCTCTGCCTTTTGCCTTCCCCTCTCCTTAGGTCCTGGGGAGTCAGAGAAGGTGCAGCAGCTGGAGGAACAGGTGCAGAGCCTGACCAAGGAGCTGCAAAGTCTGCGGGGCGTCCTGCAAGGACTGAGTGGGCGCCTGGCAGAGGATGTGCAGAGGGCTGTGGAGACAGCCTTCAACGGGAGGCAGCAGCCAGCTGACGCGGCTGCCCGCCCTGGAGTGCATGAAACCCTCAATGAGATCCAGCACCAGCTGCAGCTCCTGGACACCCGCGTCTCCACCCACGACCAGGAGCTGGGCCACCTCAACAACCATCATGGCGGCAGTAGCAGCAGTGGGGGCAGCAGGGCCCCAGCCCCAGCCTCAGCCCCTCCGGGCCCCAGTGAGGAGCTGCTGCGGCAGCTGGAGCAGCGGTTACAGGAGTCCTGCTCTGTGTGCCTGGCCGGGCTGGATGGCTTCCGCCGGCAGCAGCAGGAGGACAGGGAGCGGCTGCGAGCCCTGGAGAAGCTGCTGGCCTCCGTGGAGGAGCAGCAACGGCACCTCCCCGGGCTGGCCGTGGGACGCAGGCCCCCTCAGGAATGCTGCTCTCCAGAGCTGGGCCGGCGACTGGCAGAGCTGGAGCGCAGGCTGGATGTGGTGGCCGGCTCAGTGACAGTGCTGAGTGGGCGGCGAGGCACAGAGCTGGGAGGAGCTGCGGGGCAGGGGGGCCACCCTCCAGGCTACACCAGCTTGGCCTCCCGCCTGTCTCGCCTGGAGGACCGCTTCAACTCCACCCTGGGCCCCTCGGAGGAGCAGGAGGAGAGCTGGCCTGGGGCTCCTGGGGGGCTGGGCCACTGGCTGCCTGCTGCTCGGGGCCGACTAGAGCAGCTGGGGGCGCTGCTGGCCAATGTGAGCGGGGAGCTGGGGGGGCGGCTGGATCTGTTGGAGGAGCAGGTGGCAGGGGCCATGCAGGCATGCGGGCAGCTCTGCTCTGGGGCCCCTGGGGAGCAGGACTCTCAGGTCAGCGAGATCCTCAGTGCCTTGGAACGCAGGGTGCTGGACAGTGAGGGACAGCTGCGGCTGGTGGGCTCAGGCCTGCACACGGTGGAAGCAGCGGGGGAGGCCCGGCAGGCCGTGCTGGAGGGACTACAAGGGGTTGTGGGCCGGCTCCAGGATCGTGTAGATGCCCAGGATGAGACAGCTGCAGAGTTCACGCTACGGTTGAATCTCACTGCAGCCCGGCTAGGCCAACTGGAGGGGCTGCTGCAGGCCCATGGGGATGAGGGATGTGGGGCCTGTGGTGGAGTTCAAGAGGAACTAGGCCGCCTTCGGGATGGTGTGGAGCGCTGCTCCTGCCCCCTGTTGCCTCCTCGGGGTCCTGGGGCTGGTCCAGGTGTTGGGGGACCAAGCCGTGGGCCCCTGGACGGCTTCAGCGTGTTTGGGGGCAGCTCAGGCTCAGCCCTGCAGGCCCTGCAAGGAGAGCTCTCCGAGGTTATTCTCACCTTCAGCTCCCTCAATGACTCACTGAATGAGCTCCAGACCACTGTGGAGGGCCAGGGCGCTGATCTGGCTGACCTGGGGGCCACCAAGGACCGCATTATTTCTGAGATTAATAGGCTGCAGCAGGAGGCCACAGAGCATGCTACGGAGAGTGAGGAGCGCTTCCGAAGCCTGGAGGAGGGACAGGCACAGGCCGGCCAGTGCCCCAGCCTAGAGGGGCGATTGGGCCGTCTTGAGGGTGTCTGTGAACGGTTGGACACTGTGGCTGGGGGACTGCAGGGCCTGCGCGAGGGCCTTTCCAGACACGTGGCTGGGCTCTGGGCCGGGCTACGGGAAACCAACACCACCAGCCAGACGCAGGCAGCCCTGTTGGAGAAGCTGGTGGGGGGACAGGCGGGTCTGGGCAGGCGGCTCGGTGCCCTTAACAGCTCCCTGCAGCTCCTGGAGGACCGTCTGCACCAGCTTAGCCTGAAGGACCTCACTGGTGAGGGGACAAAAGGCATGAGGGGACCCCTTTCAAGCCCCTTATTTTTCTTCCCCCTCCCCCAGCCCAGCTTCCAACTTATCTGCCTTCTCCTTGCTTTTCCCAGCATGAATTGCAGCCCCAACCACTATTCCAGGTGTTAGAGTTTGCCTGCAAGAGAGGATGCAAAGTCCTAGCTCCCTGCCCTCCCTCTGGCTGCTCACTAGGCCTGTGGGTGGAGAGAGGATGTTGCTGTGCCAGCCAGGGATCCAGCATATGCAGCAAGGGACCCCATGGCCCCCTCAGTCTGCAAAGCTCCACCTGTTCCATCTATCTTCTCCCTGTTCATGAAGCCACCGCCCACCTCCCTTTCCCATTGGAAACTCCTTTTATGGCCCTCTTTCAACTCAACGTTGTCACTGTAGGGCCTGCAGGAGAGGCTGGGCCCCCAGGGCCTCCTGGGCTGCAGGGGCCCCCAGGCCCTGCTGGACCTCCAGGATCGCCAGGCAAGGACGGGCAAGAGGGGCCCATCGGGCCACCAGGTATGTGCACTGAGACCCTTGCTGCAGTCAGGGTTGCCACTGCCCACCCTCCAACCCTGACCCCCTCTGGCAGCCCCAGGCTTGACATTCCACTCTGAACTTGACAAGGGGAATTGGGTCCTACCTGACTGACAGGGAAAATCAGAGGAAAGTGAGGAGGAACTGTGATAGTCACTGTGTTTGGTTAATGGGTAATAGGAGGCTAATGGATAATGTTGGCCCCACTGCAGTACTGGAGACTAAAGCTGAGTCTATTATGGCTGACTGGGGTGTGAAAAGCTGGGATGGCCCAGCAGTTGAACAGAATGGACCCTACCTATTCCTATTTTTCTTGATACCCCAATTCCTTCTTTGAAGTCCACGTAGCACCCAGCACAACAGGAGAGCCTCAGCAGATGTTTGCTGAGTGACTTAGTGAGAGCTGCTTTACTTCTCACTGCTCCCTTTCCTCTTCTCACAGGTCCTCAAGGTGAACAGGGTGAGTGCCTTTCGTTTGATTCTGGGGGGAGAAGCGACTAGGGGTTGGAGGATGGAGGTCCTCGGACAGCCCTGGGTTGGGGATCCAGCAGGGGAAGGGGGCTGGCACTCTGCCCTGAGCATCCCCTTTAACACCCACCCTTCCTGCTCAGGAGTGGAGGGCGCACCAGCAGCTCCTGTGCCCCGAGTGGCATTTTCAGCTGCCCTGAGTTTGCCCCGGTCTGAACCAGGCACGGTCCCCTTCGACAGAGTCCTGCTCAATGATGGAGGCTATTATGATCCAGAGACAGGTAGGCCTGGGAGGGGCTGGGTTGAACAGTTGGAGAAATGGGTAAGGTGTGCAGTGTTATCTTCCCATTCTTGCCTCTTCCGACAGTGTGAATCTTTTCATTCTCTGATTTGGGGAGACCTCGGCTCTTTCTTCATTTATTCATTCTCAGCCAGTGGGGAGAAGTAGTAGTCATTCATTCATTCATTCATTCAGTAGATCTCTACTGGGGCCTGCTCCTGCTCAGGCACTGTTTTAAGGGCTGGGGATGCATAGTGAACAAAACCCCAAGTTCCCTGCTGCTTGCATTCCAGTGAGGGGAAAAGACCCAGCGGGTCCCCCCGAGTCCAGGAGTTCTGGTGCGCTCCCCGGAGCTTCCCTGGCCCCCCTGACTGCTATCCTCGTCCCCAGGAGTCTTCACAGCGCCACTGGCCGGACGCTACTTGCTGAGCGCTGTGCTGACTGGGCACCGGCACGAGAAAGTGGAGGCCGTGCTATCCCGCTCCAACCAGGGCGTGGCCCGCGTAGACTCCGGGGGCTACGAGCCCGAGGGCCTGGAGAATAAGCCGGTGGCCGAGAGCCAGCCCAGCCCGGGCACCCTGGGCGTCTTCAGCCTCATCCTGCCGCTGCAGGCCGGGGACACGGTCTGCGTCGACTTGGTCATGGGGCAGCTGGCGCACTCGGAGGAGCCGCTCACCATCTTCAGCGGGGCCCTGCTCTATGGGGACCCAGAGCTTGAACACGCGTAGACTGGGGTCCCGCCCGACGTGTCTACGCCGGCTGAAGAGACAGCGGGGGCGACAGGCTCCCGGGGTCCCGCCTGGGACGCAGCACCCAGCCCTGGGCGAGCGCCGCACCCGGGCCCGTAGCGGCACCGCGCCCAGGGGGGCCTCTCCCCAGGCCCGGGGCGCGCCGGCTCAGGGAGGCCCGGGGCCGCCCATGGAGACTTTTGGCCTGGCGCGATCCCCCCGGAACCCCTCCAGGGCCGGCCTGCGGAAGAGCCGATCCTCGCACCCTCCGCTCCCTCCACTGGCCCTCCAGAGTCCCTGGGCTCCAGGCTCCCCCGCGCGGGCGCCGCCCACCGCCGTACTAAACGATCCAGGAATAAAGACACTTGGTTTTTCTAAAAAAACTAAACGAACCGTTCTGCTCCGGTACGGGGTCGGGGGCTGCCAGGCGTGCACAGGGCACGGGGCAGGAGAGACCGTGGCCTCCGGAGGGAACCCTGGGTACCGCACTGCGCTCGCCGCCTCCGCCCGACTCCGGGCGGCTGGAAGTTGGCTCAGGCAGCAAGCGGCGCCTGCCCGGCTCCTGCGACATCTCCCTAGTGTCCCGCCCGTTTCGCCGGCGTCCGCCAGGGGGCGCTCGGCGTTCCCGCCACGTGAGGCTGCCGCCCACCCGGCGGGTCCCGCTGCTCCGCGGCGGAGGCGTGGCCTCGGCTGAGACTAACCCGGGCGGGGCGGGGCAGCGGCGACCGCGGTCTTCAGGCAGGGCTGCAGATGGAGGCCCAGCTCTACCTCGCGGTTCCAGGGTCGGGAGTCCGAGACGCAGGTGTAGCAGAGGGCGGGGCACGTAGCGCATTCCCAGCGCATTTTCTCTTTGCATTCTCGAGACCGCTTAGCCGCGCTTTAGAAAGGTTTGCATCAGCTCCGAGTCCATCTGACAAGCGAGGAAACTGAGGCTGAGAAGTGGGAGGCGTTGCCATCTGCAGGCCCAGGCAACCTGCCACGGGAAGACCGGGGGCCAAGACCTCCGGGTTGGCTTTCCCAGGCCAGCTTGGGTCTTCGGGTGTCGGGAGCAAGGGCCCTGCTCCTTTCGTTTCCTGCACCCCTCGCCGCTGCAGGTGGCTCCCTGGAGGAGGAGCTCCCACGCGGAGGAGGAGCCAGGGCAGCTGGGAGCGAGGACACCATCCTCCTGGATAACAGGCAGAGGCCGGGAGGAACCCGTCAGTCGGGCGGGCAGGAAGCTCTGGGATCAGCCTCATGGAAGAGAAGCAGATCCTGTGCGTGGGGCTAGTGGTGCTGGACGTCATCAGCCTGGTGGACAAGTACCCTAAGGAGGACTCAGAGATAAGGTAGGGGCGCCCAGGTCCCCTAGGAGACCCCAGCGGCTGCTGCAGTCCAGCATTTGTGCCAGCGACTGAGGCTGCAGAGACCCCGCAGTGAGGCCCTGAGAGCCCAGCTTCAAGGCGGAACCGGCGCCCTCTACCCGGGAATCCTGGGGTCTCCCAGCATGAGAGACGAGAGGAAGGAATGAGGTCTTTAATAAGACGACCCAGGATTTAATAGCACTGTGTTAGCCAATTTCCATTTCAACTCAGGGACGGTGTCAGGCATCAGGATCCCCATTTTACTGATAAGCAAGTATAGATTCAGAGACGAAGGGGCTTATCCAGGGACACACAGCTACCAAGGTGCAGGACCCGTTTCCTGCTTCTGCTGCTGCTTTTTAAACCCACTTGCCTCTCATCAACATTTACTTCGAACTTATTTATCACACATATCTCGCACCTATTCCTGAGAAAGATTTGAGGTAGCTTACAGTAAAAAGTATGTACAGTTACACTGTTGCAGAACATTTAAGACTGTGGTATTTGAGCTTTGACTATAGCTCAGGGCTTGCTGGTACCGGAGGCAAACATGAGATGTCATGGTTTATGTATAGATAGAACTGGTTCATGCGCCCCAGCAAGCTTTTTCCTGGTGCTAAATTCCAAGAGGAGTTTACCAGAAGTCCTCTTCACAAAGCTCAGTGAACACTGTTTAGTAGTGGAAACATCCTTCTCAGTTGTCTGCTGGAAACTGAAGTCACTTGTTGGTTCTTTTTTTTTCTTTTTGAGACAGGGTTTCATTCTGTCATCCAGGCTGGAGTGCAGTGGCGGCGCAACCATGCTCACTGCAGCCTTGACCTCCCAGACTCAAGTGATCCTCCCACCTCAGCCTCCTGAGTAGCTGGGACCACACACACACGTCACCATCACAACTGTATTTTAAATTTTGTGTAGGGACAGGTTCTCACTATGTTGATCAGGGTGGTCTTGAGCTCCTGGGCTCAAGCAGTCCTCCTGCCTTGGCCTCTCAAAGTGCTGGGATTACAGGCGTGAGCCACTGTTTCCAGCTGATTTGTTGGTTCTTTTTCTTTTTGAGATGGAGTCTCGCTCTGTTGCCCAGGATGGAATGCAGTGGCACGATCTTGGCTCACTGCAACCTCCACCTTCTGGATTCAAGCAATTCTCCTGCCTCAACTTCCTGGGTAGCTGGGATTACAGGCGTATGCCACCATGCCTGGCTTTTTTTTTTTTTCGTAGAGACAGGGCTTTTCTTTGTAAAGACATGTTGGCCAGGCTGGTCTCAAACTCCTGACCTCAAGTTATCTGCCTGTCTCAGTCCCCCAAAGTGCTGAGATTACAGGCATGAGCCACCACACCCGGCTTATTGGTTCTTGTATTTCCTCTTGCTAAGGGCCCCACTATTAGTTACGCTGTGATGCTGTGAGGGCATTTCTGTGGGGCGGGACACTAGCTTTCTCTTGGTGCAGTCAGTGAGTGCTTAGAACAATGAAAATTGCTCCTGGGCTATATTAGTTGTCCCAGCTAAGAACTGGATAAGAGGCAGTTCAAAACTGAACTCCAGAAAGACACGACAGAGCTGATGACTGAAAGGCTAACTGAGGTGAGAGACCCCAGCACTCCCCAGGCTTTGGGGCCACAAAGCACCATCACATATATTATTTTATGCTCTCCTCCCAGCAGCCCATGGGAACTGTGTAAAGATCAGTGAAATCCTTTATATACATAAAGAAGCTGAAGATTTGGAGAAGTTTTCTAAGGCCACGGAGTTAAACGGTGGCACAGCGGCAGCTGCAGCTCCTAGCATGGAGTCCAGGGTCCCTGCCCTCTGTCTTCTCCTGTATACCCTGTCCCTTTGCTGCTCTTGGAGTTGACCCTTTACTTTGGTTTGCCAGAGGTTAGGGCCCCTTGCCAGGGGTGCAGGAACAGTGGGGAAGGGGCACAGGCATGCCACTGTGTGGATCTAACCCACTGTTCAAGGTTGAGGCAGCCCCAGGGAATGGCACTCAGTGAAGAGTTGGGTTCATCTCAGGGGAACAGTGCAAATTCCAGGGCCACGGGTTCTCGGAGGACCGTGGAGAGCCTGGGGAAAGACTGAGCACCTCTGTCAGAGCTGAAGTCCCATTTCCTCTCAGCTTAATTTTGTCGGGAAGGTAGGGGAAGGAGGTCCTGCTACCGCCCACACTGATGGGGCAGGTTCTGAAGGGAGGCACTGAGAGAGGTCCCTCTCTAAAGAGCCCCTCCCCAATCCATCATGCTCCCTGCCCTCCAGGCCATGCCTCCCCCACAGCCCCATGGCCCTGGCTCCCTGCAGCCTGGCTCCTGCACTATTGTGCCTCCCAGAGAAGCACATCCGAGTGGGGACCCAGACCTTCCTGGGTGTCTCAGCCCCGCCTGTCCCAGGGTCTCTGTGCTTCACAGGCAGTTGGAGACTCTCGGGAGCTGCCACCTGGAACTCAGCCAGACCCCTGGGACGTGTCCCCTGCCTCCCAGAGTCCATACCAAGGAGAGACTGCCAGAAAGCATCCCCCTGCTCAGCTGAACACTTTTTTTTCTTTTTTGAGACAGAGTTTCGCTCTTGTTGCCCAGGCTGGAGTGCAATGGTGCGATCTTGGCTCACTGCGACCTCTGCCTCCTGAGTTCAAGTGATTCTCCTGCCTCAGCATCCCAAGTAACTGGGATTACAGGCATGCGCCACCACACCCGGCTAATTTTGTACTTTTAGTAGAGACGGAGTTTCTCCATGTTGGTCAGACTGGTCTCGAACTCCTGACATCAGGTGATCCACCTGCCTCAGCCTCCCAAAGTGCTGGGATTACAGGCGTGAGCCACTGCGCCCAGCCTTCAGCTGAGCATTTCTGCACAGGAAATATCAGTGTGACTTTGAAGGGTTTCCCCAGAGTAAAATTCTTTTCTTTTTTTTCTTTCCTTTTTTTTTAAAAAGATGGAGTCTCGCTCTGTCACCCAGGCTGGAGTGCAGTGGCGCGATCTCTGCTCACTGCAAGCTCTGCCTCCCGGGTTCATGCCATTCTCCTGCCTCAGCCTCCTGAGTAGCTGGGACTACAGGCGCCTGTCACCACGCCCGGCTAATTTTTTGTATTTTTAGTAGAGACGGGGTTTCACCATGTTAGCCAGGATGATCTTGATCTCCTGACCTCATGATCCAACCACTTTGGCCTCCCAAAGTGCTGGGATTACAGGCGTGAGCCTCCACGCCCGGCCGTCCCAGAGTAAGATTCTATACCCTTTCTTAGAAACCTCATCAAAGCTTGGGCCTAACTACTTTTAGTTTTAAAATACGGAGTAAATAGCAATGGTTTTGGGGTCAGGAAACTTGGGTTCCCACGTCAACTTTGTTCTTCACTATTGATCAAGTCACAGATCCCTCAAGATTCCTCCTTTCTTTTCGTAAAAATTTCTGTAAAGCTCAGCTTGAAAGTCTTTTCTTTTCTTTTTTTTTTTTTTTTGAGACGGAGTCTGGCTCTGTCGCCCAGGCTGGAGTGCAGTGGCGGGATCTCAGCTCACTGCAAGCTCCGCCTCCCAGGTTCACGCCATTCTCCTGCCTCAGCCTCCCCAGTAGCTGGGACTACAGGCGCCCGCCACCTCGCCCAGCTAGTTTTTTGTATTTTTTAGTAGAGACGGGGTTTCACCGTGTTAGCCAGGATGGTCTCAATCTCCTGACCTCGTGATCCACCCGTCTCGGCCTCCCAAAGTGCTGGGATTACAGGCTTGAGCCACCGCGCCCTGCCCGAAAGTCTTTTCTTTTTTTTTTTTTTTTTAGACAGAGTCTTACTCTGTTGCCCAGGCGGGAGTGCAGTGGCGTGATCTCGACTCACTACAACCTCTACCCTCTGGGTTCAAGCGATTCTCCTGCCTCAGCCTCCCGAGTAGCTGGGATTACAGGCACCTGCCACCGCATCTGGCTCATTTTTTTATTTTTAATAGAGACAGGGTTTCACCATCTTGGCCAGGCTGGCCTTGAACTCCTGACCTCGTGATCCTCCCGCCTCAGCCTCCCAAAGTGCTGGGATTACAGTTGTGAGCCACCACGCCCAGCCAGCTTGAAAATCTTTGACCAGCTGGGTGCGGTGGCTCATACCTATAATCCCAGCACTTTGGAAGGCCAAGGCAGGAGGATCACTTGAGCCAAGTAGTTCAGGACCAGCCTGGGCAACATAAGGAGATTCCATCTCTACAAAAAAAA
>NC_045448.1:27160900-27215979 GCF_002776525.5 Piliocolobus tephrosceles
AAAAAAAAAAAAAAAAAAAAAAAAAAAAAAAAAAAAAAATTACTATCCTTTGTCATTGTTGTTATTGTTGTTTTTGAGACAGGATCTTACTCTGCCACCCAGGCTGGAGTGCAGTATCATGGCTCACTACAGCCTAAACCTCCCGGGCTCATATGCTCCACCAACTTCAGCCTCCTGAGTATGCACCACCATACCCAGTTAATTTTTACATTTTTTTTTAAGAGACAAAATCTCCCTTTGTTGCCCAGGCTGGTCTTGGACTTCTGGGCTCAAGTGATCCTCCTGCTTTGGCCTCCCAAAGTGCTGGGATTATAGGCATGAGCCACAGCACCTGGCCTACTATAATTTTTTTCTAATGACATCATGCTCCCCTTTTCCCAAAACTGAAGTTTTGTGTACAAATATGCTTTGGCCTAAAAATTCTGGTTCAGTTTTTTCTCTTAATTAGTGGTTCTTTGGTACTGTTCTTTTTATTGTAAACTGCCACAATTATTATTATTATTGGATCTGGCACAATAGAAATAACAACACCATTCTTACCTCAAAGGTAATAACATTCATCAATGACTTCTCATTTGGGCTCCAGTGACACTGTGAGGTGATCAGTGCTTTGACTCTGTATGTGAAAGTTATCATTTTTGCTGCTGATGACAATGTAGCCCTTCACGTGTGTCTTGTTAGTTTCCTTTTGATCGGTTTTTAGTAAAGATGGAGAAGTGCTCCCTGCTGCCACTTCTTAAATGACCAACGTCCAGGTTTGCTGTCCTGTTTTACTCATTTGATTTTATAGCTCTGCAGTTTCTATTGAAGTAGACACTCCTATGACAGGGGTATATGTAAATGTGATACCTTTGGGAAGAGGCACTTAGTCCCCAAGGTCCTTGGAGTTGCTCCAGTACTCAAGGAGGAGGCCAAAGGTACAGCCTCCAGAGCAGCTCTGACTGGGGTAAAAGGTGAGGAGGAGATGACCTGGAGTTAGTGGGGCTCTCAAATAGTGATGGACCCAAGTGAGTGGTTTCCTGATGCCCTAGGAATAGATGGGAATATCGAAAGGAGCTGCTGTGAGCTTGAATTTAGCCTCGGCTGGGGAGGTAGACACCACTCTCAGCCAAGCTCCTTCCCTTGGCCAGCCTCGGCTGCCCCAGGTACAAAGTGAGATGGTGGCCTAGATGATTTCTGAGAAGAGTCCCCAGCTGTCACATTCTTTAGGCCCTTATACAGGGGACTGTGTTTGGGACCAGCGTGCTGGGGCTGCAGGGACCCTCCCTGTGCTTTGCAGGTGCTTGTCCCAGAGATGGCAACGCGGAGGCAACGCGTCCAACTCCTGCACCGTTCTCTCCCTGCTCGGAGCCCCCTGTGCCTTCATGGGTTCAATGGCCCCTGGCCATGTTGCTGAGTAAGTCCAGGAGGGAGAGTCCACTGGGGAAGGCCTGCCTGCATCGTGGGGGGAGAAGAAGGATATGTCCACCCTGGGTGGGTGGGGGATTAGAAATGGGTTGTGTCCGGCAGAAATGCGGGGAGGGGGCACAGTGGAGCACCAGACTCCCAGCCCTGCCTTGGCGCGGCCTCTCTGTGGTTCGAGGGCTGATGCTGCCCCTGTGAAGCTTTCCTTGCCACAGCTCGTTTCCTGGACACTTACTGGAGCCTGCTTCAGCCTCTTCCCTTCTCCTTCCTTGCTTCCTGCAGACTCTGCGGTGGATTTTTCCTTTGCCTTATCTTAAGTCCCTTATCTTGGCCATGCTTGAGGCAGAAGACAGTTAGGGACACGCAGTACCCATCCTCCCTCAGGAATGGCCACCATCCACGGCCCCCAGGTCCAGGCCCATAGTTTCTGTCCCAGTTGAGGGGCAGGGCTGGTGCTCATGTCCCTGTTGTTCACTGAAGCAGTGAGAGTACCCTGTTCAAGGACACCCTGAAACCATGTGCTAAAGCTGGGCTCAGAACCCACACCTTCCAGCTCCCCGGCTGTCAGGGCTATAGCCCTAAGTGGCTCATGCACGCCCTCCATGTTGGCTGCTGCAGGGACCTCGGAACCCTTTGACCCCTGGCGCTGCCGGCTCAGCAAGCACTTATCAGGAGGTGAGGCCACACTTTGCACACTGTGGGCACTGGGGCAGGCTGCCAGGTTGCTGGCCTGTGAAGGGCAGTCCTTTGATCCCTGGTTTGAAAGGGGCTGCTGGCAGAGTCCACCCACCTGAGCTACAGCCAAACTCCCTGCCTTGATGAACTGACAGGAAGAGAATAGAGGGAGAGAATCTGCCCTGTAAGATGGGACAGGACGGCTCAGAGCCAAGGGCTGGTGACTCATTAAACTTCTTTAATAGCTCCTCTTCTGAGCTGGAGGCAGGACTGTGGCTCTGGCTTAGGGTGGTCGACTCTCCTTTACACAGCAATCATGCCGATGGGTGGGCTATTCAGAATTCTCCCCATGTCTTGACAAACATTTAGAGAGCACCTACCATGTCCCAGGCACTGGGGTGCAAAAGTTATCTGGAAAACCAAACCATATTTCCAATGCTTTGGGAAAGCTACTATTTAAAGGAGTTGTAAGTGAAGGGATGATGCCCTGACTTGGTATCTTCATGCAAATCTGTATTATCCAGCTTTGGTGTTGCTGAAAGCGGGCTCTGGCCAGGATGGTGGCTGCACTGCTGGGCATAATTGCCAGTTCTTGAGCACAGAACAGTGCATGTCCAGAGAGGGCTGGAAGGGCTGGGGCTGACCTCCTTGTCCTTGCCCCTGGGCTCACTCTACATGGAGGGCATTCTGAGAGAGAGTCCTGGACCAGGCCCACGCTGAATGGCGTCAGGCACGGGGAGCCAGCTAATTGCCCAGGAGGATTCACCTGACTGCAGGAGGACAGAGCAGTGAGCTGGCGCACCAGGCAGCACCACTTCCCGGCTGGGCCTCCTGGAGGCAGGCAGAGAGTGAGAGGAATCACAGCATTAGGACTGGGAGGGACTCAGAGAGGACAGCACCATGGATGAGCTTGTGGAGGACAGCTGGGGGCAAAGTATTGCCTTGGAGATTAATTATTAATCCTGCTTGGGCATTGCAGGAAACAAGCCACGGTGCCCCCACCTGCTTGGTTCAAACAGGGTACAGGTTCTAGGGTCCTGTCTAGCTTTATGAACAGGAGCAAATCCTTTCCAGCTTGAGTTGGACTGAAAAACAGTCAGGATTGGAGCATGCTTCAGCCAAGACCTAAAAGGATGGCCCTTAGTGTTTTTCTCTCTGAACTCCAGGCTCTGCACTCCTGCATCTCTTGCCCTGTTGCACTACCTGTGGCAAGAATATGATTCCTAGTTCTCTCCCAGCCCCTTTGCTTGCACCCGTGCCTTTCAGGGTCCCTAGTGGCCCTGCCAGCTACCCTCCAGTCCCCAAAACCCTTGTCGAACTGCACCCCCTTCGGGTTACTCCGCCCTGGCAGTTTTGTCCTGGATGACCTCCGCCGCTATTCTGTGGACCTACGCTACACGGTCTTTCAGACCACGGGCTCCGTCCCCATCGCCACGGTCATCATCAACGAGGCCAGTGGTAGCCGCACCATCCTATACTACGACAGGTTTGTACAACTGTCTGTGCCTTGCCAGCTGCCGCTGCCGTCACCAAAACCCCCAGAACAGGACTCTTCTTCTCTTAGAGGCTCGTGTGCTCCAGCACCCTCTCTCCACTCCTTTTGGAGGTCAAGGCCACTTGCAGGCTCTAATCTGTGTCTCCTTGCCCTTTTCCTGGCCCGGCCTCCACCCTAAGCTTCCTGGTGGCCGACTTCAGGCGGCGGGGTGTGGACGTGTCTCAGGTGGCCTGGCAGAGCAAGGGGGACACCCCCAGCTCCTGCTGCATCATCAACAACTCCAATGGCAACCGTACCATTGTGCTCCATGACACGTAAGGCCCCCTGGCCTCGCCCCGCTACAACCCCCCAATCAGCTGGCTCAATCAGTTCCCTTACTCGCCACCGTGGGCATCCCAACTGCCCTCTCTGTGGCTTCTGTGTACCAGAAATTGCTCCCCTGCCAAAATGTCCAGTGATTTCCTAATTGCTTTCAATTAGGGGAAAAGTGAGGTGGGAAGGGATGGGCTTTGCTGTGCCTGGTGACTTGGCCTTGGTCAACACCACAGAAGGGCAGGCAGGCCTATATAAAATGTAATTTATGACGTGATTCCTCCATAATTATTAAATAGTTAATCGGCAGCTTGGGTGTGGGTGCGGGGAAACCGTTCTCAGGACAGAAGGGTGGGAGATGGGAGTCAACTCTTCTTAAGAAGGGCTGGGGGGGGCCCACTGGGATTTCCAGGGTCAGCCCCAGAGTTGCCAGCCTGCAGCATGGCACCATGGAGCTGGGGTTTGGGTGTGTAAAAAGCCCCCCAAAGGTTTCGGTATGATGAAGCCAGGCCACACACGTCACACACCATTCACAGCCATTGCTGAAGGAGGGGAAAGAGAACACTGGGTCAGCAGATTGGGGTCGTCTAACATGGTGCTGACCTGGGGGAAGGGGCTATCCCTCCCTTCTGGGTCCCAGGCCACTCAAGAGAGGCCCCATGGGCCTAGACACTTATCCCTCGCAGACTCCCTCCTGCAGGATTTTAGAGGTTTAGTTTTCTGAGAACCTAGTATGTGCCAGGTACTGTTACGGCTGAGAGGGCCCAAGCCCAGCAGCCCTGAGGTTCAGGCTGTCCCTACTGCCCAGCCTGACTGCTGGACCTGGAGGAGGGGGCAGCCATCCCTGGGCTCCATATGTGCAGTGAGTGAGTAGGCAGGCATATGTGCTACAGGTGACCTTCACACTGGGCAATCCTAGTCAAATGCTTGTTAAGCAACAATCTGTAGTAACCCTGATCAAGGACACAACATAGCTATTTACAGGAGAGGAGCTCCGAGGAGAAATGTTTATTGCCCACTGGCCTCAGTCCAGGCACATTCACACACGTTACTTGCAACTACAGTAGCCTGCAGGGAGGCTGGGGGGTTTCGGCCCCATTTATCAGTGAGGAAGCAGCCTCCAAAAGGGCCGGGCAGATCACACAGCTATAGTTAAGAGGAAGGACTCGGCTACAGAACGTGGAGCGGGGACATTGGCTGAGCTGAGGTCCCTGGCCCAGGAGCAGACCCCTATTGGGGGTCTCCTTTCCTAAAGCAGCCAAACACAAAGTCTTTCTCTAGTGCTAACTACTTTGTCCTCAGGGTTGCAACAAGGAGCTACTAATCTCAGGACAGGGGTGCCATAGGTAAACCCCAACGCTGGAGCGCCAGAAGTGAGGGGGAACCAGGAAGCCCAGGCACAGGGTCGTGGGCTTTATAGTTGCCCAGGGCTCTGCCCATGGGAGCCGCATGCTGCTGCAAGGGATTCTGGGAAGTGTAGGCTTGGTGCTCTTGGTGCATTCTGGGAGATGCAGTCTCCAAGGCACACAGACCTGGCCAGTTGACACGTATTGCTGTTCAGTTTACCCTGAGATAATTTAATCATAACCTCAAACTCAGGAAGGGGCACCCCAGCACACTGTAACAGTGACCACTCTGGAGCTGAGCCTGAGAATCCTGTGCTGTGGATCCAGCTTCCTGCCTTGCTGCTGGCAGTGCAGGCACAGGGTCCACAACTGCCAGTTAGAGATCCTGGCCCTGGCTGACCCCATCATGCTCCTTCTTCTCTGTCCTTTCCATCCTGTGACCTAGGACCCTGCCAGATGTGTCTGCTACGGACTTTGAGAAGGTTGATCTGACCCAGTTCAAGTGGATCCACATTGAGGCAAGCCCTGCCTTACTTGTGTTTTGAGGGACTCAACCTGCCAGCCTCCTCCACATGTTCTGCCTCCTTGGTTTCTTTGAACCATGAAGTACCCTTAGAGATAAATGAATCCAACCCCCTCATTCCCTCTCCATCCTTCCTTATGTCTGCAGGTGAGGAAACTAAGGCCCAGAAAGATTAGGTGACTTACTCAAGGTCACACAGCAGAACATAGGCACAGCTGGCTCCAGGCAAAGTCCTGTGCTTTCTGTGCTACGGACTGCCCCGCTGCCTCCAACTCTGCCTCTGGCGGACGTCTGACTGCTTAGGGCCTGACCCATTACCTCTGGGGAAGCAGGAAGGACAGGGCCTAACTCAGCTCCCAAATAAAGAGAACTAGAGCCTTTACTCCAAGAGAGGTTTCGGAGTCTGGGTGGGAGGAAATCCTGAGAAGTGCTGAGTTCTAGCTCCATCATTTAACCTACGGTAGGTCTTTCACAGTCTCTTTTATTCTTTAGTCTTCTCATCTGTGGAATGGAGTAGCTGGTTGATAGATCTTCAAGGTCCACGACAGCTCTGAATTATGTAATTTAGGATGGGGTTCTAACCCAGCCTCCCCGAGGCCCTCTCCCTCTGCACCCAGAGTTTCAGCAGGGCAGGAAGAATGAGCCAGACTGACCAGGCAGTGCCCAGCGGTCCTGAGCTGCCCTGTCCTGCCCCAGGGCCGGAATGCATCGGAGCAGGTGAAGATGCTGCAGCGGATAGACACGCACAACACCAGGCAGCCTCCAGAGCAGAAGATCCGGGTGTCCGTGGAGGTGGAGAAGCCACGAGAGGAGCTCTTTCAGCTGTTTGGCTACGGAGATGTGGTGGGTGCCCCATTCAGCCTCTCTTTGCCACTTCTGGCTAATTCGGTTCTTCAAGGGAGCCAGAGTCCTTTAATCCTGCCTACCACAATTGGAATAGTGGTTCCTGGTTTGGTGGTGTTGGAAGATGGGGGATGGGGGTTAAAGCAAAGAGGTAGACCCCTAGCCTCGGACTCCAGTGCAGGCCACAGCAGTGACCAAGGGGTAGAATGTCTCCACCCCAGGTGGGTGCATAGGTGTAAGAATACCCAGAGGGCTTGGGCAGGGCCTAGACAGCCAAAGGGCAAGCCTGTGTGGGAGCAGCTCCTCTCTGGGGCTCCCCAGTCTTTTCCTCTGCAGAATGAGGACACACAACTGTTCTCTGAGGTTTCTTCCAACTCAGGGGTGTCTGGCAGGTTGTGGGGGCTGCTAGGGGTGAGGGGAGGGTGAGGAGGAGACTTACATGAGTCTCTTTTTGAAAAGGCTGGATGTAAATGGAATTTGGGAGATAAGTCTAGCATCATAGCAGAAGTTGGTTGGAGACCATCCAGCCAAGGTCCTCAACCTTGGCTGCATATTAAAAAAGATGAATGCAGGCCAGGTGCAGTGGCTCACACTTGTTATCCCAGCGCTTTGGGAAGCTGAAGTAGGAGGACTGCTTGATGCCAGGAGTCCAAGCCTGGGCAACATAGTAAGACCCCTGTCTCTATGAAAATAAAGAAATGAGCCAAGAGCAGTGGCTCATACCTGTAATCCCAGCACCTTGGGAGGCCAATGCAGGAGGATCACTTCAGCCCAGGAGTTCAAGATTGCAAGACCCTGTCTCTATACAAAAAAAAGAAAAAAAAAATTCCTGGCAGGGTGGTGTGTACCTATAGTCCCAGCTACTCAGGAGGCTGAGGCAGAAGGATTGCAGTGCCTGAGCCCCCACCATCTTGGTGTTGATTGGCATGGGTAGAGTTAAGGCTTCGGTGTTTTTTTTTTTGTTCTTACCAAAACTTCCTCTGAAGATTCTAAAGCGTAGGTAGGGTTGAGGGAGCCCCTTTGCTTTCCAGATGAAGAAACCATACCTACAGGACACAGTTGTGGGAAAACCCAGCGAAACTGCTCTGGGGAGCCAGCCAGTGGTAGGTTCCACCCCAAGGTGGCGCTCAAGGCTTTCTGTGGTTTTCAATCCATTGATCCAAGAACAAACGGACCAGGGCTTTTGTTTCACAATTTAGGTATTCTATTATATATAAGCATCAATAAAAATGTGTTTCTGGCCGGGTGCAGTGACTCACACCTGTAATCCCAGAAATTTGGAAGGCTGAGGCAGAAAGATCGTTTGGGGCTAGGAGTTCGAGACCAGCCTCGACAACGCAGGGAGACCCTGTCTTTACAAAAAATAAAGAAAAAAGAAAACCACATTCCCACGGGACAGTGAGATGCTATGTTGGGGATCTAGATAGACGTGTTAGGGGAGTTGTGTTGTAATGGGGGCAATGCCAGGCTGCTGTTGGTGAGTGAAGAGTTAGAAGTGACCACCAGCTTCTCTTCCACTGCCCACAGGTGTTTGTCAGCAAAGATGTGGCCAAGCACTTGGGGTTCCAGTCAGCAGAGGAAGCCCTGAGAGGCTTGTATGGTCGTGTGAGGAAAGGGTGAGCCGGGGAAGCCCGGAAGGGGCTCTAGGGGTTACGGGATGAGCCTGGACTCCAGGAGTCCGCCCTGGGGTTGGGGGCATGGCTGGGGGGATGGGGTGGGCTAACACCCAGCTGAATGAAGCTGTCTTGCAGGGCTGTGCTTGTCTGTGCCTGGGCTGAGAAGGGCGCCGACGCCCTGGGCCCTGATGGCAAACTGATCCACTCGGATGCTTTCCCGCCATCCCGTGTGGTGGATACCCTGGGGGCTGGAGACACCTTCAATGCCTCCGTCATCTTCAGCCTCTCCCAGGGTGAGTATGGCAGCAGGACGGGAAAAGGACTGGGACCTGTCCCTGCCCCAAACACCTGGCTGACCTAGTTACTTGTCCCCCCTCCAGGGAGGAGCGTGCAGGAAGCACTGAGATTCGGATGCCAGGTAGCCGGCAAGAAGTGTGGCCTGCAGGGCTTTGATGGCATCGTGTGAGAGCCGGTGCGGTAGGAGGTGCTGGCTCCCCGCACACCATGGAGGCGCCTTTGCGGCTGCATCGCCTTCTCCCCTCCATCCAGCCTGGCATCCAGGTTGCCCTGCTCAGGGGACAGATGCAGGCTATGGGGAGGACTCTGCCTGTGTCCTGTGTTCCCCATACGTCTCTCCCTGCAGAGCCTCACACCGAATAAACCTTCCTCGGAGCCAGCTTCTCCTGGCAGCTTCTGTCCTCGATGTCTGAACTGCTCTGGCTGGGCATTCCTGAGGCTCTGACTCTTCAGTCCTCCCTCCTTGTGTCCATTCCCCAAATTAACCTCTCCACCCAGGCCCAGAGGAGGAGCTGCCTGGGCTATAGCAGCAAGAAGTGCCCCAGGCTTGCCGCCAGCTCTGCCCTGGCTGGGGAGGACACTCAGTGCCCCATACCCAGCGAACCTGCCAAAGAACCAGAATCCATGAGAGCTCTTCGGGGCCCTGCGTTGTGCAGACTCTATTCCCATAGCTCAGAAGCTGGGAGTCCACACGGCTGAGCCAAATTGACAGGCCAGTGGGGGGCAAGGGGGTGGGGCGCCTCCTCTGCCCTGCCCACCAGCCTGTGATTTGGTGGCGTCTTTGTTGTCCAAAAATATCTCCTCCTGCTGACTGCCCCAGAGCCTGAAAGTCTCACCTGTGGAGCCCACCTTGGAATTAAGGGGATGCCTCAGCCACAACTGTGACCCAAGATACAGAGTGTTGTCCTCAGGGAGGTCGGATCTGGAACACATATTGGAATTGGGGCCAACTCCAATATAGGGTGGATAAGGCCTTATAATGTAAAGAGCATATAATGTAAAGGGCTTTAGAGTCAGACAGACCTGGATTCAAATCTGCCATTTAATTAGCTGCATGTCACCTTAGGGTACAGCGCTTAACACAATCTGCCTCAATTTCTTCATCTGTCAAATGGAGCCAGTTCTGCCTGGCTACAGAATTACTGCGAGGATAAAATCACGTAATATATAAAATGCCCAGCATGATGCCTGATGTGTACGAGGCTCTTAGAAAGTTTTAGTGATGATTAACATTACTGGGGGTGGGGGGCAGATACAGGGTGATGGGGCCACCTGCCCTGAGCTGCAGGAGAGCATGGGGTGTCTGAACACCAGCTGAGGGGGAACCAGAGAGTGTTTGGGGCGCAGGGATAGACTGAGCTTCCCTCACCGGGTCCTCTGCAGCTGGCCATGGCTGGCACTATGCGCTCTGCTGCCAGAGCAACTTGAGGCCCAGAAACACTGGGAAGGCGGCATCCCTGTCCTTTCGGTGTCCCCAACCCCCTGTTCCCCTAAGAGGGTCCGGGCAGGCTGGACGGGTAGAGAGGTGGCCCAGGGGGATGAATTCATTCAGTTCTTTATTGGCAATCTGCCCCTTAACTTAGGGTCTCCCTGAGTTGCACAGAAAGACCTGATACCTACTGGGACCAGACGGGGCACAGAGGTGGTCCTTGTCCCAGCGTACATTCCCCTGCCCGCTTCAGGGCTTATGTTCTGAAAGTGAGACATCGTGGGGTACCTGTATCTTCGAGATCTAGATCTCATCATTCTCCAGTTGGACAATGTGCACCTCAAACTCATTTGGGATGTTCTTAGACTCCAGTGTTTCCCCTGGAAGTTCCTTGGCCTCCTCTCCATTCTCCCTGGCCTCTGCCTGGCCCCCAGCTTCCCCTCTGGGCCCTGGAACATCTCCTTCAGCCTCTGCCTGGCCCCCAGGCTCTTGGACAGGATCCAAAGACTCCCTTCTGGCCTCTACCTGGCCCTTTGCTTCTTCCCTGGGACCTGGGGCTTCCTGTGTTTCTTGTCTTAATGGGCTTTTAGCTAACAGGGACTGTCTCCCAACAGCTTGGGGCTCCTGAGGAGATGGAGCAAGGGGCTCTCCGGGCTCCACGTGACTGGGGGCCTCTCCCGGGAAGTTGATGAGCTCAGCAGGGGTCATGAGCCCATCCCCATTCAGGTCCTGGGTCTCGAGCACTTTGTCCACTATCAAGATCACCTGTGGAAGCAGAGTCACTGTGGGGTCTCCAGTGACAGGGATGTTCCCCAGGAGTCCTGACCCTCCCCAACCCACCCTTGCATCCCTGCCATGTAAGCTCTGAGCCCTTCTTTTACAGAGGATTCACCAAAAGAGTTATGATGAAAAAGACCAAAACTCCAAAGCACTGGATCTCCTTTATGGGTGATCTCCATCCAGCAGAGCTTACCGGGTTGGTGGTAGGAGAGTTGGCAGCTCCAGGGGCCAGAGCAGCTGTCAACATGGACAACAGCTCCAGGCCATCCAGCTGTCCACTCTGGTCATAGTCATGGAGGGCAAAGAGGTAGAGGAGAACTAGAGAAGAGAAGCTGGATTAGAAGAGGTGCCTGGGGAGGTGGAGAAAGCAGGAGCCAATGGGGCAGCCGAGGTCAGTCCCAGATCTGGCTGCCCAGAGCCTCCCGTCCCTGGCCCCATCAGCCCAGCCCCTCACCCTGCTCCCGGCTCAGATGCTCCGGCTGCACTTCTGTCCTTTCTAGTCCCTTTAGGTAGCTCTGCAGAAGTCTGTCAGAAAAGTGGAGAATCAGCCCAGGAGAGGTGAGTCTGTAGCCCCGGGCTTGGTCGTCTCCCTGAAAGCACCCCCAGCTCAGCCTACTCACCCGAGCTGCTCCCGGCCTGGCTGGAAGGGGTTGGGCAGGAGCTGATGCTGCACTTCAGAGTCTGACCTGGAGGAGGAAGGGGAGGACCACCCTTGCAGAGAGCCTCCCTGAGGGCCCAGCCTGTCAACCTTCTGCCTCCAATCTCCTGGCAGAGTTCTCTCCCCAGACCCAAAGGGAGTTGCCCCCAAAATTCCAAAAACCTCGTAGGGAGTAGGCTCTTCTGGTCTCCTTGGAACCAAATCCTTAACTCCCTCAGACTCTGTTTTTGCAGCTGGCTACCTTAGACTTTAAATGAAAACCCAAATAAAAACATCTGGTTAGGTAGAGGCCAGATGAGGCCACACCTACTAGACACAAGTTAGATTCAAGAAAACAGCCCAGTGAGTGGCAGGACAACATGGGTCACGGCACCCCTCCCCTTCGATGCTGAGAGCCGAGGGGCAGGTCTCTAGTGGAGCCCGATGGCACTGCTCGGTTTTATATAGACCCAGTTTGCTCCATGACATAAAATTGACCTACACTTTTTCAAGGACAGGATATATCTGTTGGTTCTGTGGTTTCAAGCTGCTCAGGATCTCTTTGTCAGTCTTTCAAGCTCCAAATGTGCTCCTAATTCTGGACTGGGTTAACTGTTTGCCCAAGTCAATCCAGACCTGTGATGCCAGAGAGCTGGCAGGAGTTGCAGCGACTTTCGTCACGGCTACCAGCCCTTGTGGCTGTTCTGTGGCTGTTTCCCCTTCTACCCAGCATACCCATTGCACAGTATTTATAAATAAAACCTTCACAAAGTATTCAGATAACATAGAAATGACATGCTAATGATCTCTACTTCTTTGATGTTCCCACCATAAGGTCTTTTTTTGTTCTTTTTAAGACGGAGTTTCGCTCTGTCACCCAGGCTGAGTGCAAAGGCTTGATCTTGGCTCACTGCAACCTTCACCTCCCAGGTTCAAGCGATTCTCTTGCCTCAGCCTCCTGAGTAGCTGGGATTACAGACATGCAACACTATGCCTAGCTAATTTTTTTTTATTTCTGTAGAGATGGAGTTTCACCACGTTGGCCAGGCTGGTCTCAAACTCCTGACCTCAGGTGATCTGTCTGCCTTGGCCTCCCAAAGTACTGGGATTACAGGCGTGAGCCACCACACCCGGCCCACCTTAAGGTCTTGATAATAAAACTGCAGGCCAGGCACGGTGGCTCACGCCTGTAATCCCAGCACTTTGGGAGGCCAAGGCAGGTGTATCACAAGGTCAGGAGTTCGAGATCAGCCTGGCCAATATAGTGAAACCCCCGTCTCTACTAAAAATACAAAAATTAGCCCAGTGTGGTGGTGGGCGCCTGTAGTCCCAGCTACTTGGGAGACTGAGGCAGAAGAATTGCTTGAACCCAGGAGGTAGAGGTCGTAGTGAGCTGAGATCATGCCACTGTACTCCAGCCTGGGCGACAGAGTGAGACTCAGTCTCAAAACAAAAAAAACAACAAACAAACAAACAACTGCAGCCCCCACTGCCCTGGTGCCATAGCTTCTTCCCTATGCTGCATGACACGCTGGAGCTGAGTTCCCTGATTCCAAATGGGTCCAGCAAGCATATACTGAATGCCCACTTTGTGGCACTCTGACAGACACAAGACAGGAGGCTGGTGGCGGAGAGATACAGAAATCAGGGAACCTACACCCTAGTCTCCTGCCTCCTGGAGGGCCCACCACACCCTTGGATTCTCTAGAGACTCTCCCTCCTCCCAGCCCTGTTCTCATAACCCTGTTACCTTGTGACTCCATCCTTTGGGGCAGCCTGACCCGCGGGGAGCAGCAGCAGGATTAACACTCTCATCATCAAAGGTAACATCCTTCCTGGAACTGGAACAAGGAAGAGAATCAGGGGTCAGGGGAAAGGGGCGTCTGCCACCGTGTCAGAGATGGGCTGAGTTAGACACAAGCGCCTTTTCTCCCTGCTTCCACCTGCAGCCCACAAGATAGGACTCCTGCTCAGGGAAAACTCACACACAGCAGGGATCCCCCCCATGGCACCGTGCTCAAAATAAATGTCACTCCAGTTCTCGTGTATAAAGCACATAAAGGCTGGCCTGCTGTGGCAGAAGCAGAGCTGGGGGGCGCATCCCCACCCCACGGCCCATTCCCTTGCTCCCCACCAGCTGCCAAGGTGCCCAGAAAAGTGCAGCGCAAGCATGTCTGAACTCCTTCAGCCCATTCATGTTACAGATGGAAAGGAGTGCAGAGAGTTTAAGAAAAAGGCCAGGCTAGAAATGCAGGGAGTCACAGAAAGACCAAGACTTAAACACAGGCAAAAAGATAAATGGACTGCTTGTGTTTGTTAAAAACCCACTGAAGAACAAATCAAAACAGGTGCAGACTTCTTGAAATAGGTCTAAACTCAAGTACAAACTGAAAACACAATAAATCAGGGCCAGACCAATAGTGGCCCCAGGAACTGCTATTTGCTAAATGCAGTTAGGAAAATCAGACCCACTATAAAGGAAAAAACAAAAACTTTCCCTTAGACTGACATGGCTTAGACCCATTGGCAAAATCAACCACTTGACTATATGAAAACAGTAAAGGATAGAATGGACCAATCAAACAGAGCCTAAAGCTTTCTGATGAGTCCCAGGGTATGTACAGGTAATGTGAATTCCTGAGGAAGCAGAAGCCCACCAAAGCCAAGGCCCCAGACCCCAAGCCCATCTCTAGAAAGAAAAATCGTCAGACGCCTGACGGTCTAGCAGAGGATCAGGAACATCCCCATCTGGCTGGCACTGGGATTTCCTAGAGGAAGGTTCATAGCTTTGGGCAGATTCTACAAGCATCCGATGACCCTAATAAGGTTCAGAACCACTGCCAGAGTGGACTTCCATTTCCTAAGAGATGAGGGGTAGAGCATCTCTTGGCTAATGGGAAGATAAACAAAAATTCTGCCTTTTTAAGCTAATTTAAGGGAAAACCAGTTAAACATAGAAGTCCACAAGAAGATGAAGCTACCTAGAGTCACAGAACCTGTCTTCTTTTTTCTTTTTCTTTTTCTTTCTTTTTTTTTTTTTGAGAAGGAGTCCTGCTCTGTCACCCAGGTTGGAGTACAGTGGCGTGATCTTAGCTTACTGCAACCTCTGCCTCCCAGGTTCAAGCGATTCTCCTGCCTCAGCCTCCCAAGTAGCTGGGATTACAGGCGTGTGCCACCACACCTGGCTAATGTTTGTATTTTTAGTAGAGATGGGGTTTCACCATGTTGGTCAGGCTGGTCCTGAACACCTGTCCTCAGGTGATCTGCCCGCCTGGGCTTCCCAAAGTGCTGGGATTACAGGCGTGAGGCACCGCACCTGGCCTGTCTTCATTTTTCTATGCATACAACTGGTCCCAACGGATAAAGTGAATATACATAATTTGTTGGTGTCTATACGGCCCAGTGGCCAAAAAAAGATGCTGAAGACACCGCTGCCCCAGAGGTGTTCATCAACATCAGCTGACAACATAAATCCTAGGGTTTTAGTTGTTGTGCCTGGAAGAGAAAACAAGGTCCTGGACCCGCTGAAGGTAGGCCATTGGAACTGAGATCTCTATATCAACATGAAACCCTTAAAGGGACACAGCCCAGAAAAAGGATGGACTAGAAAACATTCAGACTTCCATTTCTGGGAGTGTGACAGTAAACATCCCAATGAAAGTAACCACTGAGCTGGATAAAAATAGAAAGTATCTTTTCAAAAGCACTGGGTTGGCAAGAAATCCTCAACAGTACAAATGTGCAGTGAAAACAGTAATCTGGGGGGAAAGTGAGCTTGACATCAGCTTTTGCCTTAGGAGTATCTGCCAAACCCAACCCAGGTGAACTTGAGCTGCTTGTCAGAGCGCTTGTGCTGGAAAGCAGACCAGAGGTGATGCGCCTGGGCCCACCTGATATGCAGAGACTAACAAGAGATTCCCTATGTAAAGCTGGGATTCCAAACAGCTATACTCTGAACATGAACAAAAAGTAAATCTGTCATGAAGAAAGGCAGCAAAGAATTTTGCCTTTCTTGGTTTTGGTGCTGGGTGGAAGGGAGGAAAAAAAAAAAAAAAAAAAAAAAACTCTCCCTGACAATCTGTAAGAAGCCTGGTCTAATGTGGGTTTTTTGTTTTTGTTTTTTTGAGACGGAGTCTCACTCACTCTGTCTCCCAGGCTGGAGTGCTGTGGTGTGGTATCAGCTCACTGCAACCTCCACCTCCTGGGCTCAAGCGATTTTCCTGCCTCAGCCTCCCGAGTATCTGGGACTAAAGGCACCGGCCACCATGCCTGGCTAATTTTTTTATATTTTTACTAGAGATGGGATTTCACCATGTTGGCCAGGCTGGTCTCGAACTCCTGATCTCAGGTGATCCTCCCGCCTCAGTCTCCCAAAGTGCTGGGATTACAGGCATGAACCACTGTGCCTGCCCTCTAATGTGGGTTTGAAGCCAGAATTATTAATGCTACCTGTATGGTTCAGAATATCTAAAGTAGGTAAGGTATTTTGAAGTGCAACCTGGTTGATGGCACCCCCAGATGACTGAGAGAGGAAAACATCCATCTCTGGAGGAACTCAACTCTAATCCAGGCCTCAAAGAATTTCCATGGGTAAAGTTTCCAGGAATATGAACTCACAGCCAAAACGTTATAAACATACAAGGAAATAAGACACTGTGAGTAAGAGCCAGCAAAACAATAGCAGGGAAAAGTAGACTTGGAAAAACTGGGTTGGAATTGTTATACATAGAATATACAGCAGATATAGTTCACATGTTTTTAGAAATTAAAGGGAAGCTTGAAACTATGAAGAAGAAATAGAGTTTTCCAGCCAGCAACAGTGTGTTAAAAAAAAGAAAAGAGGCCGGGCGCGGTGGCTCACGCCTGTAATCCCCACACTTTAGGAGGCCAAGGCGGGTGGATCACGAGGTCAGGAGATCAAGACCATCCCGGCCAACACGGTGAAACCCCATCTATACTAAAAATACAAAAAATTAGCCAGGCGTGGTGGTGGGCACCTGTTATCCCAGCTACTTGGGAGGCTGAGGCAGAAGAATCACTTGAACCTGGGAGATGGAGGTTGCAGTGAGCCAGGATCACGCCAGCCACTGCACTCCAGCCTGGGCCACAGAGCAAGACTCCATCTCCAAGAAAAAAAAAAAAAAAAAAAAGAGGCCGGGCGCGGTGGCTCAAGCCTGTAATCCCAGCACTTTGGGAGGCCGAGGCAGGCAGATCACGAGGTCAGGAAATCGAGACCATCCTGGCTAACACAGTGAAACCCTGTCTCTACTAAAAAATACAAAAAAAAACGAATAGCCGGGTGAGGTGGTGGGCGCCTGTAGTCCCAGCTACTCGGGAGGCTGAGGCAGGAGAATGGTGTAAACCCGGGAGGCGGAGCTTGCAGTGAGCTGAGATCCGGCCACTGCACTCCAGCCTGGGTGACAAAGCGAGACTCTGTCTCAAAAAAAAAGAAAAAGGGCTGGGCGCGGTGGCTCAAGCCTGTAATCCCAGCACTTTGGGAGGCCGAGACGGGCGGATCACGAGGTCAGGAGATCGAGACCATCCTGGGTAACACGGTGAAACCCCGTCTCTACTAAAAAATACACACACACAAAAAAACTAGCTGGGCGAGGTGGCGGGCGCCTGTAGTCCCAGCTACTCGGAGGCTGAGGCAGGAGAATGGCATAAACCCGGGAGGTGGAGCTTGCAGTGAGCTGAGATGCGGCCACTGCACTCCAGCCCTGGCGACAGAACGAGACTCTGTCTCAAAAAAAAAAAAAGAAAGAAAAAGAAAAAGAAAAAGAAAGAAGGAAGGAAGGAAGGAAGGAAGGAAGGAAGGAAGGAAGGAAGGAAGGAAGGGAGCATAAAAATAACCAAGTAGATTTGAAGAGGAAACAAATATAACTTTTAGAAATAAAAGATTGATTTTAAAAATGCAATGGGTGACCAGCCTGGCCAACATGGTGAAACCCTGTCTCTACTAAGAATATACAAGTTAGGTGGGCTTGGTGGCACGCGCCTGTAATCCCAGCTACTTAGGAGGCTGAGCAGGAGAATCGCTTGAACCCAGGAGGCGGAGGTTGCAGTGAGCCAAGATCGCCCCACTGTGCTCCAGCCTGAGCGACAGAATGAGACTCTGTCTTAAAAATAAAATAAAATAGGCCGGGCACGGTGGCTCAAGCCTGTAATGCCAGCACTTTGGGAGGCCGAGGCGGGCGGATCACAAGGTCAGAAGATCGACACCATCCTGGCTAACACGGTGAAACCCCGTCTCTACTAAAAAACACACACACACAAAAAATAAATAAATAAAAAATAAAATAAAAAATAAATAAAAATAAAAATGCAATGGGTGAGTTAAAATGATTAGACACAACTGATATGAGAGTTAATGAACTGGAAAATAGATCTAAATAAATTATCCAGAGTGCAGTTCATTGAGTCAAAGACATAGAAAATATAAAACAGAGGTTAAATGGCATGGAGGATGGAGGAGATAAGAGATACAACTGGAAAGAAGCAGTATTTGAAGAAACAACAGCTGATATTTTTCCAGTAGGTTGCAAAACACTGGACTACGCCAATCCAGGAAGCCCAACAATTTAATGCAGATTAAATAAACAGAAATTCTCACCTAGACCTATTGTTCAAAAATAGAACACTCAAGAAAAAACAAATTGTAAAAGCAGTCAGAAAGAAAAGACAACTCATCTCATAGGAAAAGTAATTAGACTAATAGCTGACTTCTTGACATCAACAATGATGCCCAAATACAGTAATATAGTATTTTAATGTGTTCAGACAGGGGAGAAAATTGATATTCTAGAATTCTATTCTCAGCAAAATTATCTTGCAGAATGAGGTGAAGCAAAATTATTTATTTATTTATTTAGAGACAGGGTCTCACTCTGTTTCCCAGGCTGGACCTCGTGGCAGGATCATAGCAGTTCTCCCATCCCTGCCTCACAAGTAGCTGGGATGACATGAATGTGCCACCATGCTCAGCTTTTTCTTTTCTTTGGTAGAGACGGGGTCTCACTTTGTTGCCCAGGCTGGTCTTAGGTGTAAGCAATCCTCCTACCTTGTAAAAACAATTTTAGATAAATAACTTAGAGAATTTGCCACCAACATTCCTTCATGAAAGGAAATTCAGCTGGATATGGGTTCACACCTGTAATCCCAGCACTTTGGGAGGCTGAGATGAGAGGATCTCCTGAGTCCAGGAGTTCAAGACCAGCCTGGGCAATATAGTGAGACTCCATTTCTACAAAAAAAATAGGAAAAAATTAGCCAGGCACAGTGGCGTGTGCCTGCAGTCCCAGCTACTCAGGAAGCTGAGGTGGGAGGATCGCTTGAGCCCAGGAGATGAAGGCTGCAGTGAGCTGTGATCACACCACTGTCATCTAGCCTAGGCAACAGAGCAAGACCCTGTCTTAAAAAAAAAAAAAAAAAAGGCCGGGCGCAGTGGCTCAAGCCTGTATTCCCAGCACTTTGGGAGGCCGAGATGGGCGGATCACGAGGTCAGGAGATCGAGACTATCCTGGCTAACATGGTGAAACCCCGTCTCTACTAAAAAAATACAAAAAACTAGCCGGGCAAGGTGGCGGGCGCCTGTAGTCCCAGCTACTCGGGAGGCTGAGGCAGGAGAATGGCGTGAACCTGGGAGGCGGAGCTTGCAATGAGCTGAGATCCGGCCACTGCACTCCAGCCCGGGCGACAGAGCGAGACTCCATCTCAAAAAAAAAAAAAAAAAAAAAAAAAAAAAGACATGCAAGAAAACATGTAGAGCAAAGAAATCAGAAAGTATGTGGCTAAATCTAAATAAACATAGACTGTTAAACAATAATTATGTTAATATACGAGGCAAAAAAGCTGGCCTGAACTACAATATTGGACAATGACATGTAAAGCAAAGATGGTTGTTTGGAAAGAGAGTAGACATATTGATGAACTTTGTTAAATATGCATGTTAAGGCTGGGCACATGTTAAGGCTGGGCACTCACGCCTATAATCCCAGCACTCTGGGAGGCCGAAGTGGGCAGATCACCTGAAACTGGGAGTTCAAGACCAGCCTGACCAACATGGAGAAATCCCATCTCTACTAAAAATACAAAATTAGCCGGGCAAGGTGGTGCATGCCTGTAATCCCAGCTACTGGGGCGGCTGAGGCAGGATAATTGCTTGAACCCAGGAGGCAGAGGTTGTGGTGAGCCAAGATCGCGCCATTGCACTCCAGCCTGGGCAACAAGAGCAAGACCCCATCTCAAAAAAGAAAAGAAAAAAAAGTATGCATGTTAAAAATTTAAGGATAACCACTAAAAAATTAGAACTGGAATGTATAGCCTCAAACCAGTAGAAAAAAAGAAAGGAATTTTGAAAAATGAAATCAAAGAAAGGCAGGAAAAGAGGAAAAAGAAACAAAAGCAGGAAAAGAGAAAAAGGAAGAAATAAAAAGTAAAGGCTGGGTGCATGGCTAATACCTGTAATTGCAGCACTTTGGGAGGCTGAGGTGGGAGGATCACTTGAGCCCAGGAGTTTGAGACCAGCCTGGGCAAATCAGTGACACCCTGAATCTACAGAAAATAATTAAAAAAAAAAAATTAGCTGGTGTGGTGGCATACATCTGTAGTCCCAGCTACTGGGGAGGCTGAGGTGGGAAGAACATTTGAACCCTGGAGATTGAGGCAGTAGTAAGCTGCGATTGTACCACTACACTCCAGCCTCAGTGACAGAGCCAGACTCTATCTCTAAAAAAATACACACACACACACACACACGCGCACGCACACAAAACCCAAAAACAAACAAAAAAACTCACTAGTAAATGAGACTACACTTAAAGAACTTAAAATAAATGAAATAATAACAGAAATTAAAAACACAATAAAGAGGAGCAACAGAGTCATATGTATACTTGTGCCATGTTGGTGTGCTGCACCCATCAACTCGTCATTTACATCAGCTAATTTTTGTATTTTTAGTAGAGATGGGGTTTTGCCATGTTGGCCAGGCTGGTCTAGAACTCCTGACCTCAGGTGATCCACCCACCTCGGCCTCCCAAAGTGTTGGGATTACAGGCATAAGGCACCAGGCCGGGCCTATTCTCTCTTTTTTTTTTTTGAAATGGAGTCTCGTGCTGTCACCCAGGCTGGAGTGCAGTGGTGCAAAATCAACTCACTATAGTCTCCACTTCCCAGGCTCAAGCGATTCTCCTGCCTCAGCTTCGTAAGTAGCCGGGATTACAGGTGTGCACCACCACACCTGGCTAATTTTTGTATTTTTTAGTAGAGACAGGGTTTCACCACATTGGCCAGGCTGTTCTCGAACCCCTGAGCTCAAGTGATCTACTCACCTTGGCCTCCCAAAATGCTGGGATTACAGGCATGAGCCACTGCACCTGGCCAATATTCTCTTAAGTAATGCTTCCAACTGTGACATTTTAGTACAAGTAACCCACCTCAATTGTTTAAAGAAAGGCTAAGGCACCTCATGTAATGTGTAATGAGGTTAGTGTGATGTGTTCACACTTAGACATTTCTAAACATTAACAAAAGCTTTTGGAAGTGAGAGAAATAAAACAGTTATTGAACCACTGCCTGTCCAATAAAAACATCCCTAACCATTTTCTATAACTATAATGTGCATGAACATAATTACCCTAATAAACACATGAAAGCCACCATAACTGTTAACAGTTGCCATGTAATTTAATAAAGCTATGTCACACATGCGCACTCACACATTCACAATGACCCTCCGGGCCCAGAGTTCTTCAAGCCTTTGCACCAGTGCATGGGAGGAGAGCATGCCCTACAGGTTACACCTCTGATCAAATCCTGCCTCTGATACTGCTCACTGTGGGACCTAGGCAGGTGTCTTAACCTCTCTGAGCCCTGGGATCTGCATATTAAAAATGACAATAACAGTATCTGTCTCCTAAAGGTTTGGGGAGGCTGTAATGAGAAAACAGGATAAGTGCCTGGCACCAAGCAGGTGCTGCTGGCGTATTTCAGAGCCTCTGGGCCGTGGCAGGAGTCCTGCAGGGTTATCCTGGGTAACTGCCCATCCAGTGCAAAAATTTCTTCCACAGCAACCCTGTCAAATGGCCTCTGCTTGAATTATTCCAGGACGGGAACCTAGCACCTCACAGGCCGGCAGTTCCATCTCCTGTAGAGTCGAACTGTTGAGAAACTAAAATTTTGAGTGGAATCCTCTCCTTTAATTCTTAATTTATCCCTGTGGCGCCGTTGTGCCTCCCAGCACCCATCCCCCAAGAAAGGAGACAGCGACTACAGGACTAGGGGAGCCCACGCCCGGGCGCTGGTTCCCTCGGCCACTTCCAAGGGGACGACAGCCTCGGGCCCTCTCCAGTGCTCCATTTCTTCCCCGTCGAATGAGGGGGAAAGCTCCCGCCAGCTACCCCTCCCCCAAGACTGCTGGAACACGGAATGCGGGGGCTGGAGGAAGCGCCTGTGGAACTGTGAAGCCCCAACATCACACCAAGGAGCCTCAGGTTCGCTCTCCAGTCCTTTCCTCCACCAGCCCTCAGGGGACACAGGGGCAAGGGCCACTGCTCCCGCCGCGTCTCAGCCGCAGGGGATGCAGAGGGACTGCGCTCTTGGGATCTGGACCAGAAGCTGGAGGCCAACTCCCCCGCGCGGCCCTGGGTGGCTGGCGGTGATGGGCTCGGGTCTCCGGCGGCCGGGGCGGGGTCTCACCCACCTGCTGTGGCGCCGCGCTGCGCTGGGAGTCCAGCTCCGTGGGCGCTCCCGGCTGCTGCGCCGCCCGCGCCTCGCCTGCAGCCGCCAGCCTGCCCCGGGCCGCTCCACGTGGCCGCTCCACGTCGCCCTCCCGGCCGGAGCCGCCGCCCTGGCCGGGCAGAGTCCGGAGCCAGTGCCAGCTGCCGCCCCGCCCGCCGGACCTGGCCCTTCGCAGCTCCTCCAGCGCCCTCGCTGAGCCCGCGGCGGGAGGGGCTGCGCGCGCGCGTGTGCGTGTGAGTGCGCATGTGCGCGTGTGCGGTCCGCGTGTGCGCACACGCGTGTGACATTGTGAGCGTGCGTGTGTGCGCGTGTGAGCGTGTGTAAGGATGCACGTGTGTGAGCGTGCATGTGTGCGCGGATGTGTGCATATGCCTGTGTGCACACATATGAGTACAGAGAGATCAAGAGACAGTGAGGCCAGTGTGTATCAGAAGTATGTTTAACTGTGGTTATGCTTTGGTTGCCACTTTCTCTGCCTGAGGGACCCAGACTTATGTGACAAAATGGAACCTAACACTATTAGCATGTGCAGTTGTGGCTGGCATGTGTGGCTCTGTGTATGAGGAATTTGTGACACGGTAGGGAGTATTTTGTATGACTGTGCATCCATGTGATAGTGTGGGCTTCAGGGGCCGGCACGGTGGCTCACACCTGTAATCCCAGCACTTTGGGAGGCCTAGGCAGGCGGATCACGAGGTCAGGAGATCGAGACCATCCTGGCTAACATGGTGAAACCCCATCTCTACTAAAAATACAAAAAATTAGCCAGTCATGGCAGCGTGCGCCTGTAGTCCCAGCTACTTGGGAGGCTGAGGCAGGAGAATGGCGGGAACCCGGAAGGTGGAGCTTGCAGTGAGCCGAGATTGCACCACTGCACTCCAGCCTGGGTGACAAAGCGAGACTCTCTCAAAAAATAAATAAATAAATGATAGTGTGCACTTCAGGGTATGGCCAACGTGTGACTGACTGCCCAGGGGTGTGGCAGTGCAGAGTGTTAGAGGCATATGTATTGGGGTGTCAGGGTGCTCTTCCTGAGTTGTTTGTGACACTCCGTCACAGCGACACTATCGTCACAGCGACACTGTCATCACAGCGACAAGCCCACTCTCATCCTGTCCTCCTCCCAGTAATGAACACTGCTAGTCACTGCCTCTTTAGATCACGGATTCTGCTGGTTTCAGCAACACATCTCCTACCTCTGGTCATTTCAAAAAGGTCTCCATTTTCTTTAGCATCAGAGTTCCTCAGGGCCCTCTCCTCACTCTCCATCTGCTCATGTGCTCATTTGCTCACCTAGCTCCCATCACTGTTATGCATTGACTCGTGTCCTTCACAAAGTTATATGTTGAAGTCCTAACTTCCAATACCTCAGACTGTGATCTTATTTGGAAGTAATGATGTAATTAATTAAAATGAGGTCATACTGGAGTAGGGTGGGCCCTTAATCAATATGACTGGTGTTCATATCAAAAGAGGAAATGTGGACACAGACACACACATAGGAAGAACATTGCTATGGCCTGAATATCCTCCCAAATTCACGTGCTGAAACTTAGTCATCATTGTGGTGATATTAAGAGGAGGAAGCCAGGCACAGTGGCTCGCACCTGTAATCCCAGTACTTTGGGAGGCTGAAGTGGGAGGTTCTCTTGAGGCCAGGAGTTTTCGACCAGTCTGGGCAATATAGTGAGACTGTGTCTCTACAGTAAGTAAGTAAGTAAGTAAATAAATAAATAAATAAATAAATAAATAAATAAATAAATAAAAATTAGGCATGGTGGTGCATGCCTGTAGTCCCAGCTATTTGGGAGGCTGAGGCAGGCAGATCCCTTGAGTCCAGGAATTTGAGGTTACAGTGAGCTGTGATCCTGCCACTGTACTCCAACATTGGTGACAGAGCGATATCCTGCCTCTGAAAAAAAAAAAAAGAAGTAGGGCCTTTTGGGCCATGATGAAACCATGAGGGCTCTCTCCTCATGAACGGATTAATGACCTTATGAAAGAGGTTTCTGAGAGAGTTCAGCCCTCTTGCTCTCTTGCCTTTCTGTCCCTTCCATCATGTAAGGAAACCCAGATGCACCATCTCTGAGGCACAGACATTCACAGACACCGAACCTGCCAGTGCCTGGATCTTGGACCTCCCAGTCTCCAGAACTGTGAGGAATAAATTTCTGTTGTTTGCAAATTACCCAGTCTGTGGGATTTTGTTATAGCAGCGCAAACACACTAAGATGTTTGTGAAGATGAAGACAGAGATCAGGGTGATGCTTCTACCAGTCAGGGAGTGCCAAAGATTTCCAGCAGAACACCAGAAGCCAGGGGAGAGGCACGGAATAGATTATTCCTCATGGCTCCCAGAACGAACCCACCCTACTGATATTTCAATCTTGACTTCTAGTCTCCAGAAGTGTGAGACAATAAATCACTGTTGTTTAAGACAGTCCCCAACCTTTTTGGCACCAGGGACCAGTTTCAGAGAAGACAATCTTTTTTTTTTTTTTTTTTTGAGACGGACTCTCACTCTGTCATCCCAGCTAGAGTGCAGTGGTGCTATCTCAGCTCACTGCAACCTCCAGCTCCCAGGTTCAAGTGATTCTCATGTCTCAGCCTCCCGAGTAGCTGGGATTACAGGTGTACACCACCACACCCAGCTAATTTTTATTTTTAATTTTTTTGTATTTTTTAGTAGGGACGAGGTTTCACCATGTTGGCCAGGCTAGTCTTGAACTCCTGACCTCAGGTAATTCGCCTGCCTTGACCTCTCAAAGCATTGGGCATTGCAGGCGTGAGCCACGGTGCCCAGCCTCAGAGAAGACAATCTTTCCACATATCAGAAGGGTTGTGGGTGAGAGGGATGGTTTTGAGATGAAACTTCCACCTCAGATCATCAGGCATTAGATTTTAATAAGGAGCACGCAACCTAGATCCTTCTGTGTGCAGTTCACAATAGGGTTTGCACTCCTATGAGAATCTAATTCCACCACTGATCTCAGGCGGTAATGCTTGCTCACCCTGCTCACCTACTGCTATGCCACCTGCTTCCTAACAGGCCATGGACCAGCACCAGTTTGTAGCCCAGGGGGTTGGGGACCCCTAGTTTAAGACACCCAGTTTGTAGTGCTTTCTTAGAGCAAACTGCCAACTAATACACCACCTAAATGCCAATGATTACCAATTCTCCAGCTCCAATCTCTAAGCCCCAGGCCACTTCAGGCATTGAGTATCCTACTAATTTGTGCCTGAGTCTTAATTTATAAAGGTGGCTGAGTGAGGACATGAAGAGGTCACTGCCATTGAAAGAAAAGCTTAATGTTATTCACAGTTCCCCTAGAAACAAAAGGCACAGTCACAGGGGAAAGTGCCAGTGTCACATAGAAGGCAGAAAGGAGGGGAAGGTACGGGCCTTTACTGGGTGTACTTCTCCCAGCAAGGCAGGAGAAGTAGTTTGGGACTGCCTAGTTTGAATAATCCCAGAGCACTCTGGGGCACAGGGACTGGTACTAGTGACCTGGTCCTGGGTTGATTTAGGGCAGGGGAGATACTGGCTTGGAATGTGAAAGTTAGAGAAAGGAAGTGACTCAGAGTATGAGCTCTGGATTGCAGGGGAGACGTAAACAACCTTGGACATTAGGTTGGCCCTGTGATTTATGGATGCCAAAGAGACAAATACAGAACCTAAGGAAACGCGGTGAAAACACTTACCAGCACCCCATCCTCTACATGTCTGTGTCTAAATGCATCATCTTCCTCTTCAAATCTTCCTCCCCTCTGTTTCCCTATCCCAGGGATGGGCACTTTATGTCTGTGCAGTCGGAAACCTGGGGGCCATCCGTGTTCCTCCTTCTTCCCCTGCCTCCAATCTACCACCAGGTCCTATCAATTGTGCCTCTGATCTTGAAGCTTTTCACTCTTCTCCTGGGTATACTCCAGTCCAGGCATCTTTTGAGCCTGGCCTTCTGTCAGCAGCCTCCCAGTGGCCTCTCTGCTTTTACTTTCCTCCTCCTTCAATCTATTCTCCCAGCAACTGAATGATTCTCCTAAAACATAACTCATGTCACTCTTCCCTTCTTAAAACCCTAGGATGGCTTTCCTCTGACCCTAGGATAAACTGCAGCAATTATGTGGTCCTTGACCACCCACATGTTCCAGCCACACCAAATTTCTTTCTGTTCCCTTAAGACATCCTTCACCTCCAGGCTTTTGCCTATGCCGCCCCATCTGCTAGAACACCCTCCCATGAAGTCCGGGCACCCCCGCAGTGCTCCCATGACAGCTGGTACTTCCCTTGTGTGGACCCTGTTAAGCCCTGATGACTTGTGAACCTCCTATAAGCTTTAAGGTATACTGATACCTAGGCTCCTCTCCAGACCAACTGTATCAGGGGTAGGGCCTGGGCACTGGTAGTTTTAAAAATCCTAGATGATTCCGATCTGCAGTCAAGGTTGAAAGCCACTACTCTTAGTAGATGACCGCCTATATTTCAATGAAGACAGGGACAGTAACATGGGGGGGTCTGCATCAAGTGCCTGGTACAGAGCGGGTGGTGAGCAAATTATCTACTGTACGAGGACTGTGTGGCAGGGGCTGTATGAGGCAACGCAGAGTGACTCTGCAGGAAGCTGCATGTGTGTGCAATGCCAACACTGAGCAGCTGAAAGCTGTGTGACAGTGTGGGGTTTCACAGTCGGACAGTGACTGGTGAGGGTCACTGTGAATGGCTGTAGTCTGTGACAGAGCAGAATGTCACCGTGGGAGTAGCTGTGTTCTGTGTGTGACTGACTGCGAGTGCCTGAGGGGCTCTGGCCAGGTTGCTGGACTCAGGGGGTCGCCGGGGAAGAGTTTGAGGGAGCTGGAAATGCCCCGCACCAAGATGGCAGCTGGGGGAGGCCGCTTGTCTTGGGCTGCAGAGCCAGGAACCGCGGAGGGGAAGCAGAAGAAGAGGGAGGGCGGGAGGCCATTCGCAGGTCGCTCGAGTTACTTCTGTGCGGGACACTAGGCGCAGCCGCCCAGCCCCGCGACCAACTAGCACCGCCTTTCGCCGCCCAGCCGCGGCACCGGCGGTGGGCGGGGCGGGCAGCGCGAACGGCCGGCAGCAGGGACAGGACCTGCACAGGCAGTCCATGGCAGGCGGCGGGCGGACCCGCGAGTCACAGCCGGCGAGCCGGGGCCAGCCAGGAGCCTGAGGGTCGGAAGCCCCCAACACAAGATGCTGAGCTCCTTTCTGAGCCCCCAGAATGGCACCTGGGCAGACACCTTTTCTCCGCTCTTGGCTCTTGCCGTTGCCCTCTACTTGGGCTACTACTGGGCATGTGTCCTTCACGTGGGTGCGGGTTCAGTGCTCTGGCCGGCGGGTTTGGGTGTAGGGGCAGCTTCCAGACACGGGCTTGAGCTCTTGGTGGGAGCTGGAACGGTTGGGCTTCCCCACAGATGAAATTTGCTCCCACCGAATGGAGACTTGGCTCTGCCTCCCTAGTGCCTCTGCATCCCATGTGCTCCCCATGCCAGCTGGGCCTTTTGGGCACCGGAGGGTGCTGCTCTCTATGATGTGGACAAGCATTTGGGAAAAGTGGGTTGGAAGGCATCCTCAGGTGTCAGAGATGTGCACACTTTGCATTCCTTTTTAGGTGGTTTAGCTGAGTCTTTCAGCTGCACTGAAGGAAGGAACCAGAGGTCTGCGGGGTCATGGCTAACTCCCAACACCACCCACCCCCCAAATAGCTTAGTAGGGCCTCCCTTCCCTTAAGGGGTGGCTGAGGCCAGAACTGGCCTAGCTCAGAACTGATGGATGACCCTAACTCTCCTTGCTCATTCAGCCCTGTTTTATGTTCCAGGCTCTCCATATAGTGTGATGAGAAAGTTTGAAGAGGTTGATTTTGATGAATTTGGAGATTTTTCTCACTGAAATTTAGATAAACACAATTTACATATCCAGGAAAAGTCAAATATTTTCATCTTCATTAAACTCTGTTCTAGGTAGCTGAGTCTAACAAGACACCTACTGGTTCGAGTCCTTTAAAAAGGTCTACAGGAGCCTTTAGTGTTACCGAGACTTTTCTATATTTTCAGAACTTTCTACATTAGCATTTATTGTTTACTAAATGTCTTCCTTAGGGCCGGGCGCGGTGGCTCACGCCTGTAATCCCAACACTTTGGGAGGCAGAGGTGTGAGGATCGCCTGAGATCGGGAGTTCGAGACCAGCCTGACCAACATGAAGAAACCCCGACTCTACTAAAAATACAAAAATTAGCCGGGCGTGGTGGCACATGCCTATAATCCCAGCTACTCAGAAGCCTGAGGCAGGAGAATCACTTGAACCCAGGAGGCAGAGGTTGTGGTGAGCTGAGATGGCACCACTGCACTCTAGCCTGGGTGTCAGAGCAAAACTCCGTCTCAAGTAGAAAAAAAAAAAAATGGATAGCAACTCAAAATCTTGGCAATTAGGAGGCAATACACAACAGTGACTAGGCAGCGCAGGCTCTAGAGTCAGAGAGACCTGGGTTTGAATCTCCTGCTCTGCCACTAACTAGTTCTGGCAAGCTTCTGACCTTTGACAAGTTATTCAGCATTCAAATCCAACCTATTTCATGGAACTGTTGTGAAAATCACAAGACAAAATTTGTGTGAAGTGCTTAGCACAATGCCTGGAGCTTAATGAGCACTCAACAAATCTTACCTACAAGTACTGGTGGTAATGTCATAGTTAGAATTTTGTTTTGCCTCTTGCTTGCTGTGTAACTGGACAAACCACTTAACATCTGTCAGTCATAACTTCTTCACTTATAAAATATCTCATAAGCTTGGGCTTAGTTCAGTGCCTGCACACAACTGACAGCTATCATAATTCCAGGGCTTAAGGACTAGGGTCGAAAGTCACATCTCCCAACGGTTGCACTATCAACTTGGCCTCTCTGCCATTTGCCCCTGTAGAGTATGGGGACTGTACTGGAGATAGAAACCTGGTCTTCATGTTCCTCAGGACTCATTGCAGATACGCAGTTTCTATTCTTGAACCTATGGCATACTCCTCCTTCACATGCCTTCTACGTGGCTAGGCTCTCTCATTCACTTGAGGTCCAGAATACAGCAGAGAAACTGAAAGTCAGGGCTCAGTGCCCACTGACCTCATCTGTCCCTGTTATTTCATCCTTGTCACCTTCCCCCTGGCTGGCACGAAGAAAGAAAAACATCGATTCACATTAGGGCTGTTCATCCTTTAGAGCACAATCTAACAGCAGGGGCCTCACAAGTAAGAGAAGATAAGGTCCCTGGTACAAAGAAGCCCCTTAGGCCAGGCACGGTGGCTCACACCTGTAACCCCACCACTTTGGGAGGCCAAGGCGGGTAGATCAAGAGGTCAGGAGATTGAGACCATCCTGGCTAACATGGTGAAACCCCGTCTCTACTAAAAATACAAAAAATTAGGCGGGCCTGGGCAGGCGCCTGTAGTCCCAGCTACTTGGGGGGCTGAGGCAGTAGAATGGCATGAACCCAGGAGGTGGAGCTTGCAGTGAGCCAAGATCATGCCACTGCACTCCAGCCTGGGCGACAGAGCAAGATTCTGTCTCAAAAAAAAAAAAAAAAAAAAAAAAGATGGTGTTTTGCTCTGTCATCAGGCTGGAGTGCAGGGGCAATTCTCCTGCCTCAGCCTCCTGAGTAGCTGAGACTACAGGCACGCACCACCATGCCTGGCTAATTTTTGTATTTTTAGTAGAATCAGGGTCTCACCATGTTGGCCAGGATGGTCTCCATCTCTTGACCTCATGATCCACCCACCTCGGCCTCCCAAAGTGCTGGGATTACAGGCACGAGCCACCGCGCCCGGCCGGCTTCATTTTCAACTGCAAAGTAAAGGTTGAAGATTGAATGGTGCTGCATTTCTTCAGCCCCTGCCCAGAACCCTGACTTTTTCTGCAGGGGATCAGCTGGGCACTTATTTATTGACAGGGTCTCACTGTCGCCCAGGCTAGCGAACAGTGGTGCTATCATAGCTCACTGCAGCCTTGAACTCCTGGGCTCAAGTGATCCTCCCACCTCAGCCTCCCAGGTGGTTGGGACCACAGGCGCACACCACTGAGCCTAGCTGTTCACATTATCTGCTCTCTCCAAAATGGGTTTGGGGCATGGATAGGCTGAGTGGGAAAGTCAGCACTCAGTCACTCAGCAGCTCCCAGTTCAGGGTCAATTCTGGGCAGTGACACTCCAAGACTGGGTTTTTTAGGGGCTCTAGCTGGAGTGTATTTTCAGAGACTTGGCCATTCAACTGAGCTGTGCTGAGTATCTCACGTGCAGACAAAGCAGGGTCCTCCCGGCTGGCCTCTGGAGAGGGGCCCTCTCACCCTCTGGTGTTGGGTGCCTCATTAGCTCGGTGCAAAAGTCAGGGAAGTGGGGCAGACTGTTGCGTGATTACAGAGGCCTCGGCTGGTGGCTGGGCCGCAGTTTCTGGCCTTCCTGGAGCAACACTGTTCCATCACCACGGAGACTTTCTACCCAACGCTATGGTGTTTTGAGGGGCGACTACAAAGCATCTTCCAAGTCTTCCTGCAGTCTCAGCCCCTAGTCTTTTATCAGAGGTAAGAAGGGACAGAACAGAACGTGAAACCCCAGGTATCTAGGGAAAATCTATTTACCACTTTTAAAATGTAGGTAATCTGTCTCATCCACATCCCTGTGTTGCGGGTACAATGAGAGTGGATGTTATATGGAAGGGCTATATAATTGCATGGCCATCAGGTCATGATCTTTTATGTCCCCACCCCACACTGTCAAGCCTTACTGTTTTACATGAAAAACACCCTCAGAGGATGCTGATGGGAAGTTATGAGACTCATTTATGGGTGGGGCACAGGACAAAGCTTTTGAATTACATTGTTATCTTTGTGTGCCTCTTCTTCCAAAACCACAGTGACATCCTCCAAACACCAGATGGAGGCCAGCTCCTGCTAGACTGGGCCAAGCAGCCTGACAGCAGCCAAGACCCTGATCCTACCACCCAGCCCATCGTGCTGCTGCTTCCTGGCATCACCGGCAGTAGCCAGGAGACATACATCTTGCACCTAGTTAACCAAGCTCTGAGGGATGGCTACCAGTAAGGATGGGTGCAGCCCCGGAGTGGGGTGGCATCTGAGAACGTGTACTAAGGAGAAGTCAATCTGGACACTGATAGATACGAAGAATGCTACACGAAGGGAATCTTTGGACAGGGATCTTTCTGAAGACTACTGAAAGGGGAGAGGGGCTAAGAAGGGTCTGGCTAAGATGGACCTGTGTGCCACAGGGCTGTCGTGTTTAACAACCAGGGCTGCCGTGGGGAGGAACTGCGGGTGAGTAGCAGCCTTCCTCATAGCAGCCCTTCACCCACTCCCTTTAGAGATCCTTGGCCCTGGGGCTCTACCTCCTACCTATCCTTCCTCAATTTCCCCTCCACCTTCTGACCACAGTCTCCCTCCCTACCTAATGATCTGATTTGCCCTCAGACCCACAGGGCTTTTTGTGCCAGCAATACTGAAGATCTACAGACAGTCATGAACCACATAAAGCACCGCTATCCCCGAGCTCCACTGCTAGCCGTGGGCATCTCTTTTGGAGGGTAAAGATTGCCTAGGCTTAACCCAGAGGCCCAGTCTTCCTTTCCTCCTCCATGTCCCCTCTCTCTGTCCCAACTCACATTAATGCAAACCCTTCTTTCATGGTCCTTTGTCCCATTCTACAGGATACTGGTGCTGAATCACCTGGCACAGGCCGGGCAGGCTGCAGGGCTGGCGGCAGCACTGACTCTGTCTGCATGCTGGGATTCCTTTGAGACCACCCGCTCTCTGGAAACCCCACTCAACTCACTGCTCTTCAATCAGCCCCTCACAGCTGGGCTCTGCCAACTTGTGGAACGGTAGGGTCGTGGCAAGTGGGAGGAGGCAGTAGACAGAGTAGGATGGCAGACACTCCAAGCTCTCCTAGTGCTCAGTCAGTTCTCTCTGGGCTTCTTTACATATGAGATAGTAAGACAGGGCCTGGGGTGGGGACCAGGTCCAGGTGTCAAGCCAAACTCTTATGTACTCTTGCAGAAACAGAAAGGTGATTGAAAAGGTGGTGGACATAGACTTTGTGCTACAGGTATAATCTTCAGCCATGCCCCTGGGCCCCCCCAAATGAGTCTTCCACTATCTTCCCATTCTTTATCATCTTAGCCTATCCTACGGTAACAGCTGCAGGGCCACACAATCCGCCAGTTTGATGAGCGCTACACATCTGTGGCCTTTGGATATCAAGACTGTGTTACCTACTACAAAACAGCAAGCCCTAGAACCAAGGTAGATGCCATCCAGATCCCTGTGCTCTGTCTCAATGCAGCAGATGACCCCTTCTCCCCCGTCGGTGGTGAGTACTCTGAATCAGGACACTTTGGCCCCAAGGAAAATGGGCCATGAGGGACGCAACAGAGAGCCTGGGCTCCCAGTGAAGGCCGTTTCTGACCCCTGACCCTCTCCTAGCCCTTCCCATACAGGCCGCCCAACAGTCCCCCTACGTTGTACTGCTCATCACAGCCCGGGGTGGCCACATCAGCTTCCTGGAAGGGCTGCTCCCATGGCAGCACTGCTACATGAGCCGCCTCTTGCATCAGTATGCCAGAGCCATCTTCCAGCACCCAGAGGGGCTGCCTGACCTCTGGGCTCTCTCACCTTCTGAGGACAGAAATAGCTGACAAGAGTACCACTGGGGGGTCTCAGGTCACTCTTTCCTTGTTTATTAAATATCAACTTTTCCTGCCTAGTGGGCTGAGGTTCATTTTCCCTTTCCTCAAGGTTAGACTATGTAGGAACTTACTGCATCTTTAGGCCGGCTGGCTTAGTACTGAAGGACCCATCTGAACCCCCAGATTACTAACCAAGTCTTCCTTTTGCCCCTTCCTGCCCCAACAGCAAGTACCAGGCCAGTCCCTTCCCCAGCAAATGCCAGGGGCTTCATGTGAAGGGGAACTGGCCCCAAGGCTGTGAGGGGAGGAGGAGAAACTGTTTCTGCAGGAAGGACAGCAGTGCCTCCAGGCTCTTGGGCATCTTCACATGTTTCTAGAGAAAGGACAAGCTCAACTCTTGAGCCTCTAGTAGGCAGAAGGAAGGAGGCAGGGAGTATGGCCTGGGCTTCAGACACCACTGTTCTGGATGGATCCACAGATGATGAAGGCAGGGTTCCTGGGGCCCAGAGTCAGGCAGGGCCATAACCAAGCCTTTTCACTAGAAGGGCAGGCAGTGCCCATTCATCTTATCAGAGGCAGCCTCAGCTGTGGACCCGAATGGAGTGAGCAAAGGGAGTCCAGGCCTCCACTCTGCTCTAGAGATGGCAGTGTCCAGGCTCCTGATTCCCAGGACGCAGGGAAGCTAAAGGAAACCTGGAAAGGCACTCTGGAGCAGCAGGATGGTCACAACAATAAGCCCGACACACAGCAGGAGCAGGAGCCACACAGGAACACTCCCTGCAGGAGGGAAAGGGAGAGGTCAGCAGGCAAAGGGGCTTCCCAGCCTGAAAACCAGAACCCTTCAAAGGGGGAGTGGCACAAACAAGAGCCCAGCCCCCGGGGGGCATGTTTCTGGTCCAGTTAAAGGTGGGGTGGTGCCTGCCTGCCCCGCCCAATAACTCACGCCGTGAGGGCAACAGATGCAGCTGGCAACGACTGTCCACAGCCACAGAGAACAGGGCAGTTTCATGGGACCCAAGGAGCTCTGGACCACGACCCTTCTCAGGTAGAAAGGCCACATCCGTCACCACAATGCCATGGGCCTCCCTCACGTAGTAGAGGCACTGCGGGTAGAAGGAAAACGAGTGGGGAAAGGCCTAGCTGGGAACTGTCTTTCTGGAAAGCATGCTCCCCACCCCCAGGTTTTCCCTCTATAGAACGGGCCAGACTCCTTCCTGCACACTCAGGGTAGAGACAGGCCTACAGTCCACCGACAGGGCCATGCCAACCTCCACCCATTACCTGGAGAGAGAAAGCTATGTAGATGGCAACAGAGCCAGTGACCGTGCCCAGGCCTAGGAAGGTGCCAGACTCACTGCAACAAACAATAAAGTGCTCGTTGTCCTGGAGGCTTGTGCAGCAACCCTCATACCCCAATCCCGGTCCGCGGGGACCCAGGCAGGCCTCCTTTCCAAGCTCCCTCAGGGACCCCCACCTAGCCAAGGCAGCAATGTCTCACACCTGACATTGAGGCAGGAGATGACTTCATGGCCACAGGACTTGGTCCGAAGGGGCAAGAAGTTGGAGCCATCCCAGGCTGTGAGGTAGCAGGGAGGGGGCTGGCGCAGGCGCTTGTGGGGAATTTGTACTGTGAAGAGTCGCAGCCCAGCAGGCTGGTCTGGGACCTGCCCAAACCTGGGGGCCGGATGAGGAGCTATTCAGCTCCTGGGCCTGCCCAACCCTCCTCAGAGGTTTGTGCACCACCTGCACCCTGGTCAGACCTGAGGTAAAACTCAACAAGTTCCTCCCCAGCTCTCCCATCCCCAGTCTTTTCCCTCTCCCCCACCACAGCTGGGCTATGCCTCTTTCAGCCACCCCGCAAAGTCTTCACACCTGCAGGCCTGATAACGGTAAGGTGTGCTGGAAAAGGTGGGTCCATTCTCTTGCCACTGCAGCTGTGTCACCAGCTGATTCTTCTGCCACACAGAGGCCTTAAGGTCCCGGCCCACGGTTACCAACTAGCCAGGAATAAAGATTCCAAGGATGGACAGTTAGGGGATCCACTCACTGGGCAAGCAGCATAAGCACCTCCTCTCTCCTTCTCCACCCTCCTCCCACCCCCACCCCCTCACCTTGCCATCAGGCCCTAAAGCCAGGTCTTCAATCTCCCCTTCGTGGGCTTTGAACTCCAGAACCTTCTCCAGGCTGGGTACCTGTAGCCAAACCACCACCATGGTTAACTCAGGTGTCCAGCAAGTACACTGTGACTGATCTCCATGCCACCCCCTTCTAATGGCCCCTCAATGCAAGCTTCATTCACAAGTTTCCCAGATGCCACGTTCAGCTTCTCACAATTTTGGTTTTGCTGTTACTGACATTCATCCTCCCTAACCCCGCAAACCCACACCTTCCAGACACGAACGTAGCCATCTGTCCCTCCAGTGGCAAGCAGGGTATTATCGTGGTTGAAGCACACAACTTTCTGCAGTGGATCGGAGCTGAAGTCTGTCTGCACTGCCTGCAAATTCTCTACCCTGAGTTCTAGCCCTTCGTGCTGGGTTTCCGCTCCACATTTCTTCTCTGCTGGGGCTGCTCCCTTCCTTTGTCGAGGCCCCTGCTCCTTGGAACCTGTAACAGAAACACTTGGCCAGGTTCTAGGCTTCTGCAGTAAGGAGTACTGGCCCCTCGCTCCATGGCAGGTGCCCATACAGCTTCTAGCTTGCTACCAAAACCCTACTTCCAGACCCACTTCTTTAGAAACACCAAGATAAGAGTGACCTTACTCGTTCAACCCTTTCCCCAAGCGGGTAGAGAGGGAGAGAGCTCCTTACCTGCCTTCTCTGCCTTGTTGCCTTTCTGTTGATGGGCCTGGAAGCGCAGGAGCTGACAGTGGGCATCCTGCCCTGCAGCAAGGATGTCACCAGCCAGTGCCAAGTTCATGGTGGCCCGTGTCTCTGTGTCATGGGAGTGCAGCAAGGAGGCACTCAAGCGCCCATTAATCCGCTCTAGCTGCAGAAAGTGCTGTGGGAGGGGGACCCGGATGAGCAAGTTCAGGGGTGCCCAGAGAGCACGTGTAGGAACAGTCTGATGTCTTACCCCTTTACTTTCTGCACGTTATAGTTCACAAGGGTTTCTCGAGTCTTTTTTCTCTCATTTGGGCCTCACAAATCTATACAGCGAGCAGGACTGGGATTATTACCTCCATTTTACAGAACAGGGTGAAGCTCAGAAGAGGGAAGGAACTTAGCCTAAACCCAAATGCACCACTCTCGCCGCTGCTAGAGGGCAGGCAAGACCCCCTGGAAAAGGCCAGGATAAGAGCCCCGGAGCTGCTCCGAGGCGGAGCTGAGGCGTTCCTGCCGGCTCTGCAGCTGTGTGCAGCTTTCACTTTACCTTAAAAGCCTCTCCTCTGCCTGCTGAGTTCTCGACTGAAATTCGCGCCGGGGCGTCAGGCAAGCGGGTCTTCCCAACAGAAGTGGGCAGGGCCCGAAGCTAGAGTGTGGCCCGCCCCGCGACCCCCGGCCACCCTGGAATCGCCGCCAGCCCACAGCAAGACCCAGCCCCAGTGGCCCTGAGCTCTCACCACACCATTCTTTATGCCTGTCTTGGCGGCGCCTCCTCCGCCCGCAGCGATGAGCAGCCCAGTGCTGGGGTCAACCTGAAGTGCGTACAACGGGAACGGAGCCCGGTACAGCTCTGGCGCCCGGCGTCGGCCCATCACGCCCGGCGCGCGTTCACTGCCTGCACCACGGCACCCAGGACATAACGGGCTGGGCCTTCGACTACTGCCCCGGCCGCTGGTGAACTCGGCCCCGTCGCCGCCGGGAGCACACCCGACCCCTCTCACACCGGGGAGTTGCCAAAACCCTGATCACCCGCAGGCAGCCGAGGTTTAGCTCCAGTGCCTCTAAGTCGCTCTCGCAGACGCGCACTGCGCACGCGCACCTGCTCGCGGCTCCCTCCGCGCAGGCGCGGGAGCACCGACACGAGTCAGCACTAGCCGGCGGGGCCGCGTTCCCCGGGGCGGGGCTTCGGTTCTCCATCCCTGGCGCGGAGGCACAGTTGCCCAGCACTTCGCCATCTTTGTGCGGGGCGCCCCGGGGCGCGGAGGAGGTGGAGCCAGTGGAGGTTGATGAAGGTCAACCTTTAATAAAGAAATCCGACTCGCGCCTGTAATCCCAGCACTTTGGGAGGCCGAGGCGCGCGGATCACGAGGTCAGGAGTTCGAGACCAGCCTGACCAACACGGAGAAATCCCGTCTGTACCAAAAATACAAAGGGTGTGGTGGCGTGCGCCTGTGGTGGCGTTCGCCTGTAATCCCAGCTACTCGGGGACCTGAGGCAGGAGAATTACTTGAACCCGGGAGATAGAGGTTGCAGTGAGCCGAGATCACGCCATTGCCATTGCACTCCAGCCTGGGCAGCAAGCAACAAGAGTGAAACTCCGTCTCAAAAAAAAAAAAAAAAATCCTCTGCCGGGCACGGTGGCTCATGCCTGTAATCCCCCTGTAATCCCAACACTTTCAGAAAGTCCGAGAGAGGAGGATGGCTTGAGCCCAGGCTTTCCAGACCAGCCTGGACAATATGGGGAGACTCCATCTCTACAAAATATTTAAAAATTAGCCAAACGTCGTGGCACCTATGGGCCCAGCTGCCCAGAAGGCTCAGGTAGGAGGATCACTTGAGACTGGGAGGTCGAGGCTGCAGTGAGCAAGACCACTATGCTCAACCACCACTGCACTCCAGCCCCTGGGTGACAGAGCTAAACCCTGTCTCTCCCACACACGTGAAATCCTCGAATTAGGACTGTTCCCACTTGGGGAGTGATACGCCAACTCCTGGGAACACAGGCCTTTGCAGCTTACCCGAGAGAGGAAGTGATTTGCCCGAGGGCACACACCAGAAACCACTGGAGTCTCTTGCTTCTTAATGGAGGCAGCATGAACTTAAAAATAAACCTGACTTCAAATGCTGAATCCACTGCTTCCTCGTATGGGGACGCCTCTGTCATCCTTAACTCCTATCCCCCACTTTTGGCAGGGGTAGTGTCCGCCATTCCCTTTCTCAAGGCTTCACACTCCTGGGCCGGTGGCTTGGTGGGTGGCCAGCTGCTTTGCTGGCCTCAGCAGGGGCAGTTCAGCTCCTGGGCAGGTATCTTCTGCGCCTGATACTCATCCTCCCTCGGATTTGTGATCTGATGAGGACCTTTGTGCACTCTTGAGAGTGAGTACAAGGGATGTCCTTCCCTGAAAGGAGACACCTCTCCTGCATTCTGGTTAACTAAGGTGCACCTAGAGGAGTGGTGCAGTGGCTTCATCTTTGGGGATGCTAATATCTGTCCCACAGAGTTGCATTAGATGTGTGAAGGGTGTGGCCAAGCTGTCTGCATATCTCAAGTCCCCAGGCCTTGTGGGTCTCTTGTCCTCCTTGGATACATGGCACCTGCTCTTTCTGGCCTCTCTGTTTCCTTTGACACCATCCTCCAGGGTCTTTTTTCTTTTATTTTTTGAGACAGAGTCTTGCTCTGTTGCCCAGGCTGGAGTGTAGTGGCCTGATCTCAGCTCACTGCAACCTCCGCCTCTCAGGTTCAAGTGATTCTCCTGCCTCAGCCTCCTGAGTAGTTGGAACTACAGGCGCCTGCCACCACGCCCGGCTAATTTTTGTATTTTTAGTGGAGACGGAGTTTTACCATGTTGGCCAGGCTGGTCTTGTACTCCTGACCTTAAATGATATGCCCACCTTGGCCTCCCAAAGTGCTGGGATTACAGGCTTGAGCCACCACACCACACCCTGCCCTCTTTTTTTTTTTTTTGAGATAGGGTCTCTGTCACCCAGGCTGGAGTGCAATGGCATGATATAGCTCATTGTAGCCTTGAACTCCTGGACTCAAGTGATCCTTCCACTTCAGCCTCTTGAGTAGTTTGAGTAGCTGGTAGTACAGGCACACCCCACCATACTCAGCTGATTTTTTTATATTTTTATTTTTGGAGAGACAGGATCTTGCTATGTTGCCCAGGCTGGTCTCAAACTCCTGGCTTCAAGCAGTCCTCCTACCTCAGCCTCCCAGTGTGTTGGGATCATAGGCGTCAACCACCCCCTCCCTGCCACCAAGGGTCTTGTTGGAGACTGGCACCCCTGTAGTTATAGCCACCTATTCTGTGGACTCAGCAGGACACAAACACAAGTTTCACAGGGTCAGATTTTATTAGCTACACAAAGGGGCTGAATGGGGTCTTGGTGCCCTTGGTCCTCTTCAGCCTGGAGACAGCAGACTCCACACGGGGCTCCCAGGGTTCAGAGCAGGAGAACACACCTGACCTCCTGCCAGCCAGCCCTTCAGGGTGTCTCGGGGACTCCCCGAGATCTGGGGCCTGGTTGGGAGGGTGGGGTTTAGAGGGAGTGTTCCAGGGGGCCTCCGTGGCTCTGGAACTAGACTGATGACTTTTGGAGAATGAGCTCCAGAGAAACTGGCCTCTTTGGGGCAGGGCACGGCCTGGGCTTCGGGGAGGTAGTGGCCTGTTTTGGTGCCCGAGGTGGAGGCCCGGAGAAACATCGTGGAGAGTTTGGTGATTGAAGGCCTGCAGACCTGAAGCTCCTGGTCTGGGAGGGTGTGCCTGGGGCTGGGTCGGCCCGGGCCTGAGCTGCTGCAGGCTGAAATGCTGGCGATGGATGCCCACAGGCCTGAGGAGCCTTGCACTGAGGCCCTACTTCCTTCCGCCTTTTTTCTGGCAGCAGATGCAAGGCCCTGGCCTGGCCCTGGGGCAGGCGGAGGCCGAAGCCGATGCCTATCCGGAGTGGCCCAGATTCCTGGCCTTCCACACAGGGCAGTAGTTGGGGGAAGGCAAGCAGCCGGGGTCCAGTCCTGTACTTGGGGAGGGGGCAGGAGGGGCTGCGGGGCCGGAGGCACACCAGGCATATAGGATACTCCACGACTGGCGCCTGGCCGGTTCTGCCTAGCCACAGGTGCTGCAAAAGCAGGAGCCGCAGGTCGTGTGCGATGCGGCGGTGCCCCAGCTGGACCACCAGGGCCTGGGCCAGGGCCCCTGGGTCCCTGAACTGTGCAGGATCCTTCTCGCTTGGCACGCATCTCTCCACTACCCCAGGGGCCCCGGATCCGGTGTCCCTGTACTGATGCCAGCGCCATGTCTGCCTGTTAGAGTGAAGCCTTTGAGAAGGTGGACTTGGGCCTGGAGAAGTGAGCGTGGAGCTATGCAGGTCCTCGGGGTGGGAAGGAGACTGGCAAGGTGAGTGGGGAAGGGAGGAGTTCTGGGGCTGGGAGGGAGAGAAGGAAGTGGTCAGAGGAGGAGAGGGGTACAGCCAGTGGTTGGAGGGAGAGGATGCACGTGGATTGGGGAGAGAGAGGTAGTTCTGGTGAAAGAAAGTGGGGGAACTTGGGAGAGAGGGAGAATAGGGATGTGGCGCAAAGTCAGAATTTGAGTCACAAGAGCCAAATTCGAAGCCAGGAGAGGGGGATGCTGGTGGAGGGGAGGAAGGACGATGGGACTGAGTGGAAAAGAACAGTGGGTGAGAGGGAGGGAGGGACTGATGGGCAGAGAGAGGCTGTAGGTTATGAGGAGAGGAGTCCACAAGTTGTGAGAAGCCCCAAGGGAGGCGCCCGGGGAGCACTGAGGTCTGTGGCAGAACCTGGTCCTTGTTTTGAGGCAACATCACCTTGAATCCAGAAGGAACTGGGGCAACAAGACTAGATATGAGAGAACTGGCAGAGTCAGGACCAGTATCTCCGAGGTCAGCTGTGCCTGAGAAATCAAGGCCACCTTCTGTGCGCAGAGCTTGGCTCCAGCCTGGTGTGGGTGCAGGTGCTGGTGGCAGGCCAAGGGGACACCCAGACCTCCAGCACCAGGCTCTCTGGGTGTTCAGGCATGAGCATGAACCTAAGCTTGGCTTCTCACTTCTTTGCAGTCAGCCATTGATGAGGGATGTGTGCGGATGGAGAATCAAAGCTGCCTCTTGAAAGCAGAGGGGCAGCAGCGATTATCTGGGTGGGGCAGAGAGGAAGACAAAGCCCATAGGACCTGGAGAGAAAAGACAGAACCCAAGACACTGGGAGAATTGGTCCATTTCTGGCTCTGCGTCATGTCCCTAGTTCCAAGCTGAACTCACCAAGACTTTAAATCCATGTCACCTTTGGGATCAAAAGAGCTGGCAAAATGCTCCAGGGAAGGTGAGAAGTGCGGAGGAGAGGAATAAGGAGGAAGGGAGGGTAGGATGGATTGGAGGAGGGGTTTGGGGGCTAGGGGCTGAGATAGGAGCAGGAATTAAGGGTGTTCTGGTGCCGGGAGCTCTTACCAATGAGAATTCCTGTGGGCCGTGTTTCACAGGCACTTCAGCATCGAGAGGACCTGGGAGAGAGGAGCAGAGTCACCAAATGGTGGATACACCTTTCTCTGTCCCCAGCATCTAACACTAAACACACTGTTTCTGTCTGAGCCGTGAGTTTTGCCCTCAGTCCTCCTTCAGTCATTTGGAGGCCTGTGGTACAGGTTTTTATTCTGCTAATCCTGACTTGGGGGTTCTGCAAGCATACTAGTGTCCTGCCACTCTGGTTCCTCTGACCCCTTGTTGCCCCTAGTGCTGATGTCCTCTAGCTCACCCTGGCCTAGACAGAGAAGGCTCATTACACCCAGCAGCAGAAGGAATGGGGCCAGCTGGTAAAAGCCTCTGGGAGACTGGGACTTCGTCTAAGGGGTGGCGCCAGGGTTGCCGCCCCCAGTGGGAGCTGGGGTCCCCATTCCCTGAGTTCAGTTCTCCCTGGCAGCATGTGGGTATGTCACAAAGGTCAGGTGTGGGTATGTCACAAAGGTCAGGTGCTGACATCATAGAATCTCCTCCTTGAGGCTCTGGGACCTTCTTCCAGAGATCATCCAAAGGCTGGCCCTTGATAACACTGTGAAGCAGGCAGAATTCTTCAGTGCACTCAGTTTCTCCTTCAAGACCCAGCCCCCACCTCTACTCTTGGCCTATGCACTTCACAGCTCCAACCAGCTCCTTCATCCATTGCTCTCCCCACTCACACAGCCTGTCTGGGCTGAGCTCATGCACCACACCTTTCTCCCCCTTGGGATATACCTATTATATGTTTTGATAACTATTTTCTTAACTGCTTTATTGGGATATAATTCACATACCATACAATCTACCCATTTAAAGTGTACCATTCGATGTCTTCTAGTATATTCACAGGGTTGTAGAACCATCTCCACAATCTAGTTGTAGAACATTTTTGTCCCCCCAAAAATAAGTCCTGTACCCATTAGCAGTTGGTCCCCACTCTTCCCCCAGCCTCTGGAAACTATCAATCTACTCTGTTTCTGTAGGTTTTCATATTCTAGAATTTCATATAAGTGGAATTATACAATATATGGTCTTTTGTTGACTTCTTTTAACATGTTTGCAAGGTTCATTCATGTTGTAGCATGTATCATTGCTTTATTCCTTTTTATTGCCAGATAATATTCCTTTGTATGGATATGCCATATTTTGTTTATCCATTAATTAATTGATGGACATTTTGGTTCTACTTTTTTTTTTTGAGATGAATTCTCACTCTTGCTCAAGCTGGAGTGAAGTGGTGCAATCTTGGCTCACTGCAACCTCCACCTCCTGGGTTCAAGCAATTCTCCTGCCTCAGTCTCCCGAGTAGCTGGGACTACAGGTGCAGGCCACCATGCCCAGCTAATTTTTGTATTTTTAGTAGAGATAGGGTTTTGTCATGTTGGCCAGGCTGGTCTTAAACTCTCAACCTCAGGTGATCCGCCCGCCTCGGCTTCCCAAAGTCCTGGGATTACAGGTGTGAGCCGCTGCGCCTGGCATGGTTCTTTCTACTTTTTAGCAATTATTAATAGTGCTATGAACATTCTTCTACAAGTTTTATGTGGACATATGGTTTCATTTATCTTTAGATACATAGGAGCAGAATTACTGAGTTACATGGTAAATCTATATTTAACATTTTGAGGAACTACCAAACTGTCTTCCAAGTTGGCTGTACCAATTTTCAATCCCATCAGCGAGGTATAAGGGTTCCAATGTTTCTTTATCCTTACCAACACATGTTGTTGCCTGTCTTTTTTATTTTAGCAATCCTAGTGGGTGTGAAACAGTATGATATTGTGGTTTTTATTTACATTTTCCTAATGATTGATGATGTTGAGCATCTTTTCATGTGCTATGGGATATTTATCTTCTTTGAAGAACTGTATATTCAAATCCTTAGCCTATCTTTTTAAAAGCCAGTCAAATTTAGCAGTGGGGTGTTGTATACCAACTTTAGTGACCTATCTTTTTTTTGAGATGGAGTTTTGCTCTTGTGGCCCAGGCTGGAGTGCAATGGCGCGATCTCAGCTCCCACAACCTCTGCCTCCTGAGTTCAAGTGATTCTCCTGCCTCAGCCTCCCAAGTAGCTGGGATTACAGGTGCCCGCCACCACACTCAGCTAATTTTGTGTTTTTAGTAGAGATGGGGTTTTTCCCTGTTGGCCAGACTGGTCTCAAACTCCTGGCCTCAGGTGATCCGCCTGCCTTGGCCTCCCAAAGTACTGGGATTACAGGCATGAGCCACCAACCTACAGGCACCTGATCAACCTATCTTTTAATTAGGTTCTTGTCTTCATATCATTGTATTATAAAAGTTGTTTTATATTCTGGATGTAGGTCCCTTGTCAGACACATGTTTTGCAAATATTTTCCCTGATTCTGTGGGTTATTTTTTTACTTTCTTGATGGTCTCCTTTGATGCACAAAAGCTTCCAAATTTGATAAAGTCCAATTTATCTATTTTGTCTTTTCTTGCTTGCTTTTTGTGTCTTATCTAAAAAACCATTGCCTAACCCAAGGTCACAGAGATTTGCTCTGTGTTTTCTTCTTAGACTTTTATAGTTTTTGCTCTTACATTTAAGTTTGTTATCTATTTTGAGGGGTTTTATTTTGTTTTGTTTTAGAGGCAGTGTCTCACTTTGTCACCCAGGCTGGAATGCAGTGGTGTAATCATAGCTTACTGCCACTTTGAACTCCCAAGCTCAAGGAATCCTCTTGCCTTGGCCTTCCCAAGTGCTGGGATTATAGTCATGAACCACCACACCTAGTCTCCTTCAAGTTAATTTTTATATATGGTGAGAGGTGGAAGTTCAACTTAATTCTTTTGTATGTGGATATCCAGTTGTCCCAACACCATTTGTTGAAAAGACTTTTCCACTAGCCTGGGCAACATAGTGAGGCCCATCTTTCCCAAAAAACAAGAAAGAAAGAAATTAGCTTGGTGTTGTGGTGCATGTCTGTGGTCTCAGCTACTTGAGAGGCTGAGGTGGGAGGATGGCTTGAGCCCAGGAGTTGGAGGATGCAGTGAGCCAAGATCACGCCACTGCACTCCAGCTTGGGCAACAGAAGGAGACCCTCTTTCAAAAACAAACAAAAAAAAGGCTATTCCTTCCCCCCATGGAATTGTCTTGGCAGTTGTGTGAAAAATCAGTTGACTAGTGTTATTAGTTTCCTGTTGCTCCCATAACAAATTACCTCATACTTAGCGGCTTAAAACAACACAGATTCATTATTTTACACTTCTCTAGATTAGAAGTCCAACATGGGTCTCACTGGGCTAACAATCCAGATGTCGGCAGGCTGCCTTCCTTTCTGGAGGCTGTAAGGGAGAGTACATTTCCTTGCCTTTTCCATCTTCTGGTGGTTTGTGGTCCCTGGTTTGTGGTCCCCCTCTTACAGCTTCAAAGCCAGTATCCTTGTATCTTTATGAACATTCCGCCATAGTCACATCTCCCTCTGACTCTGAACTATTCTGCCTCCCTCTCCAACTTTTAGGGACCTTTGTGATTACATTGGGTCCAGCCAGATAATCTGGGATAATCTCTCTATTTTTAAGTCAGTTGAGCAGAGCACAGTGGCTCACACTTGTAATCCTAGCAATTCAGGAGGGGGAGGTGGAAGAATCCCTTGAGCACAGGAGTTTGAGGCTACACTGAGCCATGATTATGCCACCTCACTGCAGCCTGAGTAACAGAGCAAGACTCTGACTTTCTTTTTTGTTTGTTTATTGTTTTTTTTTTTTGAGATAGAGTCTCGCTTTGTTGCCCAGGCTGGAGTGCAGTGGCACGATCTTGGCTCACTGTAACTTCCACCTCCCTAGTTCAAGTGATTCTCCAGCCTCAGCATCCCTAGTAGCTGGGACTACAGGCACTCGCTACCATGCCAGATAATTTTTGTAGTTTTAGTAGAGATGAGGTTTCACCATGTGGGCCAGGCTGGTCTTGAACTCCTGACCTCATGGTCTATCCCCACCTCGGCCTTCCAAAGTGCTGAGATTACAAGCATGAGTCACCGCGCCTATTATGGACTATTTCAAACAAATACAAAAGTAAAGACTAAAATAAAATGAACTCCCATGTGCCTGTCACCCAGCTTCAACAGTTACCAGTCATGGAAAATTTTTCTCTATGTCCCGCCTACTTTCCTTGTGGGTAATTTCCAAACAAATCCCAGCCATCACACCATTTTGTTCACAACTGTTGCAGAATATATCTCAAAATTTAATTCTTTTCTTCTTTTGAGTCGGAGTTTCGCCCAGGCTGGAGTGCAATGGCAGGATCTCGGCTCACCACAACCTCCGCCTCCCAGGTTCAAGTGATTCTCCTGCCTTAGCCTCCTGAGTAGCTAGGATTACAGGCATGAGACATCACGCCCGGCTAATTTTTGTATTTTTAGTAGACACAGGGTTTCTCCATGTTGGTCAGGCTGGTTTCGAACTCCTGACCTCAGGTGATCTGCCTGCCTCGGCCTCCCAAAGTGCGGGGATTACAGGCGTGAGCCACTGCGCCTAGCCAGAAATGTAATTCTTTTATTTTAAATCATAAGCACAATTTTTTCACACCTAAAATAAATATAAATTTCTAGTCAGTGTTTAAATATCCTTTATTGTCTTATAAATGCTTACCAATTTGTTTGAATCAAGAGCCAAATGTAGGCCAGGTAGGGTGGCTCATGCCTATAATTCCAGCACTTTGGGAGGCCAAGGCAGGACAATTGTTTGAGTCCAGGAGTTCAAGACCAGCCCAGGCAACATGGTAATACCCCATCTCAATTGAATATTATTTCAGCATTTTAAAACAAAACAAAAGCCAAATGTGCCCCATGCATTTTGTGAATCCTTGATAAATCCCTTAACTTTATTTTAATGGATAGGTGCCACCTCGGTCTTTTTCCTTGGAGCCATTCTGTGGACGGACTTGCTCATTTGTCCTTGTAGAGTTTGCCACTGTCTACATCACCATGTTCTTACTTATCCTTGTAAACCAAAAAATGATGCCGGCAGATCTCAATCAACTAGAGGTTTATTTTGCTGAAGATGAGGACCTACTAGGGGAAAAGAAACACAAGTCACAGTAGGATCTGAGACCTGTGCACAGTGGGATCTGAGGGTTTGGGGAACTTCAATATTTATAAGAGAAAGAACAAGCAGAAGCTGGGCACTGTAGCTCACGCCTGTAATCCCAGCACTTTGGGAGGCCAAGGCAAGATCATTGCTTGAATCCAGGAGTTCAGGCAACAAAGCAAGACCCTGTCCTAAAAAAGAAAGAGAGAGAGACAGAGGTGGAGAGAGACAGAGAGGGGGAGGCCAAAAAAAAAAAAAAAAAGAAAAAACAAACAAACAAACAAACAAAGGAGGCTGGGTAGGCAATGAGGCAAGTGGCTGCATTCTTTTGAAGTTCTGATTAGCACTCAGTGAAGGACCCGGGAAGTAAATCAGTAAACCTACATTTTTAGTAAATCTACATACTCAGTAAATCTACATTTTTACATAAGTTAAAGTATGTGAAATTACAGCTATCTGTTTGGGAACAAAAGGAAGGCAGTTTTTTTGCAGACTCAGTTCCCATGCTTAACTTTCCCTTAGTTTCACTCGCATCCATGTGAAGAGACCACCAAACAGGGTTTGTGTGAGCAACAAGGCTGTTTATTTCACCTGGGTGCAGGTGGACTGAGTCTGAAAAGAGAGTCAGCAAAGGGAGATAGGGGTAGGGCCGTTTTATAAGATTTGGGTAGGTAAAGGAAAACTACAGTCAAAGGGGGTTGTTCTCTGGTGGGCAGGGGTGGGGGTCACAAGGTGCTCAGTGGGGGAGCTTTTTGAGCCAGGGTGAGCCAGGAGAAGGAATTTCACAAGGTAATGTCATAAGTTAAGGCTAGGACCGGCCATTTTTACTTCTTTTGTGGTGGAATGTCATCAGTTAAGGCAGGAACAGGCCATTTAAATTTCACTTCTTTTGTGATTCTTTAGTTACTTCAGGCTATCTGGATGTATACGTGCAGGTCACAGGGGATATAATGGCTTAGCTTGGGCTCAGAGGCCTGACACTTAGGTGTTGTGAGTTTAGAGAACCAAGTTTCTATTTTTCTTTCACATCCTTTTCCCTATCATTTTTATAATTTGGTAGTTATCTCTAGTAAGTAGATTCTGAAGACAATTTTTCCTTTCATTTTGAAAATCTGCTATTCAAAAATGTCAAACATATACAAAAATAGAAATAAAAGTATAATATAATGAAACCCCGTGTACATATCACCAGCTTCAATAATTACTAGATCGTAGTCCATTATGTTTCATCTGTATTTTCCACCCTCTCCCTCAAATTATTTGGAAACAAATTCAAGACATCAGATATTTCTGTAATTATCTCTAAAAAGGGTCTTTTGAAGAAGTAAGATCACAGTAACAGAATTACAACAAAACGTACAATTCCTTAGTAAATATTCAGTCACTGCCCATATTATTGCAATTGCTTTGTAATTGTTCTCAGTTTGTTCATTTGAGTTGAGATTCAAAGGTCCATAACATGGAATTGCTTGTTAGGTATCAGTTTTAGGAATCGCGTTAATTTTTTTTTTAAGTTATGCAAAATATTTCCATGAGTCCACGGTCAAATGTACCAGAAAGGTTCTGTGTATCCACCACTCTCCATTCTAGAAGCTGCCTCCTCCAGAGGTGATTTGTTTTTGATTTAATGGTTTCTCTTCCACACTGCACTGCAGAGCCCGTCTCCTCCTCCCGGTGGGCTGGTACTTTGGTCTTTTCTCAGTTGGCTCCCTTGCTCCCTCTGCTCCTTTTGGAGAAATCACTGAGAACCCTCTTCCTCCTTCCTTTTCTTCTCTCCTTCCCCATTTCTTCCTGCCTGGGCGGACCGAACTGCTCTGGCTGCACCTGCAAGCAGGTACCTCCCATGGGTGACATTCCAGCAGGCGGGCGGCACCTCCACCTTGGCACCTGGAGACCCACGTCTGGCCACTGACCCCCCAGGTCGCACGGCCCCAGACTCCCGGACCCTGGACCCTCACCTCCAGTGACCAGTCCCTGGCGTGGGGCATGGACACATGGGCCCATGATCCCAGGCCTCGGCAACATGTCCCCTTACCCTGCCCCCACCCTGCCCCTACCCCAGGAAGTTTTCGCTGGCAACTCTTAGCTCCTTGCTTTCCTTTTTTTTTTCCTCTGAGACGGAGTCTCCCTCTGTCACCCAGGCTAGAGTGTAGTGGTACCATCGCAGCTCCCTGCAGCCTCTGCCTCCCAGGTTCAAGCAATTATCCTGCCTCAGCATCCCGAGTAACTAGGATTACAGGTGTACGCCACCGCTCCTGGCTAACTTTTGTATTTTCTGTAGAGACTGGGTCTCTGTGTGTTGCCCAGGCTGGTCTTGAACTCCTGGACTCAAGTGATCCTCCCACCTCGGCCTCCTCAAGTGCTGGGATTATAGGCCTGCACCAAAGTGCTGGGCAGTCTCTGCATTTCTTTAGGTCTTCTTTAACTTCTCTCAACAGTGTTTATAGTTTTCAGTGCACAAATCTTGAACTTCTTTTATTACATTTACTACACTTACTTTTAGGTATTTTATTGTTTTTGATATTATTGTTAAGTGGAATTATTTTCTTAATTTCATTTTTGGGTTGTTTGTTACTAGTGTGTAAAAATACAATCGTTATTTGTATTCTTGTATTCTTCAACTTTGTTGAACTTGCTTATTCATGCTAATGTTTTCTTTTTTCTTTTTCTTTTTTTACTGGATTCCTTGTGGTTTTCTATGTACAAGACCATGTCATCTGTCAGTAGAGATAGTTTTATTCCTTGTGGTTTTGATTTGCATTTCTCTGATGGCCAGTGAGGATGAGCATTTTTTCATGTGTCTGTTGGCTGCATAATTGTCTTCTTTTGAGAAGTGTCTGTTCATATCCTTTGCCCACTTTTTGATGGGGTTGTTTGTTTTTTTCTTGTAAATTTGTTTGATTCTTTGTAGATTCTGGATATTAGCCCTTTGTCAGATGAGTATATTGCAAAAATTTTCTCCCATTCTGTAGGTTGCCTATTCACTCTGATGGTAGTTTATTTTGCTGTGCAGGAGCTCTTTAGTTTAATTAAATCCCATTTGTCAATTTTGGCTTTTGTTGCCATTGCTTTTGATGTTTTAGACATGAAGTCCTTGCCCATGCCTATGTCCTGAATGGTATTGCCTGGGTTTTCTTCTAGGGTTTTTATGGTTTTAGGTCTAACATTTAAGTCTCTAATCCATCTTGAATTAATTTTTGTATAAGGTGTAAGGAAGGGATCCAGTTTCAGCTTTCTACATATGGCTAGCCAGTTTTCCCAGCACCATTTATTAAATGGGGAATCCTTTCCCCATTTCTTGTTTTTGTCAGGTTTGTCAAAGATCAGATGGTTGTAGATGTGTGGTATTATTTCTGGGGCTCTGTTCTGTTCCATTGGGCTATATCTCTGTTTTGGTACAGGTATCACGCTGTTTTGGTTACTTTAGCCTTGTACTATAGTTTGAAGTCAGGTAGCGTGATGCCTCCAGCTTTGTTCTTTTGGCTTAGGATTGTCTTGGCAATGCGGGCTCTTTTTTTGTTCCATATGAACTTTAAAGTAGTTTTTTCCAATTCTGTGAAGAAAGTCATTGGTAGCTTGATGGGGATGGCATTGAATCTATAAATTACCTTGGGCAGTATGGCCATTTTAACGACATTGATTCTTCATATCCATGAGCATAGAATGTTCTTCTATTTGTTTTTGTCTTCTTTTATTTCGTTGAGCAGTGGTTTGTAGCTCTCCTTGAAGAGGTCCTTCACATCCCTTGTAAGTTGGATTCCTAGGTATTTTATTCTCTTTGAAGCAATTGTGAATGGGAGTTCACTCATGATTTGGCTCTCTGTTTGTCTGTATTGGTGTATAAGAATGCTTGTGATTTTTGCACATTGATTTTGTATCCTGAGACTTTGCTGAAGTTACTTATCAGCTTAAGGAGATTTTGGGCTGAGACGATGGGGTTTTCTAAATATGCAATCATGTCATCTGCAAATAGGGACAATTTGACTTCCTCTTTTCCTAATTGAATACACTTTATTTCTTTCTCCTGCCTGATTGCCCTGGCCAGAACTTCCAACACTGTTGAATAGGAGTGGTGAGAGAGGGCATCCCTGTCTTGTGCCAGTTTTCAAAGGGAATGCTTCCAGTTTTTGCCCATTCAGTATGATATTGGCTGTGGTTTGTCATAAATAGCTCTTATTATTTTGAGATACGTTCCATCAATACCGAATTTATTGAGAGTTTTTAGCATGAAGCGCTGTTGAATTTTGTCAAAGGCCTTTTCTGCATCTATTGAGATATTCATGTGGTTTTATCTTTGGTTCTTTTTATGTGCTGGATTGCATTTATTGATTTGTGTATGTTGAATCAGCCTTGCATCCCAGGGATGAAGCCCACTTGATCATGGTGGATGAGCTTTTTGATGTGCTGCTGGATTCAGTTTGCCAGCATCTTATTGAGGATTTTTGCATCGATGTTCCTCAGGGATGTTGGTCTAAAATTCTCTTTTTTGTTGTATCTCTGCCAGGCTTTGGTATCAGAATGATATTGGCCTCATAAAATGAGTTAGGGAGGATTCCCTCTTTTTCTATTGATTGGAATAGTTTCAGAAGGAATGTTACCAGCTCCTTGTACCTCTGGTAGAATTTGGCTGTGAATCCATCTAGTCTTGGACTTTTTTTTGGTTGGTAGGCTATTAATTATTGCCTCAATTTCAGACCCTGTTATTGGTCTATTCAGGGATTCAACTTCTTCCTGATTTAGTCTTGGGAGGGTGTTCGTGTCCAGGAATTCATCCATTTCTTCTAGATTTTCTAGTTTATTTGCTAGAGGTGTTCATAGTATTCTCTGATGGTAGTTTGTATTTCTGTGGGATCAGTGGTGATATCCCCTTTATCATTTTTTATTGCATCTATTTGATTCTTCTCTCTTTTCTTCTTCTTTAGTCTTGCTGGTGGTCTATCAATTTTGTTGATCTTTTCAAAAAACCAGCTCCTTGATTCATTGATTTTTTTGAAGGGTTTTTTGTGTCTCTAGTTCAATCAATTCTCCTGCCTCAGCCTCCTGAGTAGCTGGGAACTGCATCAGGCAAACCTGCATCCCATTTTATTCCTAAATAAGATAGCTACAAAGATTTTTTAAAAGTGGCCAGGCGTGGTGGCTAACACCTATAATCCCAGCACTTTGGGAGGCTGAGGCGGGTGGATCACTTGAGTCCAGGAGTTCGAGATCAGTCTGGCCAACATGGTGAAACCCCATCTCTACGAAAAAAAAAAAAAAAATTAGCTGGACATGGTGTCATGAGCCTGTAATTCCAGCTACTTGGGAGGCTGAGACAGGAGAATCACTTGAACCAGGGAGGCAGAGGTTGCAGTGAGCCGAGATCATGCCACTGTACTCCAAGCTGGGCAACAGAGCAAGACTCCATCTCAAAAAGAAAAACAAAAGAAAAATATTTTTAAAAAGTTACCTACCTCCTTCATAGTTTGCCTGCAAGGAAATTCCTTGTAGGTCAAACAGTTCTGTTGAATTCCACCTTGGCAATGTAAATCCTTAATTTATTTTCACAGGTGCAGGCTAAAGGACAGAACTCAAAGTCATCATCCCTTTGCTCACCTGACACTAACACATACCTGATTTGCTTCTTCTGTCCTATTGTTTATGTAAAAATGCAGATTCACTAATCAGACTAAGGCTTAAGTGACTGTTCCTTTAGCCCCCTCTCACATGTAAATTGTATATTCAGTGAAAGGCTGATCAAAGATTCAAAAGTGGCTGGGCATGGGTGCTCACACGTATACTCCTAGCACTTTGGGAGGCCAAGACAGGCAGATCACTTGAGCTCAGGAGCTCGGGACCAACTAGCCAACATGATGAAACCCTGTCTTTACAAAAAATACAAAAAAGTAGCTGGGCATGGTGGCACACATCTGTAGTCCCAGCTAGTTGGGGGGCTGAGGCAGGAGGCTCGCTTGAACCCTGGAGGTGGAGGCTGCAGTGAGCCAAGATTGCGCCACTGCACTTCAGCCTGGGTGACAAAGTGATACCCTGTCTAAAAAAAAACGACTCAAAAGAATGCAGCTGTTTGTCTCATCCACCTATGAACTGAAAGCCCCCACTTCAAGTTGTCTCGACTTTCTGGACAAAAGCAATGTGCATCTTACACATATTGATTGATGTCTCATGTCTCCCTAATATGTATAAAATCAAGCTGTACTCCAACCACCTTGGACACATGTCATTAGGACCTCCTAGGCTGTGTCACAAGCATGTCCTTAACCTTGGTAAAATAAATTTTTCTAAATTGATTGAGACCTGTCTCAGATACTTTTGGGCTCACATCAAATTGAGGAAGTTCTCTTCTGTTTCTAGTTTGTGAATGATTTTATCATTAAGGGGTATTGAATTTTGTCAAACAACTTTTTCTGTGTCTGTTGAGATAATTATGTAGTTGTCCTTTATTCTAGCAATATAATGTATAACGTTAGTTGATTTTGGGGTGTTAAGCCAACCCTGCATTCCTGGTATAAATCCCACTCAGACATGGTGTATAGTTCTTTCAATATGTTGCTGGATTCTGTTTGTTAGTGTTTTGTTTAGGATTTTTGTGTAAATATTCATAAGGGATATTGGTCTGTAGTTTCCTTGTGAGGTTTTTGATTTTTGTGTAAAAGTGACATTATTGTGGGGACAAGAGTGACTTTATTTTAAATGCTAATCTGTCATGTAACTTCTGACTAACCCTGAGTCTGGGAATGACTCCCAAATGTCTAGCTGATGTATTACTGTTTATGAAGGAACACCTATTCATTGTAAATTTTGCCTTTTCTCCAAAGCAACCCTTGATGCTGTGGCATCCATCATAGGGTGTAATGCCTGCAGCCTTCTCTGAGCCACCTACACATTCCTTTCAGACTACGTGCCTATTTTTCCCCATGATATAAGCCCTGGGTCTTGGGGGTTGAGGTTCAGAGATCTACCTGTCTTGCAGCCACCCAAGACCATGCTTCCATCTGTAAGTTCCTCCTAAGTAATCACCCTATACTGACAAACTGGATTTGTCTGCCTTCTTTGGCTTCTCGGCTCCTTCAGCATTTGAGGGTCACTTTACATATACAGTTTTTTTCAGGGAACAATCATAGAATGAGTTGGAAGTGTTCTCTCCTACTTGTTGGTAGAGTTTGTGAAGGGTTGGTATTAATTCTTTATTATTTCAATATTTGGTGGAATTCACCAGTGAAGCCATCTTGTTCTGGGTTTTCTTTGTGGGGAGTTTTAAAGTTACTAATTTGATCTCTTGTTTTATTTCTTTTCAGATTTTTTATATCTTCTTGAGTCAGTTTTGGTACTTTATGTCTCTCTAGGAAATTGTTTCATGTAAATTATCTGTTGGCCTATACTGTTGATCATAGTATTTCCTTGAAATCCTTTTCATTTATGTATGGTCAGTAGTGATTTCCCCTCTTTAATTCCTTATTTTAATAATTTAAGGCTGGGCAGGGTGGCTCACGCCTGTAATCCCAGCACTTTGGGAGGCTGAGGCAGGCGGATCACAAGGTCAGGAGTCAAGACTGGCCTGGCCAATATGGTGAAACCCCATCTCTACTAAAAATACAAAAATTAGCCGGGCGTGGTGGTGTGTGCCTGCAGTCCCAGCTACTCAGGAGGCTGAGGCAGGAGAATTGCCTGAACCTGGGAGGTGGAGGTTGCAATGAACCGAGATCATGCCACTGCACTGCAGCCTGGGCGACAGAATGAGGCTTTGTCTCCAAAAAAAAAAAAAATTATTTAAGTCCCCTCTCCTTTATTCCTTGTCAATCTAGCTAAAGTTTTATCAATTCTGTTGATCTTTCTAAAGAACCAATTTGTGGTTTTGCTAATTTTCTCTATTGTTTTTCTTTTTCTTTCTTTTTTTTTTTTTTTCTGAGACAGACTTTTGCTCTTGTTGCCCAGGCTGGAGTGCAACGGTGCTATCTCAGCTCACTGCAACCTCCGCCCCCCAGGTTCAAGCAATTCTGTCTCAGCCTCCAAAGTAGCTGGGATTACAGGCATGCACCACCACACCCGGCTAACTTTTTTTTTTTTTTGAGACAGAGTTTCGCTCTTGTCAGTGGCACAATCTTGGCTGGAGTGCAGTGGTGCAATCTCGGCTCATTGCAAGCGATTCTCCTGCCTCAGCCTCCCGAGTAGCTGAGATTACAGGTGCCTGACACCACACCCAGCTAATTTTTTGTATTTTTAGTAGAGATGGGGTTTCGCCATGTTGAGCATACTGGTCTCGAACTCCTGACCTCAGCTGATCTGCCCGCCTCGGCCTCCCAAAGTCCTGGGATTACAGGCGTGAGCCACTGCGCCTGGCCATTTTTTTTTTTAAATATAAGCATTTACAGCTATAAATTTTCCTTCTTTTTCACTGCTTTAGCTGGATCTCATAATTTTGGTATGTTGTGTTTTTGTTTACATTCATCTCAAAGTATTTTCTAATTTTCCTTGCAATATCTTCTTTAACCTACTGATTATTTAAGGATGTGTTGTTTAATTTCTGTATATTTGTGAATTTCCAAAAGTTAGTTCTGTTAATGATTTCTAATTTAATTCTATTGTGGTTGGAGAATATTCTTTGTATGACTTCAGTCCTTTTAAATCTACTGAGGCTTGTTTTATTTATTTTATTTTATTTTGAGATGGAGTTTTGCTCTTGTTGCCCAGCCTGGAGTGCAATGGAGCTCACTGCAACCTCCACCTCCCAGGTACAAGCGATTCTCCTGCCTCAGCCTCCCAAGTAGCTAGGATTAAAGGCATGTGCCACCACGCCCGGTTAATTTTGTATTTTTAGTAGAGACGAGGTTTCTCCATGTTGGTCAGGCTGGTCTTGAACTGCCAACCTCAGGTGATCTGCACACCTCAGCCTCCCAAAGTGCTGGGATTACAGACATGAGCCACCG
>NC_045448.1:27216079-27218090 GCF_002776525.5 Piliocolobus tephrosceles
TTTTTTTTTTTTTTTTTTTTTGAGACGGAGTCTCGCTCTGTCGCCCAAGCTGGAGTGCAGTGGCCGGATCTCAGCTCACTGCAAGCTCCGCTTCCTGGGTTCACGCCATTCTCCTGCCTCAGCCTCCTGAGGAGCTGGGACTACAGGCGTCCGCCATCTTGCCTGGCTAGTTTTTTGTACTTTTTAGTAGAGACGGGGTTTCACCGTGTTAGCCAGGATGGTCTCGATCTCCTGACCTTGTGATCCGCCCGCCTCGGCCTCCCAAAGTGCTGGGATTACAGGCTTGAGCCACCGCACCCGGCCTATTCTGGAGAATCTTCCATGTGCAATTTAGAAGAATGTGTAGTATTGTGTTGAGTGTTATTTGTTGTCTGTTTAGTAGGTTTATAATGTTTCCCCCATCTTCTATATCCTTATTGATTTTCTACCTAATTGCTTGAAACCTGTAATTTTAAGATAGGCAGGAGGATTGCTTGAGTCAGATTCTATCTCTGTTGCCCAGGCTGGAGTGCAGTGGCGTGATCATAGCCCACTGTAACCTGGAACTCCTGGGCTCAAGTGATCTTCCCCTCTGCCCCAACCACCTCCTGAGAAGCTAGGATTACAGGCATGCACCACTGCACCTGGCTGATACAATTATAATTTGTGTCAATTTAAAATTTATTCATATAACAATGCACAGGTTTCAGTAACACATATTACATTAGTTATCTATAGCTGCTTCCAAATTGCCCCCAAACTTAAACAACAATAAACATGCATTATCTTCTATGGCTTCTATAAATCAGGAATTCTACGGGCGAGAGCAGTTTAGCTGAGTGTTCTTGGCTCGGGGTCTCTCATGGGTTGCACTCAAACCGACAGCCAGGACTGCAGTCATCTGGAGGCCAAACTGGAGCTGGAGGATCCATTTCCGAGGTGGCTCACTCCCATGGTTGGCAAGTTGTGGTGGCTGTCAGTGAGAGGCCTCAGTTTCTCACTATATGGGCCTCTCCACGGGGCTGCTTGGATATCGTCACGACAGCAGCTGGCTTCCCCCAGAGTGAGCGACCCAAGAGGGAGCAAAGGGGTAGCTGCACTGCTGTTATGTTATGTTATGTTATGTTATGTTATGTTATGTTATGTTATGTTATGTTATGTTATTTATTTATTTATTTTATTTTATTTTATTTTATTTTATTTTATTTTTTTATGAGACAGTCTCACTTTGTCGCCCAGGCTGAAGTGCAGTGGCACGATCTCGGCCTACTGCAACCTCTACTTCCTGGATTCAAGCGATTCCTGCCTCAGCCTCCCAAGTATCTGGGAGTACATGCATGCATCACCATGCCCGGATAATTTTTGGGTTTTGTTGTTACTGTTGTTGTTTGTTTGTTTTTTGAGATGGAGTTTCGCTCTTCTGCCCAGTCTGGAGTGAAGTGGCGTGATCGTGGTTCATTGCAATCTCCACCCCCTGGTTCAAGCAATTCTTCTGCCTCAGCATCCTGAGTAACTGGGATTATAGGCACCTGCCACCACACCTGGCTAATTTTTGTATTTTTAGTAGAGACAGGGTTTCGCCATGTTGGCCAGGCTAGTTTTGAACTCCTGACCTCAGGTGATCCACCTGCCTCGGCCTCCCAAAGTGCTGGAATTATGGGCGTGAGCCACCGCGCCAGGCCTGATGCACATCTTTTCCATCTCCTTTTTCATATGTTCACATAAGCACAAAAAACTTTACATTTCTATTTTTCATTTTTTCGTGTATTTTTTTAACGCGGCTGGGATCTTACTGTATATATTGATCTACAACTAGCTTTTTTCACAACTATATGTTTTGAAGAGTTTTTCATGTAATTTAACAAAGGTCTGTCATTATTTTTATTACTGTACATTATTTCATAGTATGGAGATGCCAAAATTTATTTAATGACTTCCCTACTGATGGACATGCAGGTTGTTTCTACTGATCTTTCTTTTTTCTCTTCTCTTCTCTTCTCTTCTCTTCTCTTCTCTTCTCTTCTCTTCTCTT
>NC_045448.1:27218100-27237256 GCF_002776525.5 Piliocolobus tephrosceles
TTCTCTTCTCTTCTCTTCTCTTCTCTTCTCTTCTCTTCTCTTCTCTTTTCTTTCGGTGTCTTGCTCTGTCACCCAGGCTGGAGTGTGGTCACGCGATCTCGGCTCACTGCAACTTTCGCCTCTCCGGTTCAAGCAATTCTCTGGCCTCAGCTTCCCAAGTAGCTGGGACTACAGGCGTGCGCCACCACACCCAGCTAATTTTTTGTATTTTTAGTAAAGACGGGGTTTCACCAAGTTGGCCAGGATGGTCTCCATCTCTTGACCTCATGATCTGCCTGCCTCCGTTTCCAAAAGTCCTGGGATTATAGGTGTGAGCCACTGCGCCTGGCCTCTTTTTCCCTTTCTCTGTGATGAGCTGCATATCTTTCTCACTGTACATCCACCTTTTTACTTTCTCTTCACTTATTTGATCTCCCCTGGGGTTCAAAAATGGGGGACAAGAGACATGCAGACTGGATTCTGCTACAGGCAGAGGTCCTTGGAAGACAGAAGGGGCTGCTGTGGCAGATTCACGATTCCTTCAGCCCGCCTTCTCCTACCTAGCTCTTGGAGGATGTGATGCAACTCAGGAATGCCATGGTTCTTGCCTTCAGAGACCTCATGTCTAGCACAGGGACAGACATGTGAGTAACCCATGGGAGGCAGGCTGGCATCAGGTGAGGGGTAGCCTTCCAAGTCCAACTGATGGCTTGGGTTTTCATCCCACCCCATCACTTAACAGATGTTTGAAATTGGGCAAGTTATTTCACCTCCCAATATCTCAGTTCCCACACATCTAAACAGAGTCTCTTTTTTTATTAAAAGGTTGCTCTGATAAATAAATAAGACGCTTAGCACAGTGCCTGGCACACAGTAATCTATGAACATTGAACTGTTGGGAAACTAGCCAGGCTGTGGTCCTACCAATCACACAGGGACCCATGGGCTCTGGGCCTGTGGGATTTGAAGAAATCTTCATGAATGAAAGGCGGAGACCTGAAGGATGGGCAGTACCTCCTGGTAGAGCTGGAGGAAGGTGTTCTGGGGCATGGAAAGGTAAATGTAAACGCACAGTAGAAATCGAAGGCATATTTGGGGCATGGCAAATCGCACCCTGTGGCTGGAATGTCACGTTTATTGGCGGGAGAGGAAAGGCCTTTCAGGGATATATGCAGGCAGCCTTCTGGCACAGAGGAAGGAGGTTCAAGTCTTCTCCATGGACCTGAGCTCCAAAGCTGAAGTCACAGGTCCACCATAGGACCACTGTTGAGGTTAGGCGTGGCCGGAAAGGAGCTCCCTTCCCCACTATCCTCCTGCCTTCTTCAGCATGGGCCTCCTCCCAAGGCTTGGCCACTCCCAGCATCCAGCACCCCCACCTCTCAGCCGGGTTGGGAGGCAGGCGGAGGCTTTTTGCGGGGGCTGTGCCTGGTGGGCGGTTTTCCCAGAGCAGGGAGCACACAGGACTGAGTTGGCGCCTGCTTCCTCGGATGTAGACATTACTGGCTGGATGACCAGCCTAAGCCAGCTAGCTTGAGTCCAGGGCCTCCTCAGGCACTGTGTTTCTGCTCTGTGGGCTGCAGCCCCATAACCCAGTGGGGTGGCATGTCACAGAGGAAGGCCAGAGGGCTACCAGCCATGCCAGGGGTGGGCCACAGCCAGACTCAGGCCAAAGCACGGTTGCTGCCAGGCGCTGACAGGAAGAGGAGCCGCCTCAGCAGGACAAGGCAGGACCCGTGGGAAGAAAGAAGCTGGAGCAATCAGAGATGGAGCAGAGCTACCCCTGGCCCTCGAGGGACCAGGGCTGGGGGCCTGGCTCTTGGCAGGGTAAGGAAATCCTGGACCTGCAGAGGGGTCCAGGGTAGGAGGGGGTTGGAGGGTGGGGAGATGTCACCTCCGATGGCAGAGCCTCACTCAGTATTACCATTCCTGCCCAAGAGAGGGGACACTGGCCCCTTAGACTCCAAGGCATCATGCTTTGGGTGGATGGGATAGATCAGAGCTGGTCTTAACCAGAGTGCAGCTCAGGAGCTGCACTCACTCACTTCTCTTGAGGAAACTGAGGCCAGGAAGAGGGACGTGAATTTCCCAAGGTCACTGAGCAGCAGCCAGTGGTAGGACTGGGACTTCAGCCTTGTGCTTTGACCGCTGGTTCTGTGTCTTTCCTCTTTCCCACAGCAGCCTCGTCGTCTCAGGACCTGGCTAGGTCAAGGGTCAGCCCTCCCAAACCGGGTGTATCTCTGAATTGCCCCTGGCCCCAGCGCACCTTGATAAGCAGGATTCAGATTGGGCGTAGGATAGGACAAAGGCTCTGAGGAGGCATGAGTGGAGTAGTAGAGAGAACACAGGACTCTGGGTTCTGAGCCAAGCTCTGCCATCCTGCGGCCATCTGACTCCTGCCCAGGCCTTCCCTCAACTTCCTCAGCTGTGAAACAGGGCAGGGCTGAAGATGACAAAGGAGGACAGAGGCCCTCTGGCGCGTGCTGTTAGACACCCTCCTACTCGGGCGGGAGACCTTGCGCTCAAATGCTCTCAGAAGTCAGGGCAGTTGGGAGTCCAAGTCACACACATTCACTGGGGCCCTTTGTGCAGAGCGAGGCCTGTCCTGAGAACGCTGCGCGGGAGCGGAGCCGGGTCAGGACGCTGCGCCAGGCCTTCTTGGCCTTGCAGGCTGCTCTGCCTGCCGTGCCGCCCGACACCAAGCTCTCCAAGTTGGACGTGCTGGTGCTCGCCGCCAGCTACATAGCTCACCTCACCCGCACGCTCGGCCACGAGTTGCCTGGCCCCGCCTGGCCACCCTTCCTGCGTGGACTCCGCTACTTGCACCCTCTCAAGGTAGGTCACAAGCCCTGGGACTTGAGAGGTGGATCTTAATGCCCAGGGCCTTGGAAAAAGGGATTGGAATGAGGGGGACTTTGGACTTGGGCTCCCTGCCTTGCGCAGAACTGACATCGGGGCCAATTTCTCCTGCTGTCTCAGAGAGAGAGGAGCCAAGGCTGGACCTTGGGGCTGCGCTGACCCTGGATTTCTCATGGGGTGGTGGCTGGAAATGACTTCATGGGAACGTACCTCCTTGAAGAGGAGGGAAAGACTCTGGGGTTCTTAGAGTCATGGGGAAAAAAAGAGCAGGTTCCAAGTCTGGGTCCTAGGAAAGGAAATTATACCAAGGAGAGTCCTAGATCCCCATGCAGCTTCACCCCATTGTACCTGCCTTGGTGCTTTCTGGGCTTCTGTTGCAGGAGAGATCTGCCCTCCAGGAGAACAATGGTCTGAGGGACCATCATTCTAGAAGCAATCAAGCTGGGGGAGTTAGCAGGGAGCAGTACAGGGAAGGTGTGCACCACTTGCCAGACTGCAACCTAGCTTTTCTCAACCTCAGTTTTATTTTTTTATTATTATTATTATTATTTTTTGAGACGGAGTCTCGCTCTGTCACCCAGGCTGGAGTGCAGTGGCCGGATCTCAGCTCACTGCAAACTCCGCCTCCCGGGTTTACGCCATTCTCCTGCCTCAGCCTCCCGAGTAGCTGGGACTACAGGCGCCCGCCACCTCGCCCGGCTAGTTTTTTGTATTTTTTTAGTAGAGACGGGGTTTCACCGGGTTAGCCGGGATGGTCTCGATCTCCTGACCTTGTGATCCGCCCGTCTCGGCCTCCCAAAGTGCTGGGATTACAGGCTTGAGCCACCGCGCCCGGCCAACCTCAGTTTTATTACACGTAGAATAGAAGCTAACATGAGCCTTACTTCTCTTCCAAGGTACAAAATGGAAAGTCCAATGAACATTAATCATCTTTGCAATAACAGCTAACAGTTGAGTGCTAAAGATAGGCCAGGAGCTGGGTTAAGTACGTTAGTGTATTTTTGTCTTTTAATCCATGCAAAAACCAAATGAGGATTACTTACAGATGAGGAAACTGAAGCTTAGGGAGGTTATGAGGCTGAATGCTGTTTGAACCCAGGGGTGTCTGACTTCAGACCCCATGCTCATAGCCACTAAACAGACTCCAGGGACGGTGCCATAAGGAGGTGAAGAGTGCACTGTGTGAAAAAGGAAGGGTCATCTTTGCCCTCTGAGGATAACATTGCAGTGGTATCAACTTATTTATTTATTTATTTACTATTTTTTTTTGAGACAGAGTTTCACTCTGTTGCTAAGGCTGGAGTGCAGTGGTGCAATCTCCGCTCACTGCAACCTCCACCTCCTGGTTCAAGTGATTCTCCTGCCTCAGCCTCCTGAGTAGGTGGGATTATAGGCGTGCACCACCACACCCGGCTAATTTTTGTATTTTCAGTAGAGACAGCATTTCACCACGTTTCCCAGGTTGGTCTCAAACTCCCGACCTCAGGTGATCCACCCACTTCGGCCTCCCAAAGTGCTGGGATTACAGGTGTGAGCCACCGCACCCGGCTATTTATTTATTTATTTACTTATTTTTGGGACAGGGTCTCACTGTCACCCATGCTAGAGTGCAGTAGTGCAATCATAGCTTACTGTAACCTCAAACTCCTGGGCTCAAGGAATCCTCCCACCTCAGCTTCCCCAGTGGCTGGGACTACAAGCGCATGCCACCACACCTGGCCTTCTTTTTTTTTTTTTTTTTTTTGTAGAGATGGTGTCTCACTTTGTTCCACAGGCTGGTCTCAACCTCTAAGCTCAAGTGATCCTCTCACCTCTCAACTTTATTTTTATGATACTTTCCACCATCTCTTTCCCCTAAATGTCATAGTTCTGAAATGTCTTGAAACTTGATTTTTTTCTTCAATGCAAATAATAGCTAAAATGTGCGAATTTGAGACTAAGTGGGGGAACTCTGAAATGTCAGTGGTGGTGCAGGGTCCTAGCGTGGTATAGTAGTTTCCTTAGCTGTAAAATAGTGACCAAGGCAAGGCCCTTGATTGTAGTAAGTGATCAACAGCTAAGCTGAAGGATGAACCAAGGAGGGCCCAGTTAGGTCCAGCACTCCAGCACATCCACAGGGTGGAGCAGTTGGCCAGGAAGCAGCCCTCTCAGCCCCCAGGTGGAGAGGTTATGAAGAGGAGGGTGACCTCAGGGCAGTCAACCTGGTGTATTCTGGGACTGCTCATGCTTCTGCTGGAAAGATGGGCAATCCTTGGAGGGCCCGGCTTGGAGTTTTTCCTGGCTCTGCTTCTCTGCCCATTGCCCAGCCTCTGGCTATTGCCAGCTCTGCCCAGGCCACCTGATCTTCTGTCCACCTCCCTCCCAACAGAGGGCTGCTATTTTTGGGGCCCTCTCCCTCCTCGATGGCTGCTCCTGTGTCTCTCATCCAGGCTCTGGGTGATCAGGAAAATGTGTGGGACTGTACATGAAGATGACCCTGATCAGACTAGTGATGGCTGGGGAAGGTATCAGGGAGGGATGCTGGAGAAGGCTGGGTTTTGGGTGTCAAGGATCCTGGACTATGACGGGCTGGAAGAGCAGCATTTCTCACTTCCCAATCTGTGTCTTGCAGAAGTGGCCGATGCGATCTCGTCTCTATGCTGGAGGCCTGGGGTACTCTGATCTTGACTCCACCACAGCAAGCACCCCCAGCCAAAGAACAAGAGACGTAGAGGTGGGATACCAAGTCCCTGGAGAGGCAGATGTTCTCTTTTCTGCCACGCCACTCTCACCAGTGCTTGGCAACAAATAATTATCACACTTGCCTTTTCTCCTAGACTGTGATTCATGCTTAGGGACCTGGATTTTCTACCAGCCCCCACCTGTCTTCACTCTGATTCTCAGCCATCAGACTTGATTCAGACTCAGCTCCCAAGTTCCAGCATGCAGACCAAGAGAAGCAGTAGCGCTTCTGTGACGGACAGTACCCAGAGGGGCATAGGATGGAGAGCCTCCTCCTTGGTCCCCAAGTGGGGACTTCCCCATGGCTCTTCAGTGACAGCTACTGGGAAGTGGGAGAGAAAGAGGTATAATTGGGCTCAAAGTTGAGCTAGGGAACCACCCTAACTTTCTTCCTCTAAGGTTTCTACAAACCCTCTGCAGATAGTGAAGACAGGTGCAGAGGGAGGGGCCTGGGATGGCACTAGCCCCAGGTGCTGATGGGAAAGCCAGGTGACCAGATAGGCTCTTGGTAGCTGCAAGTGTAAATAGATCTGGGCTGGGTCACACAGCCAGAAGAAAACTGAAGAAGGGAATGTGCTTTCTAACTGCATCATGAGATGCTTACCTGATGTTAGAGAGATAGTGAGGAATTCAGGATTCCTGCCTCTGTAGTATGGGCCTCTCCAGAAGCTGCCCCTCACCACTACATTTTCTCTCTCTCTTGGCTCCTGCACTCTTCCACTCTTTTCTTTTCTTCTTCTTTTCATGTAGAGATGGGGTCTTGATATGTTGCCCAGGCTGTCCTTGAACCCCTGGCCTCAAGTAATCCTCCCACCTCAGCCTCCTAAAGTGCTGGGATTGCAGGCATCATCTCTGGCCCTAAAGAAATAACTTGAGAACTAATCATAGAATCTACACACACTGAAAATAATTTTCCAGATCAGATATAGCCTCATATCTGGCACCTGAAGTCCAGACAGGGAACAAATTACCTTTCGGTTAAATTTCAGCCCTTCAGAGTGAGAGGGAATGAATGGGCATGACCAACTAGAGTCCCAACAAGGTTATCCTTAGACACACACCATTGTTGTCATCATGAATGTAAGTGAGCTCTGGGCAGGCTGGGAATGGTTGGGGTCTGGGTTCTGGCATGACAGGACCCTGTACCTCCATAGGGCTGGCCAGGGCAGAGCTGAAATAGGGCTGCGGGTGCAACTGAGCCAGTTGTGGTAGAGGTAGAAAAAGAGACACAGAACATCCCAGCCCTGAGCTGCCTGGGATGTGGGAGAACAGCTGGAATGTGGCCGGGAGCCATGGGGAGAAGGCCTCGGCCAAGGCTGAACTCATAAATCTGCCTTGAACCAAGTCTCCTCAGAGGGACCCTGGAAAACTTGTGCAGAGCTGATGTGGGCAGCTGGACAGGGCCAGGCAGGGGCAGAGGCCAGGTGTGGGAGGGCGTGAGCACAGTGTTCTTCACAAGACCATAAAAGTCCAGCTAGAATGTTCTATTTTTAAAGCCAAACAGCAGTATCTTCCTGGTTGAGTTCACAGGGGTGGCAGGAAGAGAAGCAGATACATTTCCTCCTCAGTTGGTGGCACACTGTTGTCCTGGGGATGAAGGAAAATTGGCTTGGGGTGTGTGTCGGGGTTCTCCAGATAGCATAGAACTTCTCTTGATGATAGAGTAGACTTTGGGTTTTGCCCCACCCTGCCGTGCTCTGACTCAGGCCTTTGCTTAGTAACATTAGAGCCCTCTGGAGTGACTGCATGGCCCTGGTGGAGACAAGGAGGGCACAGGAAGGATGACGCAGGTGGAGGGCTGCAGGAGGCGGGTCCCATCACAACAAGTGTCTCAGGCTGTCTTGGGCCCTTTCCAGGCAAAGCTGTTCTCATTTGTGCCCAGGACAGTCATGGGGGGCGGGGCAGAGGCCATCTCCTCCAGCCACGGAGACCCAGCCCCGTCAGGCCAGCAAGCAAAGAGGCCTGGAAGGGGGCAGGGTGAGCCAAGGGGATGGATGGGAATAACCAGAGGATGGACTGGGCCCTCCCTCCCTGACAAGCACAGTAATGCCCTTGAGACATGTCAGGACTTGGATTCGCCAATGAACCAGAACCAGGAGTAGCCCCTTTGTCTCTGCAGTGAGAAAGAAAAACATGGCCCAGTTCGGTGGCTCATGCCTGTAATCCCAGCACTTTGCGAGGCCGAGGCGGGCAGATCATGAGGTCAGGAGTTCGAGACCAGCCTCGCCAACATGATGAAAACCTTTCTCTACTAAAAATACAAAAATTTGCCAGATGTCATGGTGGGCACCTGTAATCCTAGCTACTTGGGAGGCTGAGGCAGGAGAATTGCTTGAAACCGGGAGGCAGATTGCAGTGAGCCAAGATCGTGCCACTGTGCTCCAGCCTGGGCGAAGAGAAAGACTCCATCTAGGAAAAAAAAGAAAACAAAAAAAAGAAGTAAAAGAAAATATGGATGAAAACATTTGAGTATGGATGACAAATGACACTAGGGTGGCCTGGCTCAGGAGTTGGAGGCTCAGCTGCTCCACAGGGGACTGGCCTGGCCCGCTTGGTCTTCCTGTACCACCTGCCTCATCCCCAGGACTTGGGACTGGGATGGAGGTAGAGGTGGGGAACAAGACTTCCCTGCTGGCTCCCTCCACAGAGCATGTGCTTTCTGAGGAACAGGATGGCAGGGTGGAGGCTTAGATGGGGCTGTGGGGCTGGGTGTGGTGGCTGATGCCTGTAATCCCAGCATTTGGGAGGCCAAGGGGGCGGATCATCTGAGGTCAGGAGTTCAAGACCAGCCTGACCAATGTGGTGAAACCCTGTCTCTACTAAAATATGAAATTAGCTGGGCATAGAATTATGTCTCTACTAAAAATATGAAATTAGCTGGGCATGGTGGCACAAACCTATAATCCCAGCTGCTCGGGAGGCTGAGGCAGGAGAATCGCTTGATCCCAGGAGGTGGAGGTTGCATTGAGCTGAGATCATGCCATTGCACTCCAGCCTGGGTGACAAGAGTGAAACTCCATCTAAAAAAAAAAAAAGATGGGGCTGTGGGAGAAGCAGAGCTGGCCCGGCGATTTCTAAGTAATACAGTGGACACTGGATTTTACCAAATTGGGAACTGGAGAAGTAGAGGATCTAGCCTTCTCTGAGACTCTTTTTCTCTTCCTCTGGGAGGAGCCTGGCTAGGGTGAGTCAGGTGGCACTGTCCTCTCCCTTTTGTGGCATGAGCTCTAAACCCAGGGCCCCTAAACGCTTATTCTATTCTAGATCAAGGTAGGCAAACTATGGCCAGTAGGCCAAACGCAGCCCCCCATGTATTTTTGTAAATAAAGTTTTATTGGAACACATCCACACCCAAGTGTTTACATGTTATTTATGGCTGCCTTTCTGATAGCATTGCAGAGTCAAATAGCTGCACTAGAGACTGAAAAGCCTAAAATATTTACTTTCTGGCTCTTAATAGAAGTTTGCTAACTCCTGCTTCGGCTCAGAGGTATTCAAAGTATGGTCTAGGAACCCTGGGGGTCTCTGAGGCCCTTAAGGTGGTCTAAGTGGCCAAAACTACTTTGATAGTTTTATATTTTTAGGCCGCACACAGTGGCTCGTACCTGTAATCCAGCACTTTGGAAGGTAGAGGCGAGTGGATCTCTTGAGCCCAGCCTGGGCAACATGGCAAAACCCTGTCTCTACTAAAAATACAAACATTGGCCAGATGTGGTGGCAGCTGTAATCCCAGCTACTGGGAGGCTGAGGCATGAGAATTGCTTGAACCCAGGAGGCAGAGGTTGCAGTGAGCCAAGATTGCACCACTGCACTCTAGCCTGGGTGACAGAGCGAGACGGAGTCTCTAATACAATATGGATTGTATTAATCTGTACTCATGCTGCTAATAAAGACATACCCGAGACTGGGTAATTTAGTAAGGAAAGAGGTTTAATTGACTCACAGTTCCACAGGCTGGGAGGCCTCGGGAAACTTACAATCATGTCGGAAACAAAACAAGGTGGGCATGGTGGCTCACACCTGTAATCCCAACACTTTGGGCGGCTGAGGAGGGCAGATCACTTGAGGTCAGGAGTTTGAGCCTAGCCTGGGCAATAGGTGAAACCCCGTCTCTACCAAAAATACAGTAAGTTAGCCGGGCATGGTGGTGGGCATCTGTAGTTCCAGCTACTCAGGAGGCTGAGGCAGGAAAATCGCTTGAAGCTCGGAGGCAAAGGTTGCAGTGAGCCGAGATCGTACCACTGCACTCCAGCCTAGGCGAAAGAGAAAGACTCCATGTCAAAAAAATAAAAACAAAACGAAACAAAAAATTAGCTGGGCTTGGTGGTGCACACATGTAGTCCCAGCTACTCGAGAAGCTGAGATGGGAGAATCACCTGAGCCTGGGAGGTCAAGGCTGCAGTGAACGGTGTTCTTACCACTTCTCACCACAGCACTCCAGCTTGGGCAACAGGAGTGAGACCTTGTCTCACACAAACAAACAAACAAACAAAAAATAAGTTACTTATATTTTTTACTCTAACTCTTTAGAGAGTGTAGTGGAATTTTCCAGGAGCCACATGACATGTGATATTGCAACAAATGGAGTGAAGAAGCAGATAAGAGACTTCAGCTGTCTATTACAACAGACATTAAAGATATTTTCTTTTTTTTTATTTTTTAATTTTTTTTTTAATTTTTTTTTTTTTTTTTAGACAGGGTCTCGCTCTGTTGCCCAAACTGGAGTGCAGTGGCAGGATCTCAGCTCACTGTAAGCTCCACCTTTTGGGTTCACGCCATTCTCCTGCCTCAGCCTCCCCAGTAGCTGGGACTATAGGCACTCGCCACCTCGCCCGGCTAGTTTTTTGTATTTTTTAGTAGAGATGGGGTTTCACCGGGTTAGCCAGGATGGTCTCGATCTCCTGACCTTGTGATCCGCCCATCTCGGCCTCCCAAAGTGCTAGGATTACAGGCTTGAGCCACCGCGCCAGGCCAAAAGATATTTTCAAAAACTGTAAAGCACTGCCATTCTCACTAAATATTTTCTTCTTATATGGAAAACAATAATATTGCATAAAAATTTTATATATGTTCACATAAAATGGGCTAATCAATTAGTGTTATTTTAAAATAAATATTTTTAAAATTATCTATTTTATTTTATAATGTGATGGTTATGGATAGATATAACCCACATAAGCAAAAGCTCTTCAGGGTGCTACTTTTTTTAAGGATGTAAAGGGGTCCTGAGAACAAAAATTATGAGAACATCAACTCTAGAATAGCTTGTCCATGGTCGAGGAAAGCCCCTGGCCTGCCCGCCGGCTCACCCTCGTACTGAGACAGCTCTACTTGGTCCAGAGACAGAGGACCTGGGTTGAAGGGGAGTGCCTGGCACAGTGAGGACAGAGGCGGAGTCCTGAGTCAATATCACAGGGAGGTCTCCTGGAGGACACAGGGTGGGCTGCTCCCCTGATGGGCCATGCCAGCCAGAGTTATGGTCTCCTTGTCTCTGCTGTACTCCAGCACACCATTCCTCAGCTTCTCAGGAAACAGGCCGCTGTCCACAAGGTGGTCCTGCAAACACAGAGCTGGTGAAGGTGAACGACAGGTGGTGATAGGATTCATGCAGAAAAGGTCCCCGCTAGAAGGGAGCCCAGCAAGGCTGGGTGCAGGAGGGAGAGCACAGCCTAGTGGGGAGCACAGGGTGGGCTGGGGAGGGGAGTTGACCAGCCCAGGCCGGGGCTGAGCTCCTCTGAGCCCTGAGATCCTTCTGCCCCTCAAGCCAGTGCAGCCCTGTGGGTAGAACTTGAGACAGCCGTGTGGGACACATGCTTAGCTGATCCTGAGAGAGAGAGAAAGAGGCACTAGGGGCAGGGGGAGAGAAAAGGGGTGGAAGGGAACCTGAAGAGTCGGTGGCATCTGCGGAGAAAGGCAGGGAGGCGTCACTTGGACAGCAGGTACTCTTGCAGTTGGCCGTAGCTCCTGCAGTGGAGCCTCTTCTGACAGGACAAGGGAAGGAGGAACAGGAGCTTTGGCAACACTGGGTAAACGGTCACAGGGTTCAGGGACCCGCCTCGCACTCCCCCTGAAGGCAGAGGTGCTTCTGAGTCTCTGCGTGGAACCATCCACAGCAGTGAGCCCCATGTCCTCCCTTGGGCCCCAGAGGCCCAAGCCCCCGCCCCCTCCTACATCCCAGCAGAAAAGCCTGACAGCTACTGACACCCAAGAGCTGAGGGCAGGAGCCTTTCCCCCCAGGCGATAGAGTCCCTTAAAGCCCTCTTTCAGACCCTCGGTGGTCCTCTGCACTGCAATCCTGCACCCTCACCCACACCCTCACCCACACCCTCATCGGTGAGCTGATTACAGGCCCTCCGACCCCCACAGGGCTACCTATCAGCTGCAGCTTCACAGGCCCTGGCTGGCAAGTGGCCTCCAAAAAACCGCCACCTTCCCAGCTTTGTGGATGGGCAGCCCCAGGGTGAGTATCTGTGGCCTCTTGGTAGACTCTAGGTTCCCTACTTTCCCTACTTCCCCCAGCTCTGTGCTCCAGGCTGCCTTGGGAATGTGGTAGGCACCTCCCCTCTCCCGGGTTCTACCTCCCACACTTTGCCATGGGAGAGAAAGTTTGATCCCCAACACAGCAAGAGGGTCAGCTGCTGAGCAGCGGAACAGAGGGCAAGGGCCCACTCCAGGGTTCTGAGTAACCCCAGGAGATACTCAAAAGAGGTAGGAGCTGAGCGCTGGTGAGACGTTGGGGAGAGAAGAAGGAACTAAGAGCCTCTGCCATTAAATACGCCAGAAGTTACGTAGGGCCAAAGACAATTGCTTTCTCTTTAAACTTGGAAAAGTTACCAAAAAGTACGATCCAGTAATCAGAACAGAAACAACCCTCCACATTGATGATGGTGGAAGCAGAAAAGCAAGTTGAGTATATCAAGTCGGCCTAAATCACTTGACAGTTGTATCATGCTTTAGTGCCTCAGCAGCTCTGGGTCCAGGGCCAGTTGGATGAAAATGGATTGTATTAGTTTGTACTCATGCTGCTAATAAAGACATACCTGAGACTGGGTAATTTAGTAAGGAAAGAGGTTTAATTGATTCACAGTTCCACAGGGCTGGGGAGGCCTCGGGAAACTTACAATCATGTCGGAAGGAGAAGCAAATACGTCCTTCTTCACATGGTGGCAGCAAGGAGAAGTACAGAGCAAAAGCGGGAAAGCCCCTTGTGAAACCATCAGATCTCATGAGAACTCACTCACTATCACAAGAACAGCCTGAGGGTAAACACCCCCATGATTAAATTACCTCCTGCCGGGTCCCTCCCACAACATGTGGGGATTATGAGAACTACAATTGAGGATGATATTTGGGTGAGGACACAGCCAAACCATGTCACAGACTCTGTGTCACATATCAGCTAACTGCATGATGGCTGGCTGGGCCCCTGGAGCTCTGGGGTCCTTGAGAAGGAACAGGTACATTCTTTTTTTTTTTTTTTTTTTGAGATGGAGTCTTTTGTTACCCAGGCTGGAGTGCAGTGGCATGACCTTGGCTCACTGCAACCTCCATCTCCTGGGTTCATGCAATTCTCCTGCCTCAGCTTCCCGAGTAGCTGGGATTACAGGCATGTGCCAGTATGCCTGGCTAATTTTTGTATTTTTAGTAGAGACAGTTTCACCATATTGGTCAGGCTGGTCTTGAACTCCTGACCTCAAGTGATCCACCCATCTCAGCCTCCCAAAGTGCTGGGATGACAGGCGTGAGCCACCATGCCCCATGCCCGGCCTTTTTTTTTTTTTTTTTCCTGAGATGGAGTTTCTCTCTTGTCACCCAGGCTGGACTACAATGGTGCAATCTTGGCTCACTGCAACCCGTGCCTCCTGGGTTCAAGCAATTCTTCTGCCTCAACCTCCTGAGTAGCTGGGATAACAGGTGCCCAGCACCATGCCTGGCTAATTTTTCTAATTTTTTTTGAGATGGAGTTTTGCTCTTGTTGCCCAGGCATGATCTCGGCTCACCACAACCTCTGCCTCACAGGTTCAAGCAATTCTCCTACCTCAGCCTCCCGAGTAGCTGGGACTACAGGGATGTGACACCATGCCCAGCTAATTTTTGTAATTTTTTTTTAGTAGAGACAAGGTTTCACCATATTGGCCAGGGTGGTCTCAAACTCCTGACCTTGTGATCCACCCGCCTCGGCCTCCCAAAGTGCTGGGATTACAGGCGTGAGCCACTGCGCCCAGCCGGAGTGTCCTCTTGTAAATATCTAGGAAAATGGACCCATAACCCAACATAGTCATAAGCAACAGTGGTCAAAATGGGGGTCCTTTGAAATGCCTAAAATAATTCATTTGCATGCACTATTGGAAAAAGCTGGTTTTAAAACCATGCAAATTGAATGACAGACCTACTTTCTCTTTGTCCTGGATGAAATCTAGTAATAATAGATTTGAAAAAAAATGTTTTAAGAGCTCCGTGGTCAGAAGTCAGCCTAACTAGAAGTTTGTAAATGAAAAATAAAATCCTAAGTCCCCCAACTGACTGAACAGATCCCCTCTTGGCCAAGGGGACCCCAGAGAAATCTGAAAAACTGAATTCCCAACCATAATGGTGTTGAGGAATAGAGTCAAACTCTGTAAAATATTTGAAGAGATTTATTCTGAGCCAAATATGAGTGACCAATGGCCTGTGACACAGCCCTCAGGAGATCCTGAGAATATGGTGGTTGGGCCACAACTTGGCTTTACACATTTTAGGGAGACATAAGACATCACTCAATACATGTAAGATGTACACTGGTTCAGTCCAGAAAGGCAGGGCAACTAGAAGCTGGTGAAGGGCTTCTAGGTCATAGGTAGATTTAAAGATTTTCTGATTGGCAATTGGTTGAAAGAGTTAAGTTACTGTCTAAAGGCTTAGAAATGTCCAGGTTAAGATGAGGGGTTGTAGAGACCAAGGTTTTATGATGCAGGTGAAGCCTCCAGGTTCGGAGAGAATAGATTATAAATGTTTCTTATCAAACTTAAAGATCCTGTTCTATCAGTAAATCCAAAAGGGAGGAGGGTATCATGAGGCATATCTGAACCCCCTTCCCATCATGGCCTGAACTAGCGTTTCAGGTTAACTTTGGAACGCCCTTTACAGACAGGAGGAGTCCATTCAGATGGCTGGGGGTTTAGACTTTTATTTTTGGTTTACAGTGGGACATGAGGTCAGATGCGGCTTGTTATACCCCCCTCCCTTTTGGTGTTTAGGCACAACTGACAAGCATTGTGGTTAAAATAGGGATTATAAGACTGGCAAAAGATAGTTTTTGTGGCAATAAGATACCAAATTTTTTTTTTTTTTTGAGACGGAGTCTAGCTCTGTTGCTCAGGCTGGAGTGCAGTGGCACGATCTCAGCTCACTGCAAACCTCACCTCCCAGGTTCATGCCATTCTCCTGCCTCAGCCTCCCGAGTAGCTGGGACTAGAGGCGCCCGCCACCAGGCCCGGCTAATTTTTTCTATATTTTTAGTATAGACGGAGTTTCACTATGTTAGCCAGGATGGTCTCAATCTCCTGACCTGGTGATCCGCCCACCTCGGCCTCCTAAAGTGCTGGGATTACAGGTGTGAGCCACCACGCCTGGCCTAAGATACCAAATTTTGAACAAGAATCTGTTAGGTACAAACAGTTTCTCTTCAAAGGTTTCAGTTCCTGATTCTTTGTTCTGTTCTGAAAGTAATCTTACCCATCCATTCATCAACCCTCCCTATCTCTGTTGCACCCAAACACGTCCAAGCATGTCCTGTCACCTATGTACCCGTCCTTCCTGTCAAGTGGCCACCCACCCTTTCCTCCTTCGATGATGTCAATACTAGCCAAACAGAATTAGCTTAGATTGTGTGGTCTGACCCCAGACGATGGGGGGAGGACACAGGAACAGGGTCTGCGTTAGGGATAAAAACGCCTGCTCTCATTTCTTCAGTGTGCTCCCTTGCCTCTGCCTTGCATGCAGTAGCACCCTTCTATAGAAGTAAAATTTTTCCTTGGCCGGGTGTGATGGCTCACGCCCGTAATCCTAGCACTTTGGGAGGCAGAGGCGGGTGGATCACAAGGTCAGCAGATCGAGATCATCCTGGCTAACACGGTGAAACCATGTCTCTACTAAAAGTACAAAAAATTAGCTGGGTGCGGTGGTGGGCCCCTGTTGTCCCAGCTACTCAGGAGGCTGAGGCAGGAGAATGGCATGAACCTGGGAGGTGGAGTTTGCAGCGAGCCGAGATCATGCCACTGCACTCCAGCCTGGGCAATAGAACGAGACTCTGTCTGAAAAAAAAAAAAAAAAAAAAAGGAAGTAAAATTTGCCTTGTTGAGAAGTTCTCTGAGTGTTTTCCTTTGTGACTTGAGCTTTATTTCCAACCAATCTAATAACCAGGCAGAATTGGGGGAAAAATAGAATTTCCAGAAATTAAAAATATGATATTGTAATTAAAGACTCAGTGAAGGATTAGAAACTGCTAGAGGCCATGAAAGGCAAGGGTTAAATCATACCCAACAAACCATAAAATCTTGTTACCTGGGTTTTTAAAATTAACACAGTATACTATGGCATACTTTCCAACCTGACTGTGGCTTAGCACCACATGGCAGATAACAGGCCCTGAAGGAAATAAAAATATTTTACTCCAAAATATATTTGGCATATTTTGAAATGGCCCTGCAAAGCTGTCTTTTGTGGGGGAAGTTTGTATCTGCAGAGAATCTCCATCACTGCAACTAGGTCTTCCCTTTCTAGGCCTTTCCAAGATCTAGGAGAGATTAACTGAGAGGCTGACACTTTCAAAAATCTGAAAAGAGACATTTACCATCTATTCTTTCTGAGGACTGCTCCCTGTGAGGCTTCATCTCCATAATAAGGGCCTTGGCACCAATGACTCCCTTTTTTATTTGTTGTTGTTGTTTTTAGACAGAGTCTCACTCTGTTGCCCAAGTTAGAGTGCAGCGGCATGATCTCGGCTCACTGCAACCTCCACCTTTCAGGTTCAAGGGATTCTCATGCGTCATCTTCCCAAGTAGCTGGGATTACAGGTGTACACCACCAGGCCTGGCTAATTTTTGTATTTTTAGTAGAGAGGGTGCTTCACCGTGTTGGCCAAGCTGGTCTTGAACTCCTGACCTCAAGTGATTCACCCACCTCAGCCTCCAAAAGTGCTGGGATTACAGGCGTGAGCCACCAAGCTGGTCTGACCCTTTTACCTTAACTCAAGCATTCTTTTCTACTGACTTCAAGTCTTTAAGCAATAGCTTAACTCTCTCAACCATCAACTAAAGAATTTCTAAAACCCATCCATGACTTGCAAGCTCCCACTTCAAGATGTCCCAACTTTTCAGGCCAAATCAATGTACACCTTTTATGTACTGATTTATATCTTTGCCTGTAACTCCTGTCCCTCAAAAATGTATAAAACCAAAGTGTAACCTGACTCCTCAGGCACACTTTCTCAGGACCTCTTGAGACTATTCCCCTGGTCATGGTCACTCATGTCGGCTCAGAATCAACCTCTTTAATATATTTCAGAGTTTGGTTTTTCTGTTTACAAGCCAATACCCAGGCTATATTTGGGGCTGGGGGCTTTTTGCTTTTTCTATTTTGAATTCTGTTTCTGGGAATTTTTTTCAGTCGATTGACACCCCTTTAAAAAAAAATGTTCGATCCCTGTTTGCTTTCTTGTTGGCATGATTTTGCTGATGAAAATGTAAAATTTAACTGACTTTTTAGAAAGCTTAAAATCTCCCCAAATTGGCTCCTCTAAGATTTGTTCTTCCATTTCCTGCCACTTCTGGTCCTCTATAACCTACATGCTATAGCTCAACACTGTACAGCCAATCATTAATCAATGTTATTTCTGTAAACCAATGAGAATTCCTGACAAACAACTTTGTATCAGCCCACTCCTTGTCCCCTTTTTTGCCTTTAAAAACTGCTTGTAACAAAGCCCAAGCCTACACCTATTTCTGACACTATGGCAGACTAGATGTTCAGAGAAACTCTCCTGGTACAGAACACTCAAAATGATGGCTAAAATCGTAAAAACATATTTTTAAATGTGTTGCTGGGCTGGCAGAAAAGTAAAGGAAAAGAATAAGAGAAAGAATAAGGAGGCTGGGCGCGGTGGCTCACGCCTGTAATCCCAGCACTTTGGGAGGCTGAGGTGGGCAGATCACGAGGTCAAGAGATCGAGACCATCCTGGCTAACATGGTGAAATCCCGTCTCTACTAAAAAATACAAAAAATTAGCCAGGCGTGTTGATGGGCACCTGTAGTCCCAGCTAATTGGGAGGCTGAGGCAGGAGAATGGCATGAACTCGGGAGGCAGAGCTTGCAGTGAGCCAAGACAGCGCCACTGCACTCCAGCCTTGGCGACAGAGTGAGACTAAAAAAAAAAAAAAAAAAACTTTGGGAGGCTGAAACAGACCGTTGATGGCTTGAGCCCAGGAGTCTAAGACTAGCCTGGGCAACATGGTGAAACCTTACCTCTACAAGAAATACAAAAATTTGCTGGGCGTGGTGGCACATGCCTGTAGTCCTAGCTACCCAGGGGGCTGAGGCGGGATGACTGCTTGAGCCCCGGGGGTTGAGACTGCAGTGACCCATGATCACACCACTGCACTCCAGCCTGGGTGACAGAATGAGACCTTGGCTCAAAACAATAAAAATAAGTAATAAATACATCCATGCTTTGGAGGATTCCCATGGATACAATTCCAACAAACTTGAGCTTACAGCAAACAATTATAAGTCAGAAGGAGGCACGCCACTCTAAATGAGCAATAGCCATACCACTGAACTCTAGAATCACACTTGAGAGGACTGCAAATCATGTAATGTTTTGGCATAGAATATACAGTAAAGATGTTTAATAGGTTTAAGGAAAGAGAATTTTGAAAATACAATTCAGGAATAAGAGGCTGTCAAAAATAACCCAGCAGAATTGGGAAAAAATGGAATTTCTAGAAATTAAAAATATGATATTTTAATTAGAGACTTGGTGGATGATTAGAAACTGCTAGAAATAGATCTAGCAGCCTGGGCACAGTGGCTCACGCCTGTAATCCCAGCACTTTGGGAGGCTGAAGAGGGCGGATCACTTGAGGTCAGGAGTTCAAGCCCAGCCTGGGCAATATGGTGAAACCCTGTCTCTACCAAAAATACAGAGAAATTAGCGGGGCATGGTGGCACACGCCTGTAGTCCCAGCTATTCTGGAGGCTCAGGCAGGAGGATCACTTGAGCCTAGGAAACAGAAGTTGCAGTTAGCCAAGATCATGCCACTGCACTCCAGCCTGGGTGACAGAAAAGAAAAAAAGAAAAAAGAAATAGATCTAGCAAATCAGAAGATGAATCTTTAGAAATTAACCAGAATTCAGTTCATAGGGAGAAGGAGATGAAAAATATAACAAGAAGAATAGATTATAAACAAGACCTTCATGTCCTTGCAATACGGAAATTTTTTTTAGAGAAGACACAAAAAACATTAACTCTAAAGGACAAGAGTGATAAATTATACTACATAAAGTTAGGAGCACCGATTTTTTTTTTTTTTTTTTTTTTTGAGATGGAATCTTGCTCTGTCAC
>NC_045448.1:27242256-27285736 GCF_002776525.5 Piliocolobus tephrosceles
TTTTTTTTTTTTTTTTTGAGGCGGAGTCTCGCTCTGTCGCCCGGACTCTGGAGTGCAGTGGCCGGATCTCAGCTCACTGCAAGCTCCGCCTCCTGGGTTTACGCCATTCTCCTGCCTCAGCCTCCCGAGTAGCTGGGACTACAGGCGCCAGCCACCTCGCCCGGCTAGTTTTTGTATTTTTTTAGTAGAGACGGGGTTTCACCGTGTTAGCCAGGATGGTCTCGATCTCCTGACCTCGTGATCCGCCCGTCTCAGCCTCCCAAAGTGCTGGGATTACAGGCTTGAGCCACCGCGCCCGGCCTGCAAACTGAAATCTTGAGATACTACAACACACCCACCGGAATGGTTAATATCTGTATCTGTTAAATCCAGGGTATAAACATGCCTAGGGCCGGGCGCTGTGGTTCACGCCTATAATCCCAGCATTTTGGGAGGCCTAGGCGGGCAGATCACCTGAGGTCAGGAGTTCTAGATCAGCCTGGCCAACATGAAGAAACCCCGTCTCTACTAAAAAAACAAAAAAAATAAGCCAAGCGTGGTGGTGCACGCCTGTAGTACCAGCTACCCAGGAGACTGAGGCAGGAGAATCACTTGAGTCCCAGAGGCACAGGTTGCAGTGAGCTGCGATTGCGCCACCGCACTCCAACCTGGTCGACAGTGTGAGACTCCCTCTCAAACAAAAAAGAAAAGAAAAAGATATGCATGAGAGCACTCATAACAGCGTTATTTGTAATAGCCCCAAGCTGGAACCCTGCTTTTATTTCCTGTGGCGCTGGGGCTGAGGTTCTGCAAACCACTTTCTGCTTTGCCAGCCAGCACTTCGCTGGGCTCCACCAACAGAGGGTGCTAGAGGAAGCCCGCAAGACTGGAGGAGGGAGCGGGGGTTTGCTTCTTGCATTTTCCTTCTTCCGCCCCTGTCGAAGTGGCAACAGTTCTTTTTTTTTTTTTTTTTTTTTTTGAGATGGAGTCTTGCTCTATCGCCCGGGCTGGTGTGCGGTGGCCGGATCTCAGTTCACTGCAAGCTCCGCCTCCCAGGTTTACGCCATTCTCCTGCCCCAACCTCCGGAGTAGCTGGGACTACAGGCGCCCGCCACCTCGCCCGGGTAGTTTTTTGTATTTTTTAGTAGCGATGGGGTTTCACCGTGTTAGCCAGGATGGTCTCGATCTCCTGACCTCGTGATCCGCCCGTCTCGGCCTCCCAAAGTGCTGGGATTACAGGCTTGAGCCACCGCGCCCGGCCGTGGCAACAGTTCTTTAACCTGGCAGCCCCACTTGGTTTAAGTTTCCAACTTTTTCCCCATTCTCAGAAGCAGCCTTGGCTGGGAGCAGTGGCTCACGCCTGTAATCCCAACACTTTGGGAGGCCGCGGCGGGTGGATCACTTGAGGTCAGGAGTTGGAGACCAGCCTGGCGACCACGACGAAACCCTGTCTCTACTAAAAATACAAAAATTAGCAAGACGTGGTGGCACGTGTCTGTAATCCCAGCTACTCAGGAAACTGAGGCAGGAGAATCTCTTGAACCTAGGAGGTGGAGGTCGCAGTGAGCCAAGATCGTACCAAAGCACTCCAACCTGGGCGACAGAGCGAAATTCTGTCTCAATTAAAAAAAAAAAAAAAAAAAAAAAAAAAGTACAAGCCTTTAGTCTGCCCCCTCAAAGATGCCAGCACCAGCTATACAGCATTCTGTGCTCTGAAGCCTGAGTTCCACTTCTGCAGGGCTCCTCCAAGCTTCCAGGTTCCAGTAACTCCCTCCTTTTTCTTTCGTTAACTCCCACCGCTCTGGGGAGGTCACTACGTCCTTCAGTTGCGCAGTTGCCGCCTCTGTGTTCCTTGGAATTTCTCTTTTGCCTTTGCAGTCCTTATCATTAAATTCCCTTTGGTATAATAACTGGTGTGGTTTTTATGTTCATAATTGGACCCTGACTCATACAACAGCCCAGATAAGATTCTTTTGGCATCTGACCTGCTTCTGGACTGGATACACTATTACTTCCCTTTTCTAATTTTTATTTTTGTTTTGAGAGGGGGGGGTCTCACTCTGTCACCCAGGCTGGAGTGTAGTGGCACAATCGGCTCACTGCAGCCTCAAACTGCTAGACTCAAGGGATCCTCCCACCTCAGCCTACCAAGTAGCTGATATTACAGGCGCGTGCCACCACGCCCAGTTATTTCCCTTTTAAGTAGGGAAGCTGAGGGCTGCAATAGTTTGCAGATCCTCACGGCCTTGCTTGGTTGATTGTCCTTGGCATCTTGGCATGGTTATAGAAACAAATCAGAACCAAAGAGAGCTGAGGGTCTTGGGTGTGACTATTTGCCATGGGACAGCTAGGGTCAGGCCAATCTTTATGAACACGGTACCTGCTGGACTTTTTTTCTCTCCTATGAATGTGCATGGGAACAGTAGCGTCTTTCCTAGAGTCTTCATGACCCTCCCCAGTTGCTGGGGCAACTGAACTTGAAAATTTCCAGCTCAGGCCGGGCGCGGTGGCTCAAGCCTGTAATCCCAGCACTTTGGGAGGCCGAGACGGGCGGATCACGAGGTCAGGAGATGGAGACCATCCTGGCTAACACGGTGAAACCCCGTCTCTACTAAAAAAATACAAAAAATTAGCCGGGCGTGGTGGCGGGCGCCTGTAGTCCCAGCTACTCGGGAGGCTGAGGCGAGAGAATGGCGTAAACCCGAGAGGCGGAGCTTGCAGTGAGCTGAGATCCGGCCACTGCACTCCAGCCTGGGCGACAGAGCGAGACTCCGTCTCAAAAAAAAAGAAAAGAAAAGAAAAGAAAATTTCCAGCTCCAGAGGCACTTTTTTTTTTTTTTTTTTTTTTGAGACTGGGTGTTGCTCTGTTGCCCCTAAGGCACAATCACAGCTCACTGCACACTCAACCTCCCAGGCTCAAGTGATCCTCCCACGTTAACCTCCTGAGTAGCTGGAACTACAGGGGCACCACCGTGCCCAGCTGATTTTTTATTTTTTTATTTTTTTGTAGAGACGGAATCTACTATATTGCTTAGGCTGGTCTGGAACTCCTAGGCTCAAGGAATCCTCCCTCCTCGGTCTCCCAAAGTGTTGGGACTACAGGCGTGAGCCACTGCACCTGGCTCAGAGACACCTTGTTGTTACTATGGCACCATTGTGTATGTGTGCGTTTAATGACATCATTGCAAGGGCTGATTCTTTAACCAGATTGTAAACATGTGTAGAGAAGTTGCCCAGCAAATTAACAGGAAAGTTGTGCAATTTGCAAGCGGAGCAGCATGACCTAAGGCCTTGATGGGCCATGATCTTTCAGTGTCCTTCGCCTGACAGGTGGGTAGCAAACATTATGAATTATCACAAACCCAGTCCATCCTCCCTAACCCAAAAAAACGCCTCATGATGTAAATTTTCCTAACCAGGTTAAGTACATGATTCCTACCATTTAAATCTATGTCTAAATAAAGCAGAAGAATACAAGCTGCTTATTTTAAAGTCTATTTTTGTTTATTCTTAGAGCCAGAGTATTTTCTTAAGATTTTCCTAGTGTATAAATTCTAGATTTTGCCAGGTTTTTGGTTCTGCTCAGAGGCACTAGATTGGGCAGAAATGGATAGAAATTTCCTCTATCTCCATTCAGATGCATGTTTTATCACCCCAGTTGTATTCTGTGAGCTTGTTTTCTGATTTACTTATTTATTTATTTTTATTTTTATTTTTATTTTTTTTGAGACGGACTCTCGCTCTCTTGCCCAGGCTGGAGTGCAGTGGTGCTATCTCGGCTCACTGCAAGCTCCGCCTCCCGGGTTCACGCCATTCTCCTGCCTCGGCCTCCCCAGTAGCTGGGACTACAGGTGCCTGCAACCACGCCCAGCTAATTTTTTGTAGTTTTAGTAGAGACAGGGTTTCACTGTGTTAGCCAGGATGGTCTCGATCTCCTGACCTCGTGATCCGCCCACCTCAGCCTCCCAAAGTGCTGGGATTACAGACGTGAGCCACCGTTCCTAGCCTGATTTATCTTTTTAAGTGGGACCCATTCGGTTCCATTAAGACCCTCAAGAATACTATCTGGGCTGGGGCTTGGCTGTGCCTATCTTGGGGCAGAGTATTCTCTATTAACCAGAAGAGCTCCTGGCTTGATGTCTTATCTTTGCATTGTCAAATGTATTCAGCAGGCATTCATGTTATACCTGCGACAGTGGTACCTCATGTCACCTCCAGATCTGGACCAGATATCTCCTGGGATCCTGTTTGTATAGCCTGGCTATCATATCTCCCTCAGGAAAAACGAGTGCTATCAGCTCCCTTTCTTGCTTCTTTTAAGGACCTACACGGATTTTTCTGAAGTGCCACTGCACAATGCTTCCTCTTTCCAACACCTGTTAGATCCAAAAGGGGAATTGAGTCTCCTGTGGGTACTGGGGTATGGCTGAGGGGTAGGTGTAGTCTGCTGGGCACCACGTGCAGCTTGTCTCTAGGCTCCATTAAAAACCAGTCAGGGCCGAGCGCGGTGGCTCACGCCTCTAATCCCAGCACTTTGGGAGGCCGAGGTGGGCAGATCACGAGGTCAGGAGTTCGAGACCAGCCTGGCCAACATGGTGAAATGTTGTCTCTACTAAAAATACAAAATTAGCCAAGCATGGTGGCACGTGCCTGTAGTCCCAGCTATTAGGGAGGCTGAGGCAGGAGAATCGCTTGAAACTGGAAGGCAGAAGTTGCAGTGAGCCAAGATCACACCACTGCACTCTGGCCTGGGTGAAAAAGTGAAACTCCAACTCAAAAAAAAAAAAAGACCAGTCAGATGTGCAGGGATGGGAAGATGCTGGCCTGCATGTACTCTTCATCCCCTACCTTTCCCGACGTCCTCCCAGGAGCCATGGGAGAGCCAAAGTGAACATTCTAGCAGTGCCTCAGGCCACACCTTCTCTCAAGATCCATAAGCCACTTTCCTTTTTATGCCCCTGAGCATGAACACAAGGATCACAGTGGAGACAAGTTTTCCTCTCCTAGAAGCCTGGGACAAAGGCTACAAGCCTCAGGTTCCCTGAGGGAACTCACCTGGCAGGCCTCCGTGGATCCCCTTGGAGAGAGAACTACAAGGGTCTGCCCCACCACCGGCTGTATCATGGGGAGGCCCCCATGCTGCCACACAGACTTGAGGAGGGACTGCTCTGACTAATTCATGAGCTCCCCAATGTATGCACTAAGGGAGACCCCTTCCTTGCCCCCTCCCCACACAGTAAAGGGTCGTGATGGGGCAGCTTTTTAACTGTGTCCCACCAGGATGAAACATTCATCTTCCAATTCCTGGTGTTTCACCCTGGTCCAAGAGACCCTGGCTGCCTGTTCTGAATGGGAATATCCCATCATTAGTACGTTAGAGAAAACTACAATCCCTTTAAATGACTCAATAATCTGCAGAAGGAAAACTAAACCGAACATCTCAAACAAGTGGGTTTTTTTGTTTTTTTTTTTGTTGTTGTTGTTGTTGAGACGTAGTCTCGCTCTGTCGCCCAGGCTGGAGTGCAGTGGCCGGATCTCAGTTCACTGTAAGCTCCGCCTCCCGGGTTCACGCCATTCTCCTGCCTCAGCCTCCGAAGTAGCTGGGACTACAGGCGCCCGCCACCTCGCCCGGCTAGTTTTTTGTATTTTTTAGTAGAGACGGGGTTTCACCGTGTTAGCCAGGATGTTCTCGATCTCCTGACCTCGTGATCCGCCTGTCTCGGCCTCCCAAAGTGCTGGGATTACAGGCTTGAGCCACCGCGCCCGGGCAAACAAGTGGTTTTTAATGAGACCGAACCAAAAGAAGTAATGGAAATGATTCTTACCATCAACACAAAACTGTACAAGAAATTAACACACTGTAAGACTTCCCTCCCCTCTAGCAATAATACCTCAACGTCCTCTCCCAGCTAAGTCCGCGTGGTTTCAGAGGGACAAACTGCACCCCAGATCTCGATTTAGACATGACCCCATTTATGCCAAGGAGAGTCAAACCCAGGATTTTGTGGTCATGGAAGTGAGTAAGTGTCCATCTGACTCCTCGTTGCTGCTTTTCAATGATTTCTTCTCCCTCCTATTTCAAAAACACCAGGGGCTTTAGAGTTTGTACCCTCTGGTTTGTCCCCCAATATCCTTTGTTGGTGGCAACTTCTACTAAATTCTGAGTCATTCCCTGTCTTTCACTGAAGATTTTAGCATCTGACTGTCTTTCTCTCTATCCTAGTCTTGTCATTATTTTTTAGTTTCAATACCCAAATGGATGATTTATCTAATATCTTGGGATCTTAGATTCTGACCTCCTCAAATGCAATTTTCTGTTTTCTCTCTTCAGCCACCCATTTCTATGGTCATGCCCTTAACCTTGTCAAAACCAGTAATACACCATTTTCAGAATCCCTATTTTAAGCATTTTTGATATTGTGATCCCTATCTCTTACCCTTCCATCTCAGGCTCATGCCTGCAGTCCAGTATTTCTTCAGTCTTCTTGAGGCCTTTAATTCATTTACTTCCTTCTGTCTTTCTACCATCTTGCCTGTGTCCTTACTTCCTCTTTATTCATCCCAGAGTCTATGTTCATTGTCCTAACTGCTTCTTTGCAAATATCCTTATCCCTTACCCCTCCTCCCCCACTGTTTTTGCATCGCAACGTCCCGACCCTGCACGGTCTTCCCAGTCACTGAACACTGCTGGAAATGAACACACGATTGTGTTCACTGGCCTGCCTCAAAATTCTCAACCAAAAATCTCAAATAGGCACTCAACACTCTGTGGCAATCTTCCCTGATATGTTTTCTTTCTTACATTCTAACACATTTATTTCTCGCCGTTCTTTTCTCTCCTCAGAACCTCTCAGCTTGCCATCACCACGTACTTCATGATGAAAACAAGAGCAGTCAGGGAGGGATCCCCCGTTTTCAGACCAGGCTGCAGTGAGTTATGGTCGCACAAAGCTGCAGTGAGCTATGATTTCACCAAGGTACGGTGTGGCTGCTACCACAGCGGCCCATTTCCCAGCTGGCAAGTCCAGCCTCACCATGGGTGATGAGCCCCTTCCCACCAGAGGCCTGTTCTCTTCCGGGGCCAGAATCCCACCCCCTCTTGCTCTTCCAAAGGATCTCACTCTTAAAATTATTCCCTCTGCCTTCCGTATCCTCAGCTTCTCTCCCTCCAATGGATCATTTCTCCCATGTATATTAGCATGCAAACACTCTCGAGTATGGTATCTCCCATTAAACAAAACTCCTGACCCCCCTTCTCCACCTTAACTACCACCACATTTTCCTGGCCTGCTGCATAGCAGGAAAATTTTAAGTGCTCTCTATTTTCTATTGTCGCTGTCTCCATTTTCTTTCCTCATTCACTCCAATCAAGAGCCCATCTCCAGCTCACTCCTAAAACAGCACTGGTAAGGTTATTGGTGGCCTCCCTTTTGCCAAAGCTGATGTCGATTTCCGTGGTTGTGTCATTATGTTTTTGTTTGTGTTTTTAGCATCATTTGATTTGACTACTCCAATATTTTCTTTTCTTTTCTTTCTTTCTTTCTTTCTTTTTTTTTTTTTTCTGAGAGACGGGGCTTCACTCTGTCGCCCAGGCTGGAGTGCAGTGGTGTGATCATAGCTCACTACAACATAGCTCACTACAACCTGGCCTCAAGCGATCCTTCCACTTTGGCCTCTGGCATTACTCCCAGCTCCATCCTTCTTGAAACACTTCTTCTCTAGGTTTCCTAATCAACTGTTTTTTCTCAGTCTTTTTCCTGGCTCCTTCTCCCTGTTCTACTTCCTCGTTTTTTGTTTTTGTTTCGAGGAGGAGTTACACTCTTGTTGCCCAGGCTGGAGTGCAATGGTGCGATCTCAGCTCACCGAAATGTCCACCTTCCGAATTCAAGCGATTCTCCTGCCTCAGCCTCCTGAGTAGCTGGAATTACAGGCATGTGCTACCATTAGAAAACCCGACTAATTTTCTATTTTTAGTAGAGATGGGGTTTCTCAATGTTGGTCAGGTTCGTCTCAAACTCCCAACCTCAGGTGATCCACCCTCCTTGGCCTCCAAAAGTGTTGTGATTACAGGTGTGAGCCACCACGCCCAGCCCTCCCTGTTCTACTTCTAAACCTATAAATAGTGTGAAGAAAATCAGCAAGGCAAAAATCACTATCAACATAATCAAAAGGCAAGTGTCAGACTGGACAAGAGTATTTGAGCTCAGGTTACAAACATAGGGATAATCTCACTAATATTTAAAGAGCTCCTAGAAATCATTAAGAAGAAGACCAATAACCCCATAGAAAAATGGAGAAAGAATATAAACAGACAGATTTCAGAAAGGGAATACAAATGGCCAGTTAGCAACACAAGGAGAGAGGCCAGCTCATTAATAATAAAGGGAAGTGTAGATTAAAACTACACTGAAATACCATCTTATAGTCAGGTGCAGTGGCTCACACCTGTAATCCCAGCACGTTGGGAGGCCGAGACGGGTGGATGACTTGAGGTCAGGGGTTCAAGACCAGCCTGGTGACCACAACGAAACCCTGTCTCTACTAAAAATACAAAAATTAGCCAGGCACAGTGGTGCGCGCCTGTAGCCCCAGCTACTTGGGAGACTGAGGCAGGAGAATCACTTGAACCTGGGAGGTGGAGGTTGCAATGAGCTGTGATAGTGACACTGCACTCCAGCCTGGGCGACAGAGTGAGACTCCTTCTAAAAAAAAACAACAACAAAAAACCATCTCCCCTATTATATGGATAAAAACTCAAAGTTTGACAACATGCTCTATGGGCAACAATTCTTTCTCATATTTTGCTGTGAGAGTAATGCGAAAAGAGATTTTAAATGGGTAAGAAGAAAAGTACAAAGCAGTATGTATTTTATGCTACCAGATCATACGTCATTTCTGTTTTATTTGCATAGGATACACATACACACACACACACACACACACACACACACACAACAATAAAAATCTGTTACTTGTTCTAGTGGAAACTGGAGCAAATAGGGGATAGGTAAAAGTGAGTCTTGTTTTTTTATTTTTTTTGAGATGGAGTCTTACTATGTTGCCCAGGCTAGAGTGCAGTGGCATGATCACAGCTCTCTGTAGCCTTGAACTCCTGGGCTCAAGCAGTCCTTCAGTCTCAGCCTCCCAAATAGCTGGGCCTACAGGCGCTATGCACCACCAAGAGAGTGAATCTTTCAAGTGTATGCCTTTTCAGGTTATTTGACTTGTAAAGTATATGAAATGTATTAATTTATTTTTTAGTTTTTTAAGTTTTTTTTTTTTTTTTGAGACAGAGTCTCGTCCTGTCACCCAGGCTGGAGTGCAGTGATGCAATCTCGGCTCACTGCAACCTCTGCCTCTCAGGTTCAAGTGATTCTCCTGCCTCAGCCTCTTGAGTAGCTGGGACTATAGGTGTGCACCACCATGCCTGGCTAATTTTTTTTTTTTTTTTTGAGATGGAGTCTTGCTCTGTTGCCCCGACTGGAGTGCAGTGGCCAGATCTCAGCTCACTGCAAGTTCTGCCTCCCGGGTTTACGCCATTCTCCTGCCTCAGCCTCCCGAGTAGCTGGGACTACAGGTGCCCGCCACCTCGCCCAGCTAGTTTTTTGCATTTTTTAGTAGAGACGGGGTTTCACCAGGTTAGCCAGGATGGTCTCGATCTCCTGACCTCATGATCTGCCCATCTCGGCCTCCCAAAGTGCTAGGATTACAGGCTTGAGCCACCGCGCCTGGCCAATTTTTGTATTTTTAGTAAGGCAGGGGTTCACCATGTTGGCCAGGCTGGTCTCAAACTCCTGACCTCAGGCAATCTGCCCACATCAGCCTTCCAAAGTGGTAGGATTACAGACATGAACCACCACGCCTAGCCAGTTTTTAAGTTTTTTATCTTTATGAGACAGTCTCACTCTGTTGCACAGGCTGGAGAGCAGTGGTGCGATAGCAGCTCACTGCAACCTCTGACTCCTGGGCTCAAGTGATCCTCTCACCTCAGCCTCCTGTAGCCTACCTCCTGTACCTGGAACTACAGGCATATGCCACCACACCCAGCTAATTTTTGTATTTTTTGTAGAAACAGTGTTTCATCATGTTGCCCCGGCTGGCCTTGAACTCCTGAGCTCAAGCAATCCACCCACCTCAGCTGCCCAAAGTGCTGGGATTACAGGCATGAACAACTGCACCCAGCCAATTTTTCTGTTTGTTTGTTTAATGAGAAGCAAACAAATATGAGTTCAAAGAGTTTCCTGGGGAAGTTTTTCTGTACAGTAGTTGAAAGAACACAGAGAAATGTGTTTCATCTTCAAAGGAAGTTAGGGCATTATTATAAGCAGGGTGTGTAGATCCTGAGTTGGACTTCAGTCCTGTACCACTCAGAGATGATCATGATGGCCTGGATGGATGTTTATGATGACAGGCACCAGCATCACCAAGCATGCATTGATCTATTTGAATAATTTCCATCGATTCCAATTTTATCAGCACATCAGCTAACACCATTACCTGCTTTAATCATGACTTTTACCAGAAGCATTGGCATCAGTTGGATGCTTCTAGCTGCTAGGCAGAACATACTCAAACCAAATAGCTTACACAATAAGGATAGCCTTCGTTTCACATAAGATGATGTCTGGAGGCTAGGTGGTCCACGATTGGCTCAGAGCCTTGATGAGGTAATCACAGATCCAGGTCCATCAATGAGTTTGTCTTTCTGCCTTGCTATCCTCAGTAGGTTGATGACGCTTTCACTTTGGGTTTCAAAATAGCTGTAGCAATTCCAGACAATATGTGAAGATATGACTTGATCTACCAAAGGAGAACAGGAGAAAAGGGGGTGCTTCTTCTCATGCATCTGTTTTTATTGGAATAGAAATAAAAACTTCCTAACGTGATTTTAAGACAAAAATATGCGATATGAGTAATTGTATTACTAATTTTTATTTCTTCTTTTTTTGTCTTTTAAGACAGGGTCCCCCTTTGTCACCCAGGTTGGAATGCAATAGAGTGATCTCAGCTCACTGCAGCCTCCACCTCCTGGGCTCAAGCAATCCTCCCATCTCACCCTCCAGAGTGGCTGGGATTACAGGTGTGCGCCACTATGCCCAGCTAATTTTCAATTTTTTTTTTTTGTAGAAATGGGGTCTTGCTTGTTGCCCAGGCTGGTCTCAAACTCCTGATCTCAAGTTATCCACCCATTTCCACCTCTCAAAGTGCTGGGATTACAGGTGTGAGCTACCTGCCTGGCCTGTTTCTTAGTTCTAATAGTCTTTTTGGTGTACTCTTTGGGATTTTCTATATACAAAATCATGTTGTATGCAAATGCAGGTGGTTTTACTTCTTCCTTTCCAATTTGGATGACTTCTATATATTTTTTTCTTGCCTAATTGTTCTGGCTAGAACTGCCAGTACAAGGTTGAATAAAAGTGACAGCAACAGGCATCTTTGTTTTATTCCTGATCTTAGGGAGAAAACTTCAGTCTTTCATCATTTATTATAACAGTGTTAACTGTGAGTTTTTCATAAATGCCTTTCATCAGGTTGAGGAATGTCCCTTCTATTCTTAGTTTGTTGAGTGTTTTTATCGTGAAAGGGTGTTGGATTTTGTAAAATGTTTTACTGCATCTATTAAGATGATCATATGGTTTCCCCTCTTCATTTCATTAATGTGGCATAGCACATAAATTGATTTTCATAGGCCGAACCACAGTTGCAATCCTGGGATAAATCCCACTCAGTCATGGTGTAAAATCCTTTTTGTGTGCTGCTAGTGTTTTCTTTTTGTTGTTGTTGTTGTTGTTGTTTTGTTTGTTTTTAGAACCTGTGTTCAGTCAAGCTGCTAGTTTTTGTTTACTAACATTTTTTGAAGATTTTTGCACTGTATTCACAGGGGATGATGTTCTGTAGATTTCTTTTCTTGTGATGTCTTTGTCTGGTTTGGGGCAGGGGGCAGGGAACTCACAAATGTCAGCAGGGGAACACCTTCAGATTTGTTTCTGTTGCTCTAAGTCATAGAATAATAAATCACAGCTAGTAAGATCAATATACAATAATTATTTTTTTGGTTTAATTTCTTTTTCTTTTTTCTTTGTTTTGTTTTGTTTTGTTTTGTTTTTGGTTTTCTTTTGAGACAGAAATCTCGCTCTGTCACCCAGGCTGGAGTGTAGTGGTATAATCACGGTTCACTGCAGCCTTGACCTCTTTTGCCCTAGCCTCCCAAGTGGCTGGGACTACAGGCACATGCCACCATGCCTGGATAAATTTTTTGCTTAATTTCTAGTAGAGATGAGGTCTCACTATGTTGCCCAGGCTGGTCTCAAAACTCCTGGGCTTAAGCGAACCTCCCACCTCAGCCTCCCAAAGTGCTGGGATTACAGGCATGAGCCATCTTGCCCAGCCAGTACAAGGATTCTTATTTGAATGTTGGATATGACATCAAATGTCAATTTGGACAGCTTGAAAGACTCTGCAATTAACCACTGCTCAGTTTGAGAAGCTGAACCAACAAAGATAGTTATGTACAAAGAAACATTACATATGAAAAGAGGCAAAGTGGCTAAAAAAACAGAGTACTGTTTTTAAAAAGTATCCAAAAGTTTTGAAATGCACCCTTATGGCTATTGAGTCCTTATATGTTCAACTGAAGCAATATTTTGTGTGTGTCCATATCCTGGCATGACTGTCAATTTTGGAGAAAAACTAATTTGAAGAGAATTTTTTTTACATTGGAAAGGTGATTAAAGAGTATTTAGCTGGGCTTGGTGGCTCACCCCTACAATCCCAGCACTTTGGGAGGCCGAGGCAGGTGAATCACCTGAGGTCAGGCATTTGAGACCAGCCTGCCCAACATGGTGAAACCCCGTCTCTATTAAAATTACAAAATTTAACCAGGCATGGTGGCAGGTATCTGTAATCCCAGCTACTTGGGAGGCTGAGGCAGGAGAATCGCTTGAGCCCGGGAAATGGAGGTTGCAGTGAGCCGAGATTGCACCACTGCGCTCCAGCCTAGGTGACAGAGTGATACTCTGTTTCAAAAGGAAAAAAAAAGTATCTAAAGTGCCAGAAAAAATAATCTGGCGCAATGGCTGTTGGGCAACTCTCGTTCAGGATGTTACTACACATTTCCCAAATATTCTGCTAATGGGAATATTCCTGGCAACACAGACAATGAGTTTATCTCATGCAAAATGTATGAACATGGTTGTTATGGATGACCTGCAAGGCACTGAGGGGATGGAGGTGAAAGAAAAATACTCTCACTAAACATTTCCAGTATCAGAATTTAATATCCTTTCCATCACTTAAAACATGTTCTGGCCAAGCAAGTGACACCACATGATCAATGAGGGAATCCCAAATACATGGTTTGTAAAATCAAAACAAGACCTTTAGACCAACCACAGGTGACTCTCTGATTTGTCCTTTGTGCCCCCTGGACCAATCTGCAGATGCATTTCTACTTTTCCATGATGCCTGAAAGAACCTAAAGACGCTAGTGGGCAGACATGAACTCGGCCACATCTGACGGACACTCTCCAAGAACCATCCTTCCTACTTGGAAGAGCCAACTGTTTCTGCCTCAAGAACAGGCTTCCATCAGGAAGTCAATCCGTGGGAAACTGACTTTTTTTTTTTGAGACAGAGTCTCACTCTTTCGCCCAGTCTAGAGTGCAGAGGTGTGATCTCAGCTCACTGCAACCTCCACCTCCCAGATTCAAGCAATTCTCCTGCCTCAGCCTCCCAAGTAGCTGGAATTACAGGCACGTTCCACCATGCCCAACTAATTTGTATATTTCCAGTAGAGGTGAGATTTCACCAGGTTGGCCAGGCAGGTCTCAGGCTCCTGACCTCAGGTGATCTGCCTACCTCAGCCTCCCAAAGTGCTGGGATTACAGGCGTGAGCCCCCATGCCTGGCCTGACACTGACTTCTAATGGTGCTGAAAACTTGTCCCTGTGTGTCCTAGGAACTTTGAACTGTTGCAGCTGCTTGTCTAGTCCAGCCTTGCTAGGAGAAAGAGCTTGTGGCAACCTCATCTCCACAAGTGTGAAGCTTCATGCATGCCCCTGACCTTTAAAGAATAGTATACTTCTCCTGTCACAAAGATCCCTGTCTTTAAAAGATGTTTCAAGACCAGCACAGTGACCGAGCATGGTGGCTAATGCCTATAATCCCAACACTTTGGGAGGCCAAGGCGGGCAGATCACCTGAGGTCAGGACTTCGAGACCCAGCCTGACCAACATGGTGAAACAATGTCTCTACTAAAAATACAAAAATTAACCAGGCATGGTGGTGGGAACCTGTAATCCCAGCTACTCCAGAGGCTGAAGCAGGAGAATCATTTGAACTTGGGAGGTGGAGGTTGCAGTGAGCCGAGATCATGCCATTGCACTCCAGCGTGGGTGACAGAATGACACCCTCAAAAAATATATATATTTTCCCATTAAGCATTATTTCGTTTATCTCTTTGCTTTGTTTCCAGCCTTGGCATGAATTTAAATGCTACCTTGTCAGATACTCATTCTCTCTCCATGTTTACATCTGTTTCTGGACTTTACTGTGTGCTACTCAGCTGTCTGTTCTACCATATAGTAAGGCAAAGACCACCTCACTATTCTTCTATAAAATGTGTCCATCTATTCTCAGACTTATTCTTCCATATAAGTCTTCAAAACATTTCGTTCAGTTCTCTCTCCCTCTCCCCAAACCTGTTGGGTATTATTTGAAATGTTATTCTATTCATTTGTTTATTCGTGATGTGGAAATCCCGGACACGAGACAGCTGGAGAAGAGTATCTCAAATTCTGTGTACAAACTAATCTAAGTTCCAAGGTTCACCCCTAAACTATGCATGTGCAGAACATGCCCAAAGATGCATAGCAAAGGCTCTGAGAATTAAACTAAAATGTAAATATAAATCAACATCCAAGTCCCAGACCAACCCGAGTGGTACACGAAGGGACAGATCCAAACAGCAGAGCAAAGTCTTCCAAAACTGAACTGACTGATGTGGGAATCCATGGAAGATGAGACAGAACTTGTGGTTTGAATCTCACTGTGTGGGTGGCCTGTTAAAACAGAAACAAACGAAAATCAACATTAACCAGCTCAGCGCTGTGGCTCATGCCTGTAATCCCAACATTTTGGGACACTGAGGTGGGTGGATGGCTTAGGCCCAGGAGTTAGAGACCAGCTTGGGCAACAAAGTGAGACTCCCATCTCTACCAAAAAATAAAAAATAAAAAAAATTAGCCAGGAGTGGTGGCTTGCACCTGTGGTCCCAGCTACTCAGGAGGCTGAGGAAGGAGAACTGTTTGTAGTAAAGGAGGCAGAGGTTGCAATGAGCCAAGATCTCGCCACTGCTCTCTAGCTCTGACAGCAAGCTAGACCCTGTGTAAGAAAAAAAAAAAAAGAAAGAAGAAAAGAAAAGAAAAAAGAAAATCAACATTATCCAGAAGGTATAACAGAACTCAGAGCCTCAGTACAAAATATTCAGAATATAAAGAACCAGGAAAATCTGATCAGTTCTATCAGTTCTCAAGGACAATCAACAGATGCCAGCCCCAATGTTGGGATTACCAAAGACTTTAAAGCTGCTATTACAATCATTCTCCAAGGAGAAAAGGTGAACATTCTTGAAATGAATGGAAAGGTAGACATTTAAGAGATGATTAGGTCATGACGGTCTGCCCTCATGAATAGATTAATGTCACTATCATGGGAGAGAGTTCATTACCCCAAGAGTGGGTTTGTTATAAAAGTGAGTTCAGGGCTGGGTGTGGTGGCTTATGCTTGTAATCCCAGCACTTTGGGAGGCTGAGGTCAGTGAGGATCACCTGAGATCAGGAGTTTGAGACCAGCCTGGCCAACATGGAGAAACCTCGTCTCTACTAAAAATACAAAATTAGCCAGGCATGATGGTGCACGCCTGTAATCCCAGCTACTCAGGAGGCTGAGGCACAAGAATTGCTTGAGCCTGGCAGAGGTTGCAGTGAGCTGATATCGTACCACAGCACTCCAGCCTGCGACAGGTTGAGACTCTGTCTCAAAAAAAAAAAAAAAAGAAAAGAAAAAAAAAGAGTTCAACTAGTTCAGCCCTCTCTTGGCTCCTCCCCTCCCTCCCCAACCATGCACAAACATGCAACCACAAACTCTCTTGCCCTTCTGCCTTCCACCATAGGATGACAAAGCCAAAAAAGAGAAGGCCTTCACCAGAGGTGGCCCCTCAATCTTGGACTTCCCAGCCTCCAGAACCATGAGCCAAATAAATTTCTTCTTTTGATAAATCATGCAGTCACTGGTATTCTGTTACAGTAATTCAAAACAGACTAAGACAGCCCATATGCTTTCATTTTCCAAAACTGTATTGACATATTTTGACTCCTGACATAATTTTTCCCTTCTCTTTAACCCTGTGAGTTTATGGTCCTTTTATTTTTTTACTGTTATTACAGTGGGGATTTGGGAGGTAACAGATAAATGCATATTCAGTCTTTTGTGTTTACTTACAGAAGCTCTTCTTTAATCAAGTCTACAACATAAATATAGTTTAGGAAATGAATACTACTTTTTCATGAATGCATATAAGTTTATCTCTGGGGCCAGGTTCTCTGACAGAAAATATAGGTGTTTACCAGTCACATTCCCATTGTCTCCATGAAAGCCATTGGATTTTTCTGTTCCAAGGGAGACACACTTAAAAGGACTGCCACATGGTTTCCAGTCCGGCTGCCAGAATTGCCAGTGCTACTTGGGCTGTGATCAAACAGAGTTCACGCACTCTGACAGACAAGTGGTTTTACACGGGGGCTGTGAGAGCTGGGGCAGCCCACTGACAGTGGTAAGCTGGAGATCTGGCAAAAGGGTTGTGGGTTTCTGTATGTCTATGAGTAGCATCCCAGTATTCACACATATAATCAGCACCCAAAAATGCCTTTTCATTACCTACATTGTAATCACCCCCTTATGGAAACTCAAAAATAGTGTTGAAATAGCATTGACTCCCATAGGAAACATTCTCTTTCCTCCTCATCATTTCTACAGCACCTTGATCTTCAGTCCCAAGGGGTCTTTGAAAAGGCAGTCATACTCAATTAAGTGTCTTCCAAACAGAGATAACTCCAGGGTCACAGGAAGCAGCTGGCCTGTGTTTCACTCTCTTTTGGGTGCTGCAGCAAAGCTAAAGAACACTAGGTGGTGGTTTTTAAAATTTTGGATGGCACAAATGTAAACTGGTAACATGCCCTATACACATTTTAGTTTTAAAAACACTGTCCCTGTTCAGCTTAGCCAGCCGACTCTGAGAATTTTTATTTTATTCTGTAATATTATAAAACTGTGATCTTTGATCTCCCCCCGCTGCCTCCCTTCGAACCCTACCCCAACCACTGCCTCCAAAAAGCACACACACACACACACACACACACACACACACACACGATACTAGCCACCCTTATGCTTATGTGAAAATGCTGGGCTGTGTAAACTGGAACTCCCTTGAAAAGATGGAGGTGTTGTTCCCCTGTAGGGTTGGCCAGATTTAGCAATAAAAATACAGGATGTTGGCCGGGCGCAGTGGCTCACGCCTGTAATCCCAGCACTTTGGGAGGCCGAGGCGGGCGGATCACGAGGTCAGGAGATCCAGACCGTCCTGGCTAACACGGTGAAATCCCATCTCTACTAAAAATACAAAAAATTAGCCGGGTGTGGTGGCGGGTGCCTGTAGTCCCAGCTACTCAGGAGGCTGAGGCAGGAGAATGGCGTGAACCCGGGAGGCAGAGCTTGCGGGATCATGCCACTGCACTCCGGCCGGGGTGACAGAGCAAGACTCTGTCTCAAAAAACAAAAACAAAACAAAACAAAAAAATACAGGATGCCCAATTAAAACTGAATTTCAGATAAACAATGAATAGGCAACCCCAAGCACTGAGGATGAGCTTCGATCAAGCCGAGTGTTAATCCTCTCCTCTTTGCTAGTGATTGGTTTGGGGGTGGGCTCATAACACAGTTCTGACCAATTGGAGTAGAGGAGAAATCTTCCAAGGGCTTCTGGGAAAGATTTTCCTCCCTAATTAAAAACAGAGGGAGTGTGTGTTCCTTATGCTTCCTGCCTTCAATGATCATCACGTGAAGATATGGTGCTGGGAACAGCGGAGATCATCTTGTCACCGGCAAAGGAAAGTCACGAGAAAGTCAGAGAGACTGAGCCAGAACTCTGACATTGTGGAACTTCTGAATTAGGCAGCTCTGGGATTCTCTTTTCCAGGCCTTTTATGGGAAATTACGAATGTCCTCACTGTTTGAGTCACTTTTAGTTGGGTGTTCTGTTTGTGCTGCTGAAAGCACCCTCAATGATTTGGCTGAAAGTTTTTGAAGCTCACTCAACAAGTATTAAATTGCTGTGGTTAGTGGACCCAGAATTCGGCTAAAGAAACTTATCTCACTCAAATAAACAAAATTATATTATTATAAGATCCACTGGTCCAAAAGTGTTGCACGGGTCTTTCTCAACTTCTCACAGTTTAGGAATCACAGAAACCCTCCCACAGACTTTGAGAAGTGGGCAGGAGACAGGATGGATTGGCTGTTCTTGTTAACAGTTCTCTGTGTCCTCACTGTCATTAACAGCTTCAGAGATCTGAACTTGCTTCATGAGGAAGTGCTAGCCAGGCAGGCCAATTCTGTGGGACAGATGGCTGCTGTTTCATAATTGTAGACATTAGAAGGGCAACCTTTAGCCCAGAAGCTGGGGTTGGTGATCCTGAGATATCATTAGCATCTATGGCATCTGTGCAGTCACTTTTGATCACAGTGTGGATAGTACTCACTGTTCATTTGTTTTATTTCTAAACATTCTAAAATGAACGCAGTTTATCAAACGTTTAACAGTACAATTCTGACATATGGCAAACTTTTTTTTTTTTTTTTTTTTTTTTGTGGGAGGAGTTTTTGCTTTGTTGCTCAGGCTGAAGTGCAATGGCGCCATATCGGCTCCCTGCAATCTCTGCCTACTGGGTTCAAGTGATTCTCCTGCCTCAGGCTCCCAAGTAGTTGGGATTACAGGCACCCGTCACCATGCCCAGCTAATTTTTGTATTTTTAGTAGAGATGAGGTTTCACCACGTTGGCCAGGCTGGTCTCCAACTCTTGACCTCAGTTGATCCACCCACCTTGGCCTCCCAAAGTGCTAGGATTACACGTGTGAGCCACTAAGCCCAGCCACAAACATTTTATTTTAAAAAATTTTGCATAGATTATATATATACACAGCATATATAGAATTCACACCAATAAGTCTCCCTTCCCTTCTAGTCTCCCTTTTCCCTTCTCTAGAAACAACCATTATTATCAGATCTTGCATATCCTTCTAGGGTTTTGTATACATGGACAACTATATAAATATGTATAGCTCCCTTTTTAATACCAATGGTAGAACATAATACGCATTGGCCAAACCTTAGAGATTCTCACACATCATCACTTTTAAAACTATCTCATTCTGTTCAAGGGCTGCCTGGGGTTCTGATGCATGGATGTGTGACAAGGTATTAGCCAATATCCTACTGATAGACAGTGTGATGGACATGCGTCATGTTTCTTGCCTCACCAGCTCCTTTGGAATGCTTCTAATGTTTTTAGAAAAACTCACTTTCCAGTCTCCTTTGAAGCTCCCCAGATCTGTCCATTTGCACCCTTGCCAGTCTCCAAATCAGAAGTAGTCCCTAGGAGGAAATGGGCTGTGGGAAGGGCATCCATTTTGCTGGCAAGAGTGCACCACAAGCTATAGCTTTGAGAGCAGTAGGGGCTATAAAGCAAGTTCCTGCTGCAGAAGGGATATTGGTAGCACCGTCATGAGTTACAGTTGTGGCTACAGTCAAGTTCTTGTCAGCAGTCCAAATTGCAGCTTGGAGTTCTTGGTGGCAGTTCAACATTCCGGGTGTTTTCTTCATCTGGCTATTTCTATGTGTGGTTTGCGGCTTTATTTCTCGAGGTTTAGCATCAAGTCTATGCTTCATCCCTCTCAACACTTGTCTTTATAGCAAGTCACTTTTAGCTCACCAACCAGAGTCACATCTGCCACTTGCAACCAAGAATACAGTCTGAGACAGACATGTCATTTTCCTCCCAATTTGTTTTATTAGGACAAAAAGAACCTTGTCATAATTACCCTTGCGTATACACCTTTGTGCCTGTGTGTGGGTAAATTTGTGGCATAAAAATGCCAAAAACAGAATTGCCACATCTGAAGTACTGGGATATTGGACCAGGCGTGGTGGCTCATGCCTGTAATCTCAGCACTCTGGGAGGCCAAGACGGGAAATCACCTGAGGTCAGGAGTTCAAGACCACCCTGGCCAACATGGTGAAACCCTGTCTCTACTAAAAATAGAAAAATTTGCCAGGCGTGGTGGTGCCCACCTGTAATCCCAGCTACTTGGGAGGTTGCAGCAGAAAAATTGCTTGAACCTGGGAGGCAGAAGTTGCAGTGATTTGAGATTGTGCCACTGCACTCCAGCCTGGGTGACAGAGCAAGACTCTGCCTCAAAAAAAAAAAAAAAAAAAAAAATACTGGGATGTTGATGGCTACTGCCAAATTGACCTCAGTGCAATTTTACCAATTTGCACTCCTGTCAAAAATGCATTGCCACACCCTGGTCAGCAGTGTATTATCAAAATTTTTTAAACTTTGCCATTCTGAGAGGTGAAAGGAATATCTCACAGTAGTATGCTTTTCACTTGTCTTACTAGGGGATGAAGTTTTTATATACTAAAGGACATTTGTATTTTCTTTTCTGTGAACTGTCTACATTTTTGCCTATTATTTTATTGACTATAGGCCTTTTACTTGCTGATTTGTTGGAATTCTTTATCTACTAAAATAATTAGTCTGATGTTTAATTTTTATATAGTGAAATTTAGAAATCACTTATTTTATGACTTCTGAGCTTCAAGCTAAGAAAGGACTTCCTGGCTGGGTGCAGTAGCTCACACCTGTAATCCCAGCACTTTGGGAGGCTGAGGCCACTGGATGGCTTGAGCCCAGGAGTTTGAAACCAGCCTGGGCAACAGAGGGAGAGTCATTTCTACTAAAAATAAAAAATTAGCCAGACATGGTGGCACTTGCCTGTGGTCCCAGCTACTGGGGAGGCTGAGGTGGGAGGATCGCTTGAGCCCAGGAGGTCAAAGCTGCAGTAAGTCATGATCATGCCACTGTACTACAGCCTAGGAGACAAAGTGAGATCCTGTCTCAAAATAAAGAAAGGAAGGAAGGAAGGAAAGAAAGAAGGAAAGGAATGGCCAGGATGATGACTCACGCCTGTAATCCCAGCACTTTGTGAGGTGGAGGCAGGCAGATGACCTGAAGTCAGGAATTTGAGACCAGCCTGGGCAACATAGCAAGACCTTGACTCTACAAAAATTAAATAAGTAAATTAGCCAGGTGTAGTGGTGTGCACCTGTAGTTCCAGCTACTTGGGAGGTTGGGGCAGAAGGATCTCTTGAGCCCAGGAGTTTGAGGCCACAGTGAGCTATGTTCTTGCCACTGCACTCCAGCCTGGGCAACAGAGAAAAATCCTGTCTAAAAAAAAAAAAAAAAAAGACACAAGATTTAAATATAAAGACAAAGTGGAATTAAACGTTAGAAAAAACAGGTCAGGGGGTGGTGGCTCAAGCCTGTAATCCCAGCACTTTGGGAGGCCGAGACAGGCGGATCACGAGGTCAAGAGATCGATACCATCCTGGCTAACACGGTGAAACCCCGTCTCTACTAAAAAATACAAAAACAAAAACTAGCCGGGTGAGGTGGCGGGCGCCTGTAGTCCCAGCTACTTGGGAGGCTGAGGCAGGAGAATGGCTTAAACCCGGGAGGCGGAGCTTACAGTGAACTGAGATCCAGCCACTGCACTCCAGCCTGGGCAACAGAGGGAGACTTCGTCTCAAAAAAAAAAAAAAGAAATGAAAACATGTCCACACAAAAACGTGTACATGAATGTTCATTGCAGCATTATTCGTAACAGCCAAAAATGGAAACAATCCAAATGTCCATGAACTGATGGATAGATAAACAAAATATAGTACGTCCATGAATGGAAAATTATCAGTCAGGCACAGTGGCTCATGCCTGTAATCCCATCACTTTGGGAGGCCAAGGAGGGTGGATCATGAGGTCAAGAGATTGAGATCATCCTGGCCAACATGGTGAAACTCTGTCCCTACTAAAAATACAAAAATCAGCCGGGCGTGGTGGCACATGCCTGTAATCCCAGCTATTCAGGAGGCTGAGACAGGAGAATCACTTGAACTCGAGAGGCAGAGGTTGCAGCGAGCCGAGATCATGCCACCGCACTCCAGCCTGGGTGACAGAGTGAGACTCCATCTCAAAAAAAAAAAAAAAGAAAAAAGAAAAAAGAAAATTATCAAAATGTAGTACACCTTTTTTTTTTTTCTTGAGATGGAGTCTTGCTCTTGTTGCCCAGGCTGGAGTGTGGTGGCATGCTCTCAGCTCACTGCAACCTCCACCTCCCAGGTTCAAGTGATTCTCCTGCCCCAGCCTCCCGAATAGCTGGGATTACAGGAGCCCACCACCACCCCTGGTTAATTTTTTGTATTTTTAGTAGAGACAGGGTTTCACCATGTTGGTCAGGCTAGTCTTGAACTCCTGACTTCAGGTGATCCACCCACCTCGGCTTCCCAAAGTGCTGGGATTACAGGCATGAGCCACCACACCCGGCCCAAAATGTAGTACATCTACATTGTAAAGGAATGATGTATGCTACAACATGGATAAACCTTGAAAACATTACGGTAAATGAAGAAGTCAGGCACAAAAGGCCACATATTTTATGATCCCATTTACATCAAATGTTCAGAATAGAAATCCCTAGCATCAGAAAGTACAGTCCCACACCCACAGTGTCACTGGAGGCCATGTAGGAAGCACTCTTCCCCAGCCAGGGTGTGTCAGCAGAGGCTAGTGGGGAGCCCGAACTTAACACCCCTGCCCAAACATAATGAGGTGCTCTTCCCAGGGTGTTAATGGGGGCTCTGTGGGGAACCTGGCCTTCTGCTCCCACCTCGTAACAAGGTGATTAGAATACCTGTACAATCAGCAAACACAGATTTGAGAAAAAAACACAACTGATTCTTGGTAACACGGTAGGAGAGTCATGTGTGCGCGATTGCTTCAGAGTAGCCACTAGCTGGGGGATTTCAGTGGGCTTTGCCCACCAGTCAGTATGTTTTGCAGAGTAAATGGAAAGCTTCTTTCAATCTGTCAAGGTGATTAAACTAGGTTGGTTAGGATCACTACTGCATTTCTACGTGCAAATAATGCAAGTTAATTGAGCCTTAATAATCTGAGCCTGCTTGCCACTTTGAAATAACAGTGCCTATGCAAAGACTGAGAGGGGAGCTCACTATAAGCACCATCCATACTTTGGATATTGGGGACCCCTTGTGGACAATTCAGACAGAGCGAGGGCTCTCTGAGATTGCCTGTCAAAAGCAAGTAACAAAAATTCACACATAAAAAACTGAATGGAAAGCCACACAGATGTGGCACTCACATCGTCCAGGAAAAGCAGTTTCTCTGCTGTTGTCATGCAAGACAATCAGATTAGTCTGTAAGTTTAATACAATCCTAATAAAATCTTAATAGGGTTTTAAAACTGGAATTGGAGAATTCTGATTCTCTTTTGGAAGGGAAATGTTCAGTAACAGCCCCCCCCCCAAAAAAAATCTTTAAAAAGATTATGAGTGGGAATTTTCCCTGCCATATATGAAAATGTAGATCTAAATATACAGAAAGTGTATAAATATAACTCGATTTTGCAATATAAATGTAGCTTATGATAGTGGTGGCATTTAAGGTCTTGAAGGAAAACTGGTTTTTTCAATAAATTGTATGAGATAATTGGCTCTCCACGGAAGGGGAAAATAACATTAGATTGAATCTTATACCCCATCACATCAAACACAGGTGGTAAAACGATTAAACATTTAAAGACAAAAGTTGAAATATTAAATATTTAAACTATATTTTAGTAATATTGGGGTGGCAAACGCCTTCTTCAACAAAATACAAAACCCAGGAGCTGGTTGGGCGCGGTGGCTGGGCCAGGCACAGTGGCTTACGCCTGTAATCCCAGCACTTTGGGAGGCTGAGGTGGGTAGATCACGAGGTCAGGAGATGGAGACCAGCCTGACCAACATGGTGAAATCCTGTCTCTACTAAAAATACAAAAATTAGCCAGGTGTGGTGGTGCGTGCCTGTAATCCCAGCTACTCCAGAGGCTGAGGCAGGAGAATCACTTGAACCCGGAAGGCAGAGGTTGCAGAGAGCCGAGATTGCTCCACTGCACTACAGCCTGGGCAACATAGCAAGTCTCCATCTCAAAAACAAACAAACAACAGGAGCTATAAAAGACTGAGAGATTTGTGTTCATAAAATTTAAAAGTTATGTTAAAAGAAACACTAAAATAATCAAATTTAAAGAAAAAGGGAGTGAGGGGAAAAAACTGTTGCACGAAATTACTATTCAGAACATATACAGAGTTCTGAAAATGTTTTAAATTGACGAAGGATGTGACCAGGAAGTTCACAGAAAAATCTAAATCAAAAAAGAAGAAAAAGGAGGAGGAGAAAAGAAAGAGAAAAAGAGTGAAAGGTGCTCAAACTCAATACTAATCAAACAAAGCAAATTAAATGAGATTTTCTTTTTTGCCCATGATTCAACATTTAAGATAGTCCATCTAAAGCCACAGGTTTTGCTATGTGATGCTCTAGCTGCAGTACATTTTTTTTTTTTTTTTTTTTTTTTTTTTTTTTTGAGGCGGGGTTTCGCTCTTTTTGCCTAGGCTGGAGTGCAATGGCACGATCTCGGCTCACCGCAACCTCCGCCTCCCAGGTTCAAGCGATTCTGCTGCCTCAGCCTCCTGAGTAGCTGGGATTACAGGCACGTGCCACCGCGCCTGGCTAATTTTGTATTTTTAGTAGAGATGGGGTTTCTCCATGTTGGTCAGGCTGGTCTTGAACTCCCGACCTCAGGTGATCCACCTACCTCGGCCTCCCAAAGTGCTGGGATTATAGGCTGCTGCAGTACATTTTTAAAGGATTTATAATTTCCAGTGTGATTTTCTCTTTAATGCAGATGTTATTTAGGAGTATTTTTAAACTTCCGATGTATAGGGCTTTAAGAAATACTTTGGCCCGGGTGCGATGGCTCACACTTGTAATCCCGGCACTTTGGGAGGCCAAGGCGGGCAGATTGTTTGAGCCTAGGAGTCTGAGACCAGCCTGGGCAACATAGTAAGATAAGACCCACATCTCTGCAAAGAAAATTCAAAAGAATTGGCCAAGAGTGGTGGTGTGCACCTGTAGTCCCAGGTACTCAGGAGGCTGAGGTACGAGGATCACTAGAGCCCAGGAGCTTGAGGCTGCAGTGAGCCATAATTGTACCATTGCACTCCAGTCTGGACGACACAGTGAGACCCTGTCTCAAGAAAAAAGGAGGCCAGGCGCAGTGGCTCACGCCTGTAATCTCAGCACTTTGGGAGGCCAGGGCGGGCGGATCACAAGGTCAGGAAATCGAGACCATCCTGGCTAACTAGGTGAAACCCCATCTCTACTAAAAATACAAAAAATTAGCTGGGCGTGGTGGCAGGCGCCTGTAGTCCCAGCTACTCGGGAGGCTGAGGCAGGAGAATGGTGGGAACCCAGGAGGCAGAGCTTGCAGTGAGCGAAGATCAGGCCACTGCACTCCAGCCTGGGCAACATAGCGAGACTCCCTCTCAAAAAAAAAAAAGAAAAAAGGAAAGATGGAAAGAAAGAAAGAAGGAAGGAAGGAAGGAAGGAAGGAAGGAAGGAAGGAAGGAAGGAAGGAAGGAAGGGAGGGAAGGGGGGAGGGAGGGAGGGAAGGATATTAGTATTAGTAATACAGGAATTGTTCCTGTATTATTAATACTAAAATATTATCCTTTATAAATTGTATAAAAAGGCATAGAAATTCTGTGATAGCCATGTCTAAATCAAAAAGATTTTTTAAAAAAAAAAAAGCATAGAGAGATAAGAGATCAGGCCCCCTCTTACCCCCGTCTCCCTTCCTGCTGGCTCCTCTCTCAGCCAGCCATCATTGTTAGTTTCTTCCATAGTACTCTAGAGATAGTTTATGCATATGCAAACAAGTACTGACATATTCTTTTTCTCATCATTTTTACTAGAAATGGTGGCATATTACATGTTATTCTGCATCTTGCTTTTTCTCCTTAATAATATATTGAAAATAGACAGCAATGCCAATGATCATCATATGATATCAATAGATTAAAAATATTTACCATGAGATACACGCATTTAATACATACATATTTGTAATGTTTAAAGTGAACCTCTAGGCTGGGCGCAGTGACTCATGCCTATAATCCCAGCACTTTGGGAGGCCGAGGTGGGTGGATCACCTGAGGTCAGGAGTTCGAGACCAGCCTGGACAACATGTTGAAACTCCGTCTCTACCAAAAATACAAAAATTAGCCTGGCATAGTGGCAGGTGCCTGTAATCCCAGCTACTCAGGAGGCTGAGGTCGAAGAATTGCTTGAACCCAGGAGGCAGAGGTTGCAGTAAACAGAGGTCGCGCCATTGCACTCCAGCCTGGGTGACAAGAGCAAAACTCTGTCTCAAAGAGAAAATAAATAAATAAATAAAGTGAACCGCTATGATGTCCACTACAACAGTGCTGGTACTTTTAAAGCAAATCCCTGACCACATCATCAACCCTCTTCCCTCAAGGAGCCACTATCCTGACCTTGGGGTTAATCATTGCTTTGCCTTTTTTCATGGTTTTACCACCTTCCTATGGGGCCAAGAACAATAGAGCTTAATTTTTTCCGTGCTGAACTTTAACGAATAGAATCACAAGTGTTTCCTTCTGTGGCTTGCTCTCTTTTGATCAACATTGTTCTGTCAACGTGTGTGGTTGTGGTTAATTTGTTTGCCATTGCTACATAGCACCCCTGTAAGCACGTAATACTACATTGTATGGACTTCTGGGTTGTCTCCAGCTTGGGGTTGTTTTTGTTTTGTTGGTTTTGTTTTCTTTTCTTTTTTCCTTTTTTTTTTTTTTTTTTGGCAGAGTCTTGCTCTGTTGCTCAGCCTGGAGTGCAGTGGCGCGATGTCAGCTCACGCTGGGATCACAGACGTGCACCACCACCACGTGTGGTTAATTTTTTTTGTTGTTGTAGTAGAAATGGGGTTTCTCCATGTTGGCCAGGCTGGTCTCGAACTCCTGAGCTCAAGTGATCTGCCCACCTCAGCCTCTCAAAGTGCTAGGATTACAGACGTGAGATATGGCACCTGGCCTGAGGTTAATATGTTATTATGATAGTTCTTGTATGTCTCCTGGTTTAGGGTGACAGTTCCCAAAGTGTGGTCCACGAAACCCTAGGGGTCCTTGAGATCTTATCAGGGGGTCGCTAAAATTAACACAGTTTTCTTATACAATAATACCAAAATGTAATTTGCCATTTTCATTCTATGGATATTTGCACTGATATTATAAAAGTAATCTGGGTAAAACTGCAGCCGTTTTAGCATGAATCAAGTCAATGGCTCCAAACTGTATCTTGTTTGTAACTGATGTGAGTTCTTCACATCATATTATGGGTTGTTCCCTGGCTAACTACCTCCCCATGTAGTCCTGGCTGAGGTGAAAGGATTGCTTGAATTTAGCCTGGGAGACAGAGGTTGTGGTGAGCCAAGATGGTGCCACTGCACTACAGCCTAGGCGACAGAGCAAGGCCCTGTCTCAAAAAAGAGAAAAAAACATATGCAGTTCATGTGTGCGTTGGATCATGATGTAAAATATATTTCTTACTGTGGGTGTCAGTCCAAAAAGTTTTCAAGTCACTGCTCCAGAAAGATTCTAGAATGATATAGTACCATCAACCAACTTAGTGCCTCACTGTACTAGGGACTGATGTCCCAGAAAACACTCTGTGAACACAGATAACAATATCCTATCCAAAAGGACATTGTTTTCATGATAATGCAAACATAACTTTGTAGGCTACTGGGAGTCATAGACCCTCATTTTAGCTCTGCCTTAAGCACTTACCAGTCAAGCAATCCAGTTACTTTATATATTAAAAATGCAGATGATATGGGAAGTATTTCTTTCCCAAGGAATATTAGGTAGTATATGAAAAGTGCTTTGAAAACTACAAAGAATAATTATTACAATAACTGATATTTAAGGAATGCATATATATGTACATATATGCATGCAACATAGTTTTGAGTCCTTAACCCTGTGAATTTCACATTTAACAGACGAAGAAACTGAAGCTTAAGGTTAAATGGATGCACCAGTATTTGAACCCAAGCCTTAGACTACACCCTCATAACCATCAAACAGTACTTTTTTTTTTTTTTGAGATGGAGTCTCGCTCTGTCACCTGGGCTGGAGTGCAGTGGCCGGATCTCAGCTCACTGCAAGCTCCGCCTCCCGGGTTTACGCCATTCTCCTGCCTCAGCCTCCCGAGTAGCTGGGACTACAGGCGCTCGCCACCTCGCCCGGCTAGTTTTTTTTTTGTATTTTTTAGTAGAGACGGGGTTTCACCATGTTAGCCAGGATGGTCTCGATCTCCTGACCTCGTGATCCACCCGTCTCGGCCTCCCAAAGTGCTGGGATTACAGGCTTGAGCCACCGCGCCCGGCCAGACAAACAGTACTTTTTAAATGCTGCACTGCACGCAGAAAAAGGTTTACTATGTTAGAAATGAAAGAGCATCTTTGCTCTCTGTTACAAGGTTTGAAAGTTGTACAGAGAATTGAACCTTTTTGCCACACTTAAATTATCATAACTCCTGAAAATTTTTAATCCTGTGGCATTCTTATTTCCTCTTCTATGCAAATATAGTTAAAATAAGAATTTCAGATTGACACCTCGTAGAGTCCTGGGGTGGCACAGCAGTTTCTTTAGCTGTATAAAAGGTGAGGCCTGGCCAGGCGCAGTGGCTCACACCTGTAACCCCAGCACTTTGGGAGGCCAAGGCAGGTAGACCACGAGGTCGAGTTCAAGACCAGCCTGGCCAAGATGGTGAAACCCCGTCCCTACCAAAAATACAAAAAATTAGTCAGGCATGGCGGTGGGCGCCTGTAATCCCAGCTACTCGGGAGGCTGAGGCAGAGAATTGCTTGAACCCAGGAGCCGGAGGTTACAGTGAGCTGAGATTGTGCCACTGCACTCCAGCCTAGGCAACAGAGCAACTCTGTCTCAACAACAAAAAAAGCTGAGGCCCTTGCATGTAGCAGGTGATTGATACATATACTGAACAAATGAGGGCCCAGTTAGGTCTAGAACTTTGGCAGATTGGTAGGATAAGGTAGTTAACTAAGGAACAGTGCTCTTGGGTCCCAGGGGGAGGGACTACGGAGAAGAGGGCAGACCTCAGGGCAGAGTCAACCTGGCGTGTTCGGGGACTGTCCTCACTTCTACTGGAAGGATGGACAATTCTTGGAGGAGTTAGAGAGAGTGCAGTTCTGGGCATTACTCACTTTACAATCCCCATGTTTGCAGATATGACCAATGTGGTTTTTTTTTTATGTAAAGCCCTGGACCAAGGGCAGCCGTGAGGGGCATCCTGTTCTCAAGTCTCCTACAGACACTGGCTTGGCCAGAAAATGGGTTCAGAGGTCAGGCCCTAAGAATCCAGAGATGATCCCATTCCCTCAACAGTTCTTGGTGACATACAATTACCAGTCTCTCCTTCTTGTAGGGCTTGAGCTATAAATTGCCCACTTCTAGTTTTTACATTCTTAGTTTCTATTGCCTCCGTTGGTAAGACCTGTCCTAGAAGCAGCTCTACCAGGGCACCTGAACCGGGAAACAAATAAGACTTGAATTTGGGAGTCTGGCATGATAGATTCAATTACATTCCCCAAAAACAATCTATGAAGGAAAAGGGATTTTGTTTTGTTTTGTTTTGTTTTAGAGACAAGGTTTTGCTCTGTTGCCCACGCTGGAGCGCAGTGGTACAATCTTGGCTCACTGCAACCTCAAACTCCTGGGCTTAAGCAATCCTCCCACCTCAGCCTCCCAAGTGGCTGGAACTACAGGCACATGACACCATGCTGGCTAGTTTGTTTGTTTCTGTAGAGACACGCTCTGATTATGTTGCCCAGGCTGGTCTGGAACTCCTGGCCTCAAGCAACCCCCTTGCCTCAGTCTCCCAAAGGAATCTTTTCTAAATAATAATTATAGGCTTCTTATCTTTCCATCACTGAAGTTTTAATTCACAAGACAAAACAAAATAGGCCTGAGTCCAAGGGCCCCTAGTAAAATGTCTCCATATCCTCTTACATAGACTCACTCCTACCCTTCCTAATTCAGCTAATTAAACCCTGGGGGTCATTCTCCCCAGCTCTCCCTGGAACACCACTCAGGCACGTCTGAAATATGTTAGATTCAGTGGACACACCTTTGGCCTGTCAAAGTACCTTCCCAGACAGAAAATAGATCATGACCGGGTATCTAAAGTTCATACTGGAAGGAATGTTTATGTTCAAGACCAGAGCCTTGTGGAATGGAAAAAAAAAAAAAAAAAGGCCAAGGCAGCAGGTTTAAGACCCATTAGGAGCCATTATTGTCATCATGAATATAAATGAGGCCTAGGCAGGTTAGGAGTGGCTAGTGTCTGGGCTCTGGCACAACCGGGCCCTGTTCTTCCACAGGGCTGGCCAGGACAGAAGTGAAAGGGGCTGGGGCGTGACCAAGTGAGCTGGGGTAGAGGTAGAAAAAGGGACACAGAACATCCCAGGCCTGAGCTGCATGGAATGTGAGAGAACAGCTGGAATGTGCTCTAGAAGCCCCGGGAGAAGGCCTCAGTTGAGGCTGAACTCAGATATGCCTGGGACCCGGTCTCTGTTAAGAGACCCCGGAGAGCTTGAGCAGAGCTGATGTGGGCAGCTGGACAGGGCCAGGCAGGGGCAGAGGCCAGGTGTGGGAGGGTGAGCACAGCGTTCTTCACAAGACCATCAAAGTCCAGCTAGAATGTTCCGTTTCTAAAATCAGATGGGAACATTCTTCCTCCAGTTCCAAAAGTAAAAATCTGAGAGCAAAAGGTTCTGGCAAAGGGAAAGTGGGGCCGGAGAAGGGAGTGACTAAGTAAGCCCCAGGGGATGAGAAGCCTTAGGAGAGGGTGTGCATCTTCCACCCTGGTGAGCACAACGCTGTCCCCTGCAGACATGGGGACAGCAGAGACTTGAAGCCGCAGCCCCCCTCCTGAGCACAGGAAGGTGACCTGTACATAGGATGGGACTCCTTATCCTCACCAGGGGATGCAGTGGGGTGGACAAGAGCAGGTGGAAACAGTACAGGAGCCCAAATTCTAGGTCCAATGGTAGTTTTTATTCCCCAGGAATAGATATGTGGGGAAGAAACTCCAAAAGGAAACGGAGCACAGATGACAGAAATGACACCACAGCAGCCTGGCTCCGGAGTCGAGTAGATAGATGGCTGCTCCACAGTGGACCCGGTCATGGCCCTGGTTTCTTGGATCCACATTTGCCCTGTCTCTAAGTGTCCAGCTCAGAGGTGGAGGATGGAGACAGTGAGGCAGAAAACTTGCTTGCTCTACACAAAGGAGACAAATGGACCTTCTATTCCCAGAGGCCCAGGGACACCAAAACCTCCCTCTTCAGAATGGAGGTAGACAGATAAAAATGAGAGGGGCTTAAGTGTCACAGACAATCTGAAAGTAATAACAGGGGCTCACTGTGGCTGGCAGAACTGGTACTGAGATGCGGACTGACTACAGGGGAAGCAGCTTCCAGTTTTACGGTGGAGAGTCAGTCCTGAATTGGGCCCTGGGGCAGTTATAACCAGAGTGCTGTTTCTAGCCACTTACTTCAAAGGACTCTGGCTATGTTGAATCAGAAGCCATTATCTTTTTCCCAGAGGATGCACTTCTATCCCTATTTCTGGCACGATCCTGCTCCCTACGAGCCTCATCCTTTAAAAAACAGATTGGCAAGCGACGAGAGAAATGGTGCCTCACATGCTCGAGATGTGACAGCTTCTCCTGCAGGGAAGAACAAGTTCCTTTGGTATGAGCTAGATCATCCAGACCTGTCCCTGCAGAACACATCAAGACTCATCCCTGTACTACAGGGTGGCCTCTGGCTATGGCCTGGCACAGTGAGGACAGAGGCAGGGTCCTGAGTCAACATCACAGGGAGGTCTCCTGGAGGATGCAGGTGGAGCTGCTCCCCTGATAGGCTGTGTCATCCAGGGCCATGGGCTCCTTGTCGCTGCTGTCCCCCAGCACACCATTCCTCGGCTTCTCAGGAAACACGCCGGTGTCCACGAGGTGGTCCTGCAAACACAGAGCCAAAGGGGTGGAACTGGTGAAGATGGACGACAGGTGGTGACAGGATTCACACAGAAAACATCCCTGCTAGAAGGCAGCCCAGCAAGGCTGGGTGTAGGAGGGAGAATGGGAGGAAAAGAGGCAGAGCACAGCACAGTGGGGAGAGCAGGGCGGGCTGGGGAGGGGAGCTGACCAGCCCAGGCCGGGGCTGAGCTCCCCTGAGCCCTGAGATCCTTCTGCCCCACCAAGGGAGTGCAGCCCTGTGGGTAGAATCTGAGACAGCCGTGTGGGGACCGCCTAGGCTTAGCTGATCCTGAGAGGGGCACCGGGGGCACAGGCAGAGAAAAGGGGTAGAAGGGGTAGAAGAGTCAGTGGCATCTGCAGAGGGATGGGAGGGGTCCCTTGGACATTAGGTGCTACCTGGCCATAGCTCCTGCAGTGCAGCCGCTTCTGCCAGGACAACGGCAAGAGGGCCAGGAGCTTTGGCAACACTGGGTAAATGGTCGCAGGGTTCAGGGACCGGCCTCGCATTCTCCCTGAAGGGAAACATGCTTCTGAGTCTCTGCATGGAACCATCCACAGCAGTGGGCCCCATGTCCTCCCTTGGCCCCCAGATACCCCAGCCCCCACCCACATCCTACATCCCAGTGGAAAAGCCTGACAGCTACTGACACCCAAGAGCTCAGAGGGCAGGAGCCTTTCTCCCTAGACGGTAGAGTCCCTTAGGTCCCTCTGTGAACCCCTCGGTGCTCGTCTGCACCGCGGTCCCACACCCTCACCGGTGAGCAGACTGACAATCAGGCCCACCACAATGACTGTGGTGGAGTTGTGAGCGCTGTACCATAAGTAGGACAAGGAATAGAACCGCCGCAGCCCTGTAGGCCTGGGAAGAGCAGAGGGGAAGACAATGAGCAATTCGTTGGCAGGGCATTCCTTGGGCACCAGTTTCTACTTGCCCGCATGGTCCCAGGGTCTTGGGACCCAATACCCAACATTCCCCTGGAGCCTCTGGTGGCCCATCCCTTAGCAAGACCCCTGTGAAAGCCCTCAAACTCAAAGGAGGGCTTTGAGAGAACAAGGGGAAAGACAGCAAGCCCTGCCTTACTTGGAGACGGTAGTCAAGGGCATCAGTGTGGTTGCAGTGGCAACAGTTAGATTGGTGGGCAGGGAGAAGTTGGACCCATTAGTGGAAGAGGGCGGCATGCTGGAGCCCATGCTGGTCACGATGCTCCCAATGCCGATCCAGAAGGCCATGACAAGTCCAGACAACAGGCCTACAATAGCACCCTGCCGAGACATGGTGCACGCCTATCACAAGGCCAGCCCTGCCAGCCCTCACGTCTCCTGGTGAGAGCCCTGCCAACCCGCAGGCCCATCCTGCTACACATGACTGTGGGTCCAGATGCATCACTCACAGGAGGGTTGGCACACGGAAAGAACATTCCAAGGCAGAAGAGTCCCAGCAGCGGTCCCCCAACCATGCCAAAGATGCTGATTGCTGCCTAGGAGGACCAGGCGAGAAGAAAAGAAAAAAGAACACAGACTCAGAAACGCCCAGACTCACCATAGAGCACAGCCACCCGCCATGGCCTTGGAGCCCCACTCATCAGATCTGTCTCTTCTATGGGAACAATCAGAACTCCAGAAGTTGCTGGGCGGTGGCTCACACCTATCATTCCAGCAGTTTGGGAGGCCAAGGCGGGAGTATCACTTGAGGTCAGGAGTTCGAGACTAGCCTGGCCAACATGGTAAAACCCCATCTCTACTAAAAATACAAAGATTATCCAGACATGCTGGCACATGCCTATAGTCCCTCAGCTACTTGGGAGGCTGAGACAAGAGAATCGCTTGAACCCAGGAGGCGGAGGTTGCAGTCAGCCGAGATCGCACCACTGCAATCCAGCCGGAGCAACAGAATGAGACTCCATCTCAAAAAAAAAAAAAGACTCTAGAGGGCAGGAAAGGCTGATGGGGGGCTGATGGAGAGGGATGTGTTTTGGGTTCTCCTCTGAGGCTCTCTCTTGGCCTACAATATCCCAGGAATGACCCTGGGTCCTCTTGGAAGTCTGTTCACAGTAAAGATGGTCCATCAAAGGGGACTCTCTTACACCTGGCTCCCGGTCATTCCCCTCAATATAGCTGCCCTTCTCAACTTCCTGTTTCGATCAATCCCTTTTCTCCCTTAAAATTGCTTCCTACCCTCTACAGTTATTACCTGCAGCACAGGTCCCATCTGGGAGGAAATATAGGCCATTCCTAGACAAAGTAGCCCATAGCCAAAGGCTGGGGGTAAAGGAGAGGAGAGGAAACAAGAAGGTGTGAGTTAACACAAGCAATGGGATAAAGCAAGGCTCCCTGCGCAGCCAAACTACCATCTCTGTCTCCTTTGACACAAAAGGCATATTACATCATGCTGCAGCTTCCTCCCACCAAGTCCTCACTCCTATGTGACTCAGAGACCTCCCTAGGACATGTCCTGAGTTGTAAACAACCATGCATGCAGGGAAGGTTGTGTGCTTCATTAGGCAAGTGCTGAGCCCCAAATAAAGTGGGTGTTTTAAAGCAGACTGATGACAGTGGTCAGGGTGTAGCTTAGAAAGACCCAGACTGAAGAGATTGAGGAAGCATAACCCCACCGAGGCCTCTGGAAAGCATGATGGCCCGGGCTTCAGAGAACTCAGGGAACCAAGGTCGAATCAGGTCTTCCATCGTAACAGTTGCCAATGAATTAAAAGCAGAGGATATAGTGCTGAAAAAGAAGAGGATGTGGAGTTAAGCGAGGCAAAATTGTCAGCTCTGTGGGACTCTATGGAGGAAATGGTGCCCTAAAGGGGAGATGACAGGTACCACCAAGAAACCTCCTCATAGTTGGACTTGACACCACCTCAGAGCAGGCCTGGAAGGCAAGGACACAGTCCTTTTTTGAATGTGGATATGGGTTTCATTTGAGCAGATCCATTTCTGGTACCATAAAAGAACTCTTAACCAAAACAGGGGTATCTCTTGAGAGAAAATGTGCTCTGGCCTACAAAGGTGAGCTATCCCTTGTCATCCACACAGATGGGACAGATACAGTGAGAGACTCACTGTGACTGAGACTCCCCGCCCGCCACCACCCCGCTCCACCCATCACCTTGTACCCAACAGGGGTCAGGTGCACCAGGTCTGAAGGAAGTGGTCAAAGGGGGTACCTGAGGGAGCCGCTGAAGAGGCAGGCAATGAAGAGCCCTGGCAGGCCCGGCAGGCCCTTCAGGATATCCATCACAAAGTACAGGACGAACTGCAAGCAGAGCGGAGGTGCAGAGCAGTCCTCAGAGAGGGGCCTTCCCAGGGCTGGCTCTGCAGAGAAGCTCCCTTTGCATGTGGCCCAGTGAGTCTACCGAGACTGGGTGCTTTAGAAGGGAAGCCAGGGCCTGGGGCATCTCTGCTGACCCGAGTGTCTACACATTATGTGGAGAGAAAATGGGCTCTGCAGAGGGAATGACACAATTCGCCCGCAGCTCTATTTCTGGCTACCAGTGTAACTTCTGCTTACTGACTACCTCATTGAGTCTGTTTTCTCCTCTGTGAAATGAGGCTGTTAGAGGTTAGGTGAGACCAGGTATGTGACAGCTCCCAGCAGAGCACATGGAGCCCAGTGGGGAGTCAATAAGGGTAGGTCCTCACCCCAGTAGGATGAGCACTGTGGTTAGACGCTAGGGACCAGGATCCTCACATGCTAGATTCCTAGCATCTTAGAGTGGGACGGGATTTTACGATCATTTCCCACCCAGGGTGGGAGTCCTTTCTGCAGTCAGTCCTTTCCTACCTAGACACTCCTGTTGTGGGGCCAGGCCTGCCCTCAAGGGAACAGGACAGGGCCTTCTCACCTGGTCTGGGGCTGCCTGAGCCTGCTGAATGCTCATGGGATACTCCTGGTAATACGTGAACATGACCAGGCCAATGAGGCTGCCCACGCAGAGGGACACCTGCTGGAAGGGGAACACTGCGTAACAGGAGCTGCAAAAGATGTCGGTGCCAGGAGGAGAGCCAGCGTTAACAGACGCCCTCAGGCATGTGCCCCTGACCTCCAGAAAGGAGACCCACATCCTGAACACAGTGGATGTGTATGTACTCTGGCATCCTGCCCCACCCCCATTATCTCTGGGGAACCCCTTCCCCTAGACCTTGCTCCGCTCCCTTCCTGTCCCTGTACTCACAGCACAGCAGCCTTTTCCGTGCGGGAACTGAGGTACCGCTGCACCTGAGCCTGGTTCACCCCGTATAAGGAGAGCATCATGAAGACACCCCCGATGGCCAAGGTCCAGAAGGTGTGCCGCACAAAGGGGTCTGGATTCAACCTGTAACAGACACCACCCAGTCATTGTGCAAAGCCCCAGAGATACAGCCTTCCTGCCCTCTTGGCAACAGGAGTCAGTGACAGGAGAGGAGAGACACCACTGCTAGGGCCAAGGGGATGACTGAAGGCAAGAAGCTGGGTGCACTCAAGAGACAGCACAGCCAGTTAGAGGGAGGCTCCATTCTTCCACCCCAGTCTCGTTCCAGGTACTCATCCCAGGTAACGTCCTGACTCTCCAGAAACACTAGCCGAGCACCTGTAATCACCCTCCATCTCTGCAGGACCAGTTTCCCGCTGTCTGCTGTTGCACCTTAGGCTTCCCAGTTTGCGCTCTGCTTACTATAGCCCTGAGCCCTCTAGGATGGGCTCAGTGCCCAGGCACTGCAGACCCCAGCCAGGAGTAGGGGTATACTTACTCAAACCCAGAGATGCGGCCGTGCTGGGAAGCCACAGCCCACACATGCCCCAAGCCGCCCACCTTGGCCGACCCCACGGTGATAACTGCCAGCTGCCCAAGGAACATGACCACTGTCTGGAACACATCTGTCCAGATGACGGCCTTCAGCCCACCCTGCAAGGAAAGCACAGGAAACCCGCCACAGAGGCCTTCTAAACCCAGCTTGTCCAACCCGCCTTATTGTTGTTCCATTTTGTTTTGTTTTAGGCTTTTTGCAGCCTGAAGCCAGTTTTTAGTTTCTGTCTCTGGTGGTAAGTATAAAAGAGGGATGAGGAAGGGGCTTTACTGACCCAACCAGAAACACAAACTAAGAACCCATGACTATATTCTCCCCCTTGGACACTCCTGAAACCATCCACCCTAAGGACATGCTACCAGGGAGGGAACTCTCCTGCCGTTAGGCACATAATTGCTGTGACCCTGTTGACATCATTCCCATCCCATCCTCTACCTTCATATACCACCCCCACTGCTAAATCCTATCATAAATCTTACCACCCTAGAATTTCACCTATATTCTCACCTATATTCTCAGCTTATCTCTTCTTTTCCTTCTCTTCCCATCTCCCCTCCTTACTTCATCCCTTCTCCTCCCCCCACCAGGGCTTACTACACTTACCAGAGCTGTATAGATGGTACAGACAATGCCTAGGGCCAGCACGGACAGCCACAGATCAAAGCCAGTCACTGTAAGCATAGAAGCCACATTTTTATCCCTGGAAAAGGGTTCCCCAGGGGAGAAGCCCTGGTAGGGCAATCGTGTCATGCCACAGAAATAAAGCATTTGGTCATTAACAATGAAATAAATCATTCACCACAATGGAAAAAATTGTTTGCAGAGCTCCACCAAAAGGTGCTGATTAACCAGTTTGGATAGGCATGGTAATACGTTACTGGCTTTCAATAGAGGTGGACCAAGCCTTCCTCTGGTAGAGACCCACCCAAGGGCCCAAGCAGTGAATTAATTCCCTGTCCAAGGTCAGATTCTTTTCCGCACACGCTCCTCCATCTGCCTCTCCCAAAGGTGCTTTCCTGGCCTGCCATGGCTGAAAGCCGGGGGCGGTGCGACTCCTCACCTGCATTGAGAGCCAGTGACGGAGCATAGAGCACAACTCCCATGTAGATCACCTGTTGCATGTGGAAAACATGTGAGGGGGCGGGAGGAGGGTGGGAAAAGAGAAGAAGAAAGATGGGCCTCAGCGCCAATATGCCCATGGCTTCCCCTCGCCTAGGCTCACTTCCCTCTTCCTTCTCTCAAATTCTGGCTTGCTGCCACCATAGTATCTGTGCCGGAATTAGAAGGCACGGGCAGCAGGATGCCTCTGGGGGCCTCACAGATGCTGACCCTCTAGCAGGAATTTCAGTCCTGCCAGTCTGAGAGCAGGCGAGACTCCAATTCCCGCAGCACACTTGAGTTCAGGTCCCCCAACATGCCCCAGGCTCGGTTTCTAGCCTCATTCTGCTTACCATCTGAAAGATGAAAGTCACAGTTCCACACACTCGAACAGCTTTATTGAATCGAAGCTCCAGGTACTGGGTATACAGAAAAAAGATTTTCCTCCTGACTTCACCCCGACAACTCACACACAACTTCCCTCAGGACGCTCAGGAACATGAGGGAATATCCAACCCATACCCACTCTGAGTCCCACTCGGCACAGCACCCTCCTCTCCAATCCTGCCCCTACTGCTGGTATCACTGAGAAAGAATTATAAACACACAATTGAGTTTTCTGTCCCTTTCATTAGGTGGAGGAGGTCTAGGGTCCCAGGTCCTTCCTATGTCCCTGTCCCTCCTCTCCACCCCAACCCCAGTGTCCCACGTGCTTCTCCCTTCCGTCCCTGCTCACCTCATAGGCACTGGTGAGATGCAGGCGGTAGAAAACGGGGATGAAGATGTGTGCAGGTATGAGCAGCCCCAGAAAGTAGCAGCAGCCCAGGAACCAATACTGGGTCCCAAATCGGTAGATCTCTGACGGCACACCCAGGATGGCCACGGCTGACTGGAAGGTGGCCAGCAGGGACAGTGCCACCGGAAGGCAGCCCATTTTGCGGTTCGCCATCAGCAGCTCACCAACAGTATGCCGGCCCCAGCCACGACAAGCATGGTAGAGCCCAATGGCAAGAGAGAGAACCAGCAGCAGGACGAACACCACGTAGTCCACGAAGGAGAAGGCAGGCATGCTCACGCTTGTGCCCGAGGTTGGGGAAACAGGGGCTGAGGTGCTCACCCCTATACTCATATCCTCACTGTGTCTGTGATCTGCAGCCAGCTGCTGCTCCAGGGCTGTGGGGCAGGGCAGGGGCGGATGGGTGGCTACAATCTGGCTCCCAGCCACAGTCTCACAGTCTTCCTCCACGGAATGATACTGTCCAGGGTGAGCTGCAAAGGAATTAGCTCTTAGTGAGGCCTATCTTGCCTTGGTAGCCATTCACCCTTGGGCCTTGTACATCACATGCCATCAGAAGTGGACCAGTCAGCATAGTGGTAGCCCTTCAAGGTCTGGAGGCCCTGGTATGGGTTTGGTAGGGGACAGAAGTGAGGGAGAAGCATCAAAGTGAGACAGCCAGGAGACAACATAACTTGGCCAGGACCTTTGAGTATGCAGAGCTATGAAATTCAAGAACCTTCTTAGGTCTCCACCCGAGTACCAAAAGAAAAATAAACTCTAGCCTAAGTTTCTTTGCAAAATTTCCTGACCCCACTTGAAGGCACAGACCTAGTCATTACAATACACTAAGCCAGCAGAGCCCAGCCTGGCGCCACAGCCCAGCAGGAAACACAACATGGAGACTAATGGCAGCAGGGCTTCCCCTACTGACCCTGGCCTCAGCCCTCGCTTCCTGAGATCCCCAGTGTCACCCTTCTAACTGATCATCAGTGAGACTGCCTCTGTGGCAGCCACACACTCCATTTCAGGCATCCCCAGGCCAACCACTCCGAACCCCTTTCTTAAGGTTCTCCCCAACACCACTAGATAAGCGCTTGCTGCCACCCACCTCTCAGCCCCTCTACCGGCAACACCACAGTCAACAGCAGATGCAGCAAGAGCAGCTGGATTCAAAAGTGAGAGGGGAAAGGTGAGAGGGCATCATGCTGGAGTCAGGGTTTCAGAGTTACGATTCTCCGTTTTGGAGAGAAGCAACTCAGCCAGGGAGCTGAGAGGCAAAGGGACCAGCCAAAGAGAGTGGTCGCATCCTGCTGGGGACAGACACCTACCTGGAGAAGCAATCCCTGTTCTGAGGCAGAGTTGCCTGGAGCTGCAGGAGCTGAGGATCTGGCTCTATGAGTAGCTGAGGTGAGAGATCAGGAACTGGGGGTGGGGTGAAGCTCAGCAGTCATTTGTTCTGGCCCCTTCAGGGAACCAATCGCTATGTTCCAAATGGCCCTATCACCCTGTGGCCCCCAAACTCCAACTCAGCCCTAGAGGCTCCAGAAGAGGGAAGAGGGAGCTCACATTCAACAGCATTCCTAGATGGATTAGGCTTTCAGCCTAAAGTACTCTTGGCACTCTGTGCGGGAGGGAGTTGGAATGAAGGAACTGAAAAGATGGGAAAGTTGAAAGTTGATTTTCTAACTCCTACACAAGAAATGTTAATCCTCCAAGAATACACCATAATCCTCAGAGAAAGAGGGAAGGGATTGTAATATTTAAAATCTTAAATCTTTGGATACCACTATTACAACCAACCCCCCACCACTGACTGTGGGGAAAAGAAAGAGATCAGCTTGTTACCGTGTCTATATAGAAGGAAGTAGACATAAGAGACTCCATTTAGTTCTGTATTTGAGATGCTGTTAATCTGTGACCCTACCCCCAACTTTGTCCTTGCAAGAGACATGTGCGAAGGTGATTTAAGGTTAAAAGGATATTGGGCTGTGCAGGATGTGTCTTTGTTAAACAAGTACCTGAAAGAAGCTTGATGGTTAAAAATCCTGCCCCTCCCTGGGCAATGGAACATCTCCGGGTAATACCCATTGTGTGCCTTGTTTACTGAGTAAGGAGAAAATGCCTTTAGGAATAAGGTGGGACTTGCTGGAATAAGGTGGGACTTGCTGGAGCAATACTGCTAAAAGGTTTATGGAGATGTCGCATATACATCTCAAGGCACAGCATTTTCCTTTAAACTTATTCATGTTACAAGGATTTTTTCATATGTCTTACTGCCGATTTCCTCCCTACAATAATCCTATTGTCCAACCACTCCCTTATCCTTTTAATGGTAAAGATAATTCTCAATAAATACTAAGGGAACTCAGAGGCCGGTGTCGGCGTGGGTCCTCTGTAAGCTGAGCGCCGGTCCCCTGGGTCCCGCTTTTCTTTCTCTATACTTCGTCTCTGTGTATTATTTCCTTTTCTCAAGTCTCTCGTCCCACCTAACGAGAAGCACCCACAGGTGTGGAGGGGCAGGCTACCCCTTCAACTGACCATTTCACAGATAAACACACTAAGGCTCACAGATGGTTCAAGTGACCTTTCCAAACAAAAGCACAGAGCCTACTATTGTTGGAGTGTAAATTAGAACCCAGGTCTAGGGATTTACCATCCACCCTGTCTGTTCTCCATGCGTATCACATTATCTTCAGAGGCAATCCTCTGGGGTACTTATTGGTATGGGGAAAAAACACCAGAGAATGTCATGTAGTTAGATAGCCTAACATGATAACAGTTAACATTTGTTGAACACCTGCTATGTAACCCAGCAGTGTGTGAGGTGCTTTATAAACATTAGTAATAACACATAATGAAGCTAACGCTTTCAAAACAGCATGTTTCAGGTTAAGACATGAATACTCTACAGTCATCACAAGAAAACTGAGAGATTAAACAACTTCCTCAAAGTTATGCAGCATGGTACAAAACAAGAGAGAAAGAAACAGTGCTGTCTGCAGCTATGACAGGTGTTCACCAATGGCCCTGTCCTCACTATTCCCAGAATCAGGGCAGGAGCAGAGTGTTGTAGTCAGTCATTCACAGGACATAGTTTAGATTTCAACTAATCAAGAGACAGACTAACATAAAGTGTATCTTCTGCTTTTGCCCACTAGGAGAAAGATTAGGCTGTCTTTCGGCTCTCCCACAGTGTGTTCTTGGGCAGACACTGTCTGGCTGGCAAGATATGGCCTCATGCAGACTAAACCTGAACTCTGAACCTCTTGGGGCCAATCAAGAGGGAAAATCAGAGCTGGCAACTCTTGGATCACATGTCTACAAGATTCCCAACAGGCTTAAACTCTGGTTTAACCTAAACATGCCCTGGGCCTTTGCACATTGCAACACCCTGAGTTTTCTCATCGTCCTTGGCAAGTTTTTGCTGCTATGATAGAGATGATGGGAACTACTGGGGAGTAAGAGGAAAGATATCTCCTGTGTGCAAAGAACACAGAACACCATAGGGTTAGTGGTATAGATAGGTAGGTGGCCAGAGACAGGAAAGAAAGTCCCAGTGTAGGAAACAGAGGTGCAGAAATAAAGACACTCTGCTGATGGGACTTCCTGATAAAATTCTATTTGCATGATGTATGGAGAATTCTCATGGATGGCCCGAGGGAGCACCAGGGAAGACAGGAAAAACCTGACCTAGCAACAGACCAGATTCTGAGAACAGATCTATGGTTTTCTAAAAAATCTACGTTGATCCAAACCTATGGGCTTACATTTCTCCAGAAAGAGGGGGGCCAAGAGGAAGAGCTAGCTGTTGTTTCACTACAACTATAACACACTAAGGCACAAACAGCAGATTGTGGGAACGCTCCTTTTTTTTGGAGACGGAGTCTCGCTCTGTCACCCAGGCTGGAGTGCAGTGACACGATCTCGGCTCACTGCAACCTCCGCCTCCTGAGTCCAAGTGATTCTTCTGCCTCAGCCTCCTGAGTAGCTGGGACTACAGGCATGTGCTACCACACCCAGCTAATTTTTTTTTTTTTGTATTTGTAGTAGAGACGGGACTTCACCATATTGGCCAGGCTGATGTCAAACTCCTGACCTCATGATCCATCTGCCTCGGCCTCCCAAAGTGCTGGGATTACAGGCGTGATGTGGGACCCCTTTTAAATACCCAAACTTGGCCGGGCGCGGTGGCTCACGCCTGTAATCCCAGCACTTTGGGAGGCGAGGCGGGCGGATCACGAGGTCAGGAGATCGAGACCATCCTGGCTAACATGGTGAAACCCCGTCTCTACTAAAAATACAAAAAATTAGCCGGGCGCGGTGGCAGGCACCTGTAATCCCAGCTACGCGGGAGGTTGAGGCAGGAGAATGGCGTGAACCCGGAACGCAGAGCTTGCAGTGAGCCGAGATCGTGCCACTGCACTCCAGCCTGGGCAACAAAGTGAGACTCCTTCTCAAAAAA
>NC_045448.1:27285836-27343764 GCF_002776525.5 Piliocolobus tephrosceles
CCAGCCTGGGCAACAAAGTGAGACTCCTTCTCAAAAAAAAAAAAAAACAAAAAAAAAACCTGAACTCACTTTGGTCACACACTGCAGTGGATCATACTGACTCCTACAACAGGCAATGAGACCACTGCAGGACTAACTGTTCCAAAAAGATTCCCTCAAAATCTGTCCTGGAGCTTATAATTCCTCAAGGTGTGAAAGGCTTTAGGGGCCCTCAAAATGCTACTAGCTACTAACACCTTAGAAAACTTGCCAGCGAGCTAAACGTAAACCTTTCAGGAGCTTTCAGGTAGACACCATGGGGGGAATGTGGAAGGGAAGCATGGGTCGGCTACTCGAGATGATCGCTTGGGTTGGCATTAAGGAGATTTTTGGCTGGCCCTAACCAACACTGTCACTCCGGGAGCAGGGATCCCCTGGCGCCCTTCAGTTAGGGCGCTGGCCCACCCCTGGGGCAGCGACGCACTCCCTTACCTCCGTGGTTTAGTCCGGGCTAGGAAGATCCTTTTGTGCTTCCTGAGATCAACATCGCACCCTTTTCCTGGGAAGGCAAAGAAAATGAGTTAGGGAAACGTCTATCCCGCTCCTACCTCCTCGCCAGGCTCCGGGACGCTACGCGCTATCAGGATTGAGGTGAAGGGGACTACGTGCCCAGGGCGATCCAGGCTCGTGCTCTCCCGCCGGAGTTTGCGATTTGCCCTTCTCTGCTCCATCACCCTCACCCTTGTTCTTTCCTCTACGCGGCGGAGACCACCACCTTACCGCGCACACTTCGTATGTTCTCAGTCCCACGCCGGAGGCCGGCTCGCTCCGCCCCTCCCCGCCCCCTTGCCCCTTTGCTCCCGCCCCAGCTCAGACGCCGCTCCCTGAGGCCTCTCCGCACCGGCTCACGCTCTGCAAGCCCACCTGCCCGGTCTCCACACGTGGGTAGCCAGTGCCGGGCCGCTGCGCCCTGGCCAGGAGCCCGCGGGGGCCCCGCCCCCTGCCCGCCCCGCTCGCTGCGCCGCCATGTTTACTGAGGGCGGATGGAGGGACCCGAGTCTCTGCGAAGGCGCGACCTTGGCTTCCGGACGCGGGGGAACACCGGGCTGAGGGAGCATGCAGTCGGCTCCGGGAAGCCGCGCGGCGAGGGGGGTCGCCTTCACTAAAGGGGAAAAGGAATAGGGGGAGGCTAGTGTCCCCGAAAGAGGGCTGGGGCGCATGAAGACCAGCGCAGAGCTCCGCGAGCAGGAGAAACCCCCAGCTAGCCCCAGGGCGACTGGACCCGGTCGCTTAGGCCACGCCCGGGGAAGAGGGCCTGTCGCGCTGCGGGGCGGGGCCGCGGGACCGGGTCGCGTGAGAACCGGAGAACTAAGGGAGCGGAAAATGGCGCCTCACGGCCCGGGTAGTCTTACGACCCTGGTGCGCTGGGCTGCCGCCCTGCTCCTCGCTCTGGGCGTGGAAAGGGCTCTGGCGCTACCCGAGGTACAGAAGCAAGTTTGAGGTCGGGCTGAAGCAGGGTCGCTGGCCAGCCGTGCGTCTCGCTCGTCCGCGGCTCCCCCTTCCACTCGGCCGGCCTGCGGCTCTGATTTCGTCCCTGCCCCTTTCCGACCCTGCCCAGCTGGGTCCTGTTCCCGAGTACTCACGTCGTGCAGGCCTTAGGCGCCCCAGTCCTGCCGACTTTCAAAGATCTGTGAAACTTGATCTCGTCCCTTAATTTTTGAGTAACTCTAAGTTCTACAGACGGGTCCTCTGGCTCTTGTGCAAGCTCTCTCTACGCCCGAACACCATATATCGTGCAGTGGTAGGGCTGTACTTTCTTTTGTAATGCTTGGTGAATTATTTACCTACCTCCGGTCCTTTTACACCGGGCCAAACTGGAACTTGAGAAGTCTCTGCAGAGAGCATAATAAATATGTTTGAATAGTGATCTTCAGAGATGAGGACCTTCCCTGGCTGATGTCTGTCTGGTACTGAAAGTGTCTGGGGAGCTGATTCGGCGCTGGACTCTAGGGGAAGACATGGCATCTCCTAGCCTAGCCTGTTACAAGGGTAGGACACGAGCCATTTATCCATTTATCGGCCCCAGGTTAGAGGAATTCTGGAAACGTGTACTGGCAGTTAATTCTTGATGGCCGTTTGTTCTTTTCTTGGCTTTTCTTTCTGGAGTTCTAATGTTTCTTTCTCTTCTGCAGATATGCACTCAATGTCCAGGGAGTGTGCAAAATTTGTCAAAAGTGGCCCTTTATTGTAAAACGACACGAGAACTAATGCTGCGTGCCCGTTGCTGCCTGAATCAGAAGGGCACCATCTTGGGGTGAGGGGAAGACATCCCTAGATACTGGATACAGGCCATTCCTTAGCCTGGCTGCTTTTCTACCTTTATATTATTTTAAGAATCCACCTATTATGGTTTCAGCTGTAACCATCACGCAGATGTCTACCAAAACTAGATCTCTTTAGTGTCTTTTTACCTTTCCACACTCCAGGTACACGTGAGTACCTGTAGCTTCCTATTAAGCATTTCCTACTGAGTGCACCCTAACTTCAAACTCAAAATGTTATGTTTTACTTCCATTCTCTTCTTTCCTTCATCTACCTAAATACCTCTCTATATTAAGCTTTCAGAAAACCGACATTTTCCAATATCACTCTCTTGCTTTAATACTGTAGTTAGTAACTTGCTCTCAGGACAAAATTCAAACCATTAACTACCATACACTAGTCCCAACCCCCTTTTCCAACATTATTTCCAATTACTTGTCCACTCAAACCTCCATAATGGTCTGCACCAGCCAGATTTGCCTACCCTCAATGGCATTCTATCTTTGTTCAGGCCTCGCTCCATACCTGAAATTGCCTTCCTCCACCAAATTAGGACATATCCATCCTTCATTTCCAACATCTTTTGTGAATATTTCCTACTACTAAGTTCCAGAGTAATACCTTTTTTTAATTATTATTTATTCATTTTTTTGAGATGGCGTTTCGCTTTTGTTGCCCAGACTGGAGTGCAATGGCGTGATCTCGGCTCGCCGCACCCTCTGCTTCCTGGGTTCAAGTGATTCAGTAATACATTCTTAAAAAATACATTCTTAAAAAATTTTCTGTAATCTTTAGTGTCCACTCAAATATATTTATACACTATCCTGTGGTTTCTTTTATATTGTAATGTTTACAGTGCTTTTATTTTGGGCAGTGGTCTTGTTCCTCTAACTACATTGTAAGCCACTCAAAGGCTAAGATACTGTGTTATATATTTTTTAACATTCTCCCAGTGTTTGCAGTTTGTAGGGACTCAGTAAATATTTGCAGAATAAAGGAATGGATAGCAGTAGATATTGAAGAAAAAAAATAATGTGGCATGATCCTTAATGTCCTGCAGTTTACAACCAATCTGTGGTAGAAAATACATGTGGAGCCGGGCGCGGTGGCTCAAGCCTGTAATCCCAGCACTTTGGGAGGCCGAGACGGGTGGATCACGAGGTCAGGAGATCGAGACCATCCTGGCTAATACGGTGAAACCCCGTCTCTACTAAAAAATACAAAAAAAAAAAAAACTAGCCGGGCGACGAGGCGGGCGCCTGTAGTCCCAGCTACTCGGGAGGCTGAGGCAGGAGAATGGCGTAAACCCGGGAGGCGGAGCTTGCAGTGAGCTGAGATCCGGCCACTGCACTCTAGCCCGGGTGACAGAGCAAGACTCCGTCTCAAAAAAAAAAAAAAAAAAAAAGAAAATACATGTGGAAAAAACTTTCATTTATGTGACTTGCATTTTTTTTTTTAATTTAAAGGCTCTCTGTGGATCTGAAAATCATAGGATGAGATTCACTAATGTAGACAAGAAACACAGATTTCTCCCAATAGATGCATAACCGATTAGAACAGTGCTGGCCAATAGAACTTCCTGTGATTATGAAAATGTTCTGGGCCAGGCGTGGTGGTTCACGCCTGTAATCCCAGCACTTTGGGAGCCAAGGCAGGCGGATCATGAGGTCAGGAGTTCGAGACCAACGTGACCAACATGGTGAAACCCCGTCTCTACTAAAAATACAAAAATTAGCCAGGCATGGTGGCGCATGCCTGTAATCCCAGCTACTCAGGAGGCTGAGGCAGGAGAATTGCTTGAACCTGGGAATCAGAGGTTGCAGGGAGCCGAGATCATGCCACTGCACTGTAGCTTGGGCAACAGAGCAAGACTCTGTCTGAAAAAACAAAAAAAATGTTCCATATCTGTACTAACCAGTACAGTAGCTACTAATGTGGTTATTCCATTTGCGTTTGAAATATGGCTAGTGCAAATGAGACACTGAATTTTTAGGTTAAATTAATTTTTCTCTATAGAGTGAGGGTCTCACTCATATTGCCCAGGCTGGTCTCAAATTCCTAGGTTCAAGTGATCCTCCCCGCTTGGCCTCCCTAAGTGCTGGGATTACAGGAGTGAGCCACTACACCCAACCTAAGGTACATTAATTTAAATTTAAGTAGTTACATGTGGCAAGTGGTGATTCTATTGGATAATGCAGAATTAAAATGTCTACCACAGCTCCTAGGGTATGACTCTGAACACAGCTGTGTTCAATTATTATTAGCTGAAAAGGGGGTTGTGTAGTAAAATACAAACCGTGCTGTGGCTGAAGAAAAAGAGGAACACACAGTTATATTGATTACTTTATTTCCTCAGGCTGGATCTCCAGAACTGTTCTCTGGAGGACCCTGGTCCAAACTTTCATCAGGCACATACCACTGTCATCATGTAAGTAGTTAGGTGCCTCCCACCCAAAAGGCTAATATAGTGTAGGTTGATGGGAAAGTGCTAACATTGTGTGCTTTGCAGAGACCTGCAAGCAAACCCCCTCAAAGGTGACTTGGCCAACACCTTCCATGGCTTTACTCAGCTCCAGACTCTGTGAGTAAGGGTATGGGGAAGAGAATCAAAGAAGGGTAATGCTGTGAGTTGAGCAAGTTTGCATGTTATGACCACATTTCTCTTTAGGATACTGCCACAAGATGTCAACTGTCCTGGAGGAATTAATGCCTGGAATACTATCACCTCTTATATAGACAACCAAATCTGTCAAGGGCAAAAGAACCTTTGCAATAACACTGGGGACCCAGGTATGCTGTCTTACCTCCAAACTTCTGGGAATTGTCTTTTCTCCCTTGTATTTTCCATTTTAGATCAGAAAGACAAAGATACTTAAGTGCCTTTCATTCAGAGTTCTGGGGCTCTAACCCCTTTGAAAGAAAAGATCTTAAGATATATTATTTGTCTCACGCGTGTCCGTGTAAAGAGACCACTAAACAGGCTCGTGTGAGCAACAAGGCTTTATTTCACCTGGGTGCAGACTTACAGGGCTGAGTCTGAAAAGAGAGTCAGCAAAGGGTGGTGGCTTATCATTAGTTCTTGCAGGTTTTGGGATAGGCGGTGGAGTTAGGAGCAGTGTTTTGCGGGCAGGGGGTGGATCTCACAAAGAACCTTCTTAAGGGTGGGGAGAATTACAAAGAACCTTCTTAAGGGTCGGGAAGATTACAAAGTACATTGATCAGTTATGGTGGGGCAGAAACAAATCAATGGTGGAATATCATCAGTTAAGGCTATTTTCACTTTTGTGGATCTTCATTTGCTTCAGGCCATCTGGATGTTTACGTGCAGGTCACGGGGGATATGATGGCTTAGCTTGGGCTCAGAGGCCTGACATTATTGTTACTGTTTTTATCTGTAATCGTCTTTCCTCGTCCTTTATCCTAGCAATGATTGAGAGACTAAGTTGAAACAGATATTTGAGAAATATGCCTAATGAGATGTATGCAGTGATGTTCTTTCTCTCTGGCCCACAGAAATGTGTCCTGAGAATGGATCTTGTGTACCTGATGGTCCAGGTCTTTTGCAGTGTGTTTGTGCTGATGGTTTCCATGGATACAAGTGTATGCGCCAGGTGAGGAATTAGGCCTTCTAACTAGGCATACAAGGAATGCATAGAGCGAGTCTTCTCAGAAAGGAGATCCACAAGACGAGGAGCTAATACAAATTACCTATAGGGGGAAAACTATAGAATTGCCCTAGACGAGGTGATAGGTATATTAGGAAAGAATTAGGTATTAGGATGTGGCCCTCCGTGTAACGTTGTATGGGGATGTTTTTTGGTCTGTTGTTCACAGGGCTCGTTCTCACTGCTTATGTTCTTTGGGATTCTGGGATCCACCACTCTATCCATCTCCATTCTGCTTTGGGGGACCCAACGCCGAAAAGCCAAGACTTCATGAACCACATAGGTCTTACCATTGACCTAAGATCGATCTGATCTATCTTAGCCCAGCCAGGGAGCTCTGCTTCCTAGAAAGGCATCTTTGGCCAGTGGATTCACCTCAAGGTTGAGACCGCCATTGGAAGATGAAAAATTGCACTCACCTGGTGTAGACAAATACCAGTTCCCAATTGTGGTGTTGCCTATAATAAACACTTTTTTTCTCTCTCTTTCTTTTTAAGGAAAGGCGCCCTGCCTTTAAGTGTTTCTTGCTTGGGGTGGGAGGGACTGCTTTAGGGCAGCCGGTTTTTTCAGGTTTCCCCTGGTTTTGCAGTGCCGAGACCACGAGGGCTCACTCCCCGTGGCTCCGCCCACCCCACCCCTTACGTGCCCGACACCGCCCCTCACGCCGCTTGTATCCGCGCCGCCGCAGTCTCTGCCGCCGCCAAACGCGCCCGAGGCTTCTGCGCTGCCGCGCCCGGCTTCTCTCCAGCGCCGCGCACCGTTAGCCACGTGGACCGACTCCGGCGCGCCGTCTTCACGTGGTTCCAGTGGAGTTTGCAGTCCTTCCCGCTTCTCCGTACTCGCCCCCGCCTCTGAGCTCCCTTCCCATGGCGGCCCTAGTGTTGGAGGACGGGTCGGTCCTGCGGGGCCAGCCCTTTGGGGCCGCCGTGTCGACTGCCGGGGAAGTGGGTAAGCAAGCCCGGTTAGGCTGCAGACCTTATCCCACGCTCTGATGCGCCTCTCCGCCCGACCTTCCCCGTCCAGACCCCGCCATTTTCCCGCCAGCACACCCCCTCCCCCCATTCGGTGCCCATGGGCCCCAGCGCCGTAAACCCCTCGCGACCAAGGCAGCCTCCACTGGGGTGTGCTCATCGCGCTGGGAGTGTTCCGAAGGGTTCCCTGCCGGAGCCCAGCCCTGCCTCTTTCTTGCAGTGTTTCAAACCGGCATGGTCGGCTACCCTGAGGCCCTCACTGACCCCTCCTACAAGGCACAGATTTTGGTTCTCACGTATCCTCTGATCGGCAACTATGGCATCCCCCCAGATGAAATGGATGAGTTCGGTCTCTGCAAGGTAGCCACACCCAGTGCTTTCTCTACATTCCTTTCAAATCAGTAATTGTTAACTATTAGTGAAGTAGGAGACGTTGACACCCCGCTGGGCATCGTGCAGAAAACATACCCACTGAAGTAATAAGTCAAGGACTGAGACCACTACTAACTGTAGTTAGGCAGGGGTTGTTAACTACCTTGGGAGGCACAGAGTGTTGGAGGCCTTAGAGGGAAAAGCTACCGCCTTTGTTAAGGGTATCAAGGCTCTAGGCATAGTTGAAAGCATTCTGTATGTAGTGAAGGCGTGGATCAAGGAATGTAAAAGAGGTGTAAGGGAAACAGCCTTGTCCAATTTGTTAGGAATGCAGAAGTCATGAGAAAAAAGCCTGCAGATAAGTTAGATACAGTAGGCATGGAGGGACTTGAAGCTAAAGCAGAGTCAGCTTAATTTGGTAAAGGATCCATTGAAGGTTTTTTTTAGCAGCAGAGTCAGATGGGAGCAGTGCTTTTTAGGACTACATAAATCAGTGGAAAGAGACTGGAAATTAGGGTCACATTCTTCGCAGTGACAGTGAGTGCCAGTTTACCTACAAAACCAGTGGTATTATCATTTTCTAGACCTACTGACATGGCCTCGCCTGATTTTCTGCTTTTCAGTTGTGTTCTTACCTCTAGATGATTTCCCCTATTCCTTCACCTCTGAAATTTGGAAACTAAGTTGCCCTCTGACAGTTCAAGCATTAAAAAAACCCAACATATAGTAATTAATAGAGGAAGTCAATCTGGCCTAGAGTAGTAGTTCTCAAAATTTGTTTGGCCTCGTTGCAGGTGTCTAAGCCTTTGATTCTTAATTTGCCTTCCCAGCCACCCTGACACTGGGGAAAGAGAGCTCCAGATAGAGGACATACATATTGTTCTTCCTGGAAAGGAATTTATAGGTTCATCACAAACCTATAAATACACTGCGTTCTAGTTGATAGTGCAATATCTTGTGAATTTGGTTAACCTATGTCAGTCATCACCTTTGTCAACTCTAGGCACACTGACAAAATTTGAGTTTATAAAACTACAAAATTGAGGCCCTATTAGTACCAGGATGGGAAAGGCCTCTTGGAGCAACTCACACATATAAATGGATTACTCCACCTGGCCAGGGAGGGTTCTGAGGGTCCAGATCCCTGGACAGTCTCAGAATGCAGGTTCCTTAAACTCTTCATCACCCAGCTGAATGCAGTTTAAATATGCTGATCCCTCCCACTTAAACTTTCTGTTTCTGTGTAGCTATTAAACGCTTATCTATTGAGTAACATGTTTTGTTTTTGTTTTTTTTTGGGGGGGACAAGGTCTCACTTTGTCACCCAGGCTGGAGTGCAGTGGCATAATCATGGCTCACTGCAGCCTCTGTTGCCTGAGCTCAAGCAGTCCTCCCACCTCAACCCCCCAAGTAGCTGGGACTACAGGCACCTGCCACCATGGCTGGCTACTTTTTTTGTAGAGACCGGGTTTTGTTACATTGCCCAGGCTGGTATATTATCTTTTTTTTTTTTTTTTTTTTGAGGCGGAGTCTCGCTCTGTCGCCCCGGCTGGAGTGCAGTGGCCGGATCTCAGCTCACTGCAAGCTCCGCCTCCCGGGTTCACGCCATTCTCCTGCCTCAGCCTCCCCAGTAGCTGGGACTACAGGCCCCCGCCACCTCGCCCGGCTAGTTTTTGTATTTTTAGTAGAGACGAGGTTTCACCGTGTTAGCCAGGATGGTCTCGATCTCCTGACCTCGTGATCCGCCCGTCTCGGCCTCCCAAAGTGCTGGGATTACAGGCTTGAGCCACCGCGCCTGGCCATATTATCTTTTTTTATTTAATTTTTTAAATTTATATTTTGTTTTGAGATAGAGTTTTGCTCTTGTTGCCCAGATTGGAGTGCAATGGCGCAATCTCGGCTCACTGCAACCTCCGCCTCCTGGGTTCAAGCTGTTCTCCTGCCTCAACCTCCTGAGTAGCTGGGATTACAGGCATGGGACACCACGCCCAGCTAATTTTGTATTTTTATTAGAGACAGGGTTTCTCCATGTTGATCAGGCTGGTCTTGAACTCCTGACCTCAGGTGATCTACCCACTTTGGCCTCCCAAAGTGCTGGGATTACAGGCGTGAGCCACCATGCCCCGCCTTTTTTAAAAAATAATCCCAAATGAAGTTTGGGGGGCATGCTTAGTTTTGTGCCCTGAACCTTTGTTTTTCATTTGGTAATGTATTTTGTACCTCCCTATCTTACTCAGTTTTTAATCACACTATATAATTAATATTTATATGGGTGTTACCTTGTTTTCTGGCTCCCTACATCAGAAATAAACATCATGAAGACAGGAACCTCATCTTTTTTTGTTCATTGCTCTTTTCTCAGCATCTTCTGCAATGCCTGCACCTCAATAAATGTCTGACTGACACCATGTGCCTTGCTCTTGAGTTCTGTTTCGTGACAAAGACACATACATATTCATAATGCCATGTAAATAGCAAGAGAGGAAATAAAGTATTAAGAGAGCTCTAAGATGGAGGCATAAGCTGTATTGGGTGAGTGGGAGGGGCTTCACAGAGAAGGGATTTGTGATTTCAATTTTAGATAAAGGAAGAAAGAGGCAGGGCGTGTAGCTCATGACTTGTAATCCCAGCACTGGGAGGCTGAGGTGGGAGGATCACTTGAGCCTAGGAATTTGAGAGCAACCTGGCACCACGGTGAGATCCTGTCACTACAGAAAATTCAAAAAATTAGCCAGGTGCGATGATCCACGCCTGTTTTCCCAGCTACTCAGGAGTCTGAGGTGGGAGAATCACTGGAGCCCAGGAGATTGAGGCTGCAGTGAACTGCGTGTTTGCACCACTGTGCTCTGAGCTCCAGCCTGGATAACAGCAAGACCCTGTCTCAAAAAGGAAAAAAGGAATGGCTAGGTGTGGTGGCTCACTCCTGTAATCCCAGCACTTTGGGAGGCGGAGGCATGCAGATCACAAGATCAGGAGATCTGAGACCGTCCTGGCTGACATGGTGAAACCACTGTCTCTATTAAAAATATAAAAGATTAGCCAGGCATGGTGGTGGGCTCCTGTAGTCCCACCTATTCGGGAGGCTGAAACAGGAGAATTGCTTGAATCTGGGAGGCAGAGGTTGCAGTGAACTGAGATCTCATCACTGCACTCCAGCCTGGGTGACAAGTGAGACTCCATCTCAAAAAATAATAATAATAATAAATAAATAGAAAGGAAAATGTCATTTTCAGTGATCAACTGGGTACCCTGGGCCTGTGGGTTGTGTTTCATATAGAAGAGAGCATTGCTGGTAAATGGAAATATCTATGCAAAAGCACCAAAAGCTTGGTATATTGAAGGCCATTGAATGTGGCTGAATATAGGGTCTGTGGCCACACAATGGGGAAAATGCTGTAAAAAAATAACTTCGCCTGAGGCTTCTCACAATCTTTCCATCTACAGTGGTTTGAATCCTCAGGCATCCACGTAGCAGGACTGGTGGTGGGAGAGTGCTGTCCTACTCCCAGCCACTGGAGTGCCACCTGCACCCTGCATGAGTGGCTGCAGCAGCATGGCATCCCTGGTTTGCAAGGTATGGTGGCAAGCATGGGCATATCTGGGCAGAGCACAGCATGCCTGGATGGAAAGAATCAAGTTTCTGTAGTCTGCTGGGACCTGACTAAGACTGTGATAGTTGGAAGATTTAGATTGGAGTTGGGCTGGGGGAAAGAATTGAACTATCACTCAGAAGGAAAATTTCCAACACAGAAAGGAACTCCCAGCTTCCATAATCATCAGGTCAGGGCTAATCTTATTTCATCACCACCACTGGATTATTTTGAAGCAAATCTCAGACATCATATCATTTCATCTACAAATAGTTCAACATTATGCAAAAGGAATCTTTAAAAAAACATGACCATAATAACATCCATACACTAAAAAAAGGAATACTTCCCTAATACAAGTGTCCAAAGTTTAAAATTTCCCCTAATTTTTTTTTTTTTTTTTTTTTTTTTTTTTTTGCTGTTTATTTGAATCTTGCTGTAAACAGGATTCATGCATTGCATTTGGTTGATAAGTCTCTTAATCTGTGGACCTTGTAAGCTATTTGAAAACAGGTCTTTTTCCTGTATCTAGTATCCCATAGTCTGCACTTACTTGGTTACATTCCTGTAGTGTTACTTAGTGTATTTTTTTTTCCCTTGATATTATTTTCTATAAATGGATATATTTAGAGTTGTCCAATTCCGATGTGATGTTTTTGGCAGGAATACTTCATGGTAGTATACTTCTGTCACAATAACCCAGGATTTTGATGCACATAGAACAGCTGTGTGTGACTAGGGCTCTGGAATGGAAGTGCTTCTGGAAGTCTGACCTCACAGATGACTGAGTTGGGGGCGTGTGATCCCTAAGACTGTGCTATTTTGACAGGAGTAGACACTCGGGAGCTGACCAAGAAGTTGCGGGAACAAGGGTCTCTGCTGGGGAAGCTGGTCCAGAATGGAACAGAACCTTCATCCCTGCCATTCTTGGACCCCAATGCCCGCCCCCTGGTACCAGAGGTCTCCATTAAGGTACAGAGGTAGAGTGGGAGAGTGTTGCAAGCTCTAGCACAGTAGTTATATTCTGCCCACAACTGGGGGGTAAACACAGGAGAGAATCAAAGGAGGCTTTGAAGGTAGGAGTTGGTGCAGGCATATCTTATACCCACTGAGCACAGCTGCTAACTGTTGCCCTTTATTCCTTTATTTCTCAGACTCCACGGGTATTCAATACAGGGGGTGCCCCTCGGATCCTTGCTTTGGACTGTGGCCTCAAGTATAATCAGATCCGATGCCTCTGCCAGCGTGGGGCTGAGGTCACTGTGGTACCCTGGGACCATGCACTAGACAGCCAAGGTGAGTAGCTGGGGCCTGTTCAGGGCCTCAGACAAACAGCTTGGGTGGAAGATCTATCCCTTGGTCCAATGAGTATGAGTTGCAGTGAAGAAGATAGACATTGGAACTTACACTCTCATGGGTTGAGGGGCCACAGGTGTGCCTCCTGTAATTGAAATACTGATTTTGATGTCATCTTTTCTGCCCACTCCAGAGTATGAGGGTCTCTTCTTAAGTAATGGGCCTGGTGACCCTGCCTCCTATCCCAGTGTTGTATCCACGCTGAACCGTGTTTTATCTGAGCCTAATCCTCGACCTGTCTTTGGGATCTGCCTGGGACACCAGCTATTGGCCTTAGCCATTGGGGCCAAGACTTACAAGATGAGGTGGGACTTGTGGGGAGCAGAAGGGGCCCATACTTGTGGCATGAAGGATGGGGTGTCTCAGGAATTAGAAGAGAGTTGGCGTTTATTCATGTTGAAATAGCAGCGGGAGGTTGCAGGTGAGGTGGCTCATGCCTGTAATCCCAGCACTTTGGGAGGCCAAGGTGGGCGGATCACCTGAGGTCGGGAGTTCAAGACCAGCCTGGCCAACATGGTGAAACCCTGTCTCTACTGAAAATACAAAAATTGGCCAGGCATGGTGGCATGCGCCTGTAATCCCAGCTACTCTGGAGGCTGAGGCAGGAAAATCGCTTGAACCTGGGAGGTGGAGGTTGCAGTGAGCAGAGATTGTGCCATTGCCCTCCAGCCTGGGCAACAGAGGGAGACTCTGTCTGAAAAAACAAAAAAAAAAACAAACAGGAGCAGGGCTACTGAGAACAGGAGATCAGTGAGAGCTGGGATAGGTTCAGTAGTGAAGAGAGGGTGAGCGAGGCCTGTGACTCAGCATGCTTCTACCTCCAGATACGGGAACCGAGGCCATAACCAGCCCTGCTTGTTGGTGGGCTCTGGGCGCTGCTTTCTGACATCCCAGAACCATGGGTTTGCTGTGGAGACAGACTCACTGCCAGCAGACTGGGCTCCTCTCTTCACCAACGCCAATGATGGTTCCAATGAAGGCATTGTGCACAACAGCTTGCCCTTCTTCAGGTAAGCCTGGTTGACTAGGTCTTTGCAACTTTGAAGCCCTGTGGGCCTTGATGATGGAAAAGTAAAGCACGGCAGTCCTCTTTCCCACTACCCACCTCTGAGGTTGCCAGTGTCATGCCAGGGACCATGATGGCTTTCATGATGCAATCTCTTTAACAGTGTCCAGTTTCACCCAGAGCACCAAGCTGGCCCTTCAGATATGGAACTGCTTTTCGATATCTTTCTGGAAACTGTGAAAGAGGCCACAGCTGGGAATCCTGGGGGCCAGACAGGTAAGATCCTGAGTATAACTGGGTTGTGGACCTAAGAACAGGGTTGGCTCCAGGATGGGCATAAGGTAGACATGCCCTGGGCAACTCCTAGATGTCTAGGAGGTTAAGGGGATTGGGGGTGGGTGGCAGCCAACCGAAGATACCGTTTAAGCTTCTGTTGAAAGGAACTCCAGGATCCTGGATTCTGGTCCTCCCTCTGCTACTCATTAGATGCGTAATTTGCTCTGGACTCTTCTGAAAGTGAGGGAGCTACTCCAGTTGACCTCTTGGGTCCAGCTCAGCTCCATGACCTTCTTTGCTTCCACAGTTAGAGAGCGGCTGACTGAGCGCCTCTGTCCCCCTGGGATTCCCACTCCCAGCTCTGGGCTTCCACCACCAGGAAAGGTTCTGATCCTGGGCTCGGGGGGCCTGTCCATTGGCCAAGCTGGAGAGTTTGACTACTCGGGCTCTCAGGTGAGGCATGCCCCTCCCCACCCTTCTGCGTGTGTGACCCTCAAGAATGGAAAGAGTCTTAAGGAGAATGGCTGAGGTTGTAGGGAGGAAATGAATCAGATTTGGGGAATGTACAGAGAGATGTGGTAAGAAATAGAAGTCAATTATTAGGGGCCAAGAGTACAGGGAGGGAAAGAAGAGGAGAATGCTGCCCTAAGGCTGTTCGCAATCTTGCTTCTTCAGCAGAGGCTGAGCTGCCATTCTTGTCCTTTTAGGCAATTAAGGCCCTGAAGGAGGAAAACATCCAGACATTGCTGATCAACCCCAATATTGCCACAGTGCAGACCTCCCAGGGGCTGGCCGACAAGGTCTATTTTCTTCCTATAACACCTCACTATGTAACCCAGGTATGACTGGGGCAAGGCTGGAATGAAAAGAGGACTGGGCAGGGGGCCCAGTGGTCACTCTGCATTATTAAACTTCTTTGATTGCCTCTCTACCCACAAGGTTCTGATGCCTGTAACTCCCCTCTATGTCCTCAGGTGATACGTAATGAACGCCCTGATGGTGTGTTACTGACTTTTGGGGGCCAGACTGCTCTGAACTGTGGTGTAGAGCTGACCAAGGCCGGGGTGCTGGCTCAGTATGGGGTCCGGGTCCTGGGCACACCAGTGGAGACCATTGAGCTGACTGAGGATCGACGGGCCTTTGCTGCCAGAATGGCAGAGATCGGAGAGCATGTGGCCCCCAGTGAGGCAGCAAATTCTCTTGAACAGGTTAGAGGGGTGTTTGGGTAAAGGAAGAATGGTGGTGTTTTCTTTGGTAGTGTTATTTACTTTTTTTTTGAGACAGAGTTTCACTCTTGTTGCCCAGGCTTGGAGTACAGTGGTGCGATCTCAGCTCACTGCAACTTCCGCCTCCCGGATTCAAGCAACTCTTCTGCCTCAGGCTCCTGAGTAGCTGGGATTACAGGCATGCGCCACCGTGCCTGGCTAATTTCGTATTTTTAGTAGAGATAGGGTTTCTCCATGTTGGTCAGGCTGGTCTCGAACTCCTGACCTCAGGTGATCCACCCCCACCTCGGCCTCCCAAAGTGCTGGGATTATAGGCGTGAGCCACTGTGCCCGGCTGTCTTATTTTCTTATATCGTTTTTTCTGTGGGTCAGGCACACCTTGGCAGCGGGAAATAACCTGTTTGTTCATCTCTTCCACTCCTTGCAGGCCCAGGCAGCCGCTGAACGGCTGGGGTACCCTGTGCTGGTGCGTGGAGGCTTTACCCTGGGTGGCCTGGGCTCTGGCTTTGCCTCTAACAGGGAGGAGCTCTCTGCTGTCGTGGCCCAAGCTTTTGCCCGTACCAGCCAAGTGCTAGTAGACAAGTCTCTGAAGGGATGGAAGGAGATTGAGTACGAGGTGGTGAGAGATGCCTATGGAAACTGTGTCACGGTGAGTGAATGGGGGAAGGGTGGGAGTCGTGTCAGGCAGGATGAGCTTTTGGAAGAGCAGAGGCCTGGGCCAAGGTCTTTGAGAGTTCTATGTCCCTCAGACCCAGGTTAGGTGCAGCCCCAGAGGTAACAGGACCCTGGAGTGCAGCCTTCTGCCTCTCCTGACTCTGCTTGGCAGTGACCTCCATGGCACCCTCCACAGGTGTGTAACATGGAGAACTTGGACCCACTGGGCATCCACACCGGTGAGTCCATAGTGGTGGCCCCTAGCCAGACACTGAATGACAGGGAGTACCAGCTCCTGAGGCAGACGGCTATCAAGGTGACCCAGCAACTGGGAATTGTTGGGGAGTGCAATGTGCAGTATGCCTTGAACCCTGAGTCTGAGCAGGTAAGCTTTAGGCCCTGGAGCTGATAGTGTGGTTGTTACCCCCTCTGCTTGCATAATTTTTGGCACTTGAAGTTGAGGTCTTTTGGCCTTACAGTCCCTGGAGTAGAAGCTGGAATCTCCTTTACTAGGGTTGGGCCTTAGGGAGGGTGCTTTTGCTAGCCATCCCTCTGGAGAGGGCTTATTTTCTCTCCTTTCTGAGACCTCTGCTAGACAGGGGCTTCTAGGCCGGTGACTTTTTTTCTTTATTCTCCTTCTTTGCAGTATTATATCATTGAAGTGAATGCCAGGCTCTCTCGCAGCTCTGCCCTGGCCAGTAAGGCCACAGGTTATCCACTGGCTTACGTGGCAGCCAAGCTAGCATTGGGCATCCCTTTGCCTGAGCTCAGGTATGAGGATAAGGGAGAAATCACAGTGGGGAAGTGGGTCGGGGGCTGAAGAAAATATTGATGGCACAGGAAATACGAAAAGGACATTGGCCTATATTTGTGGGAATGGAGAGAGCTATCTGGAAGCTCACCCTTTATACTTCCTTCACTGTCCTTCTGGCACCCCACCTGCTGGACCCCAGGAACTCTGTGACAGGGGGCACAGCAGCCTTTGAACCCAGCCTGGATTATTGTGTGGTGAAGATTCCTCGATGGGACCTTAGCAAGTTCCTGCGAGTCAGCACAAAGATCGGGAGCTGCATGAAGAGCGTTGGTGAGACTCATTCCTCAGGCACCCCCATGGGGCCCCCCATGAACAGTAATCTCAAATGTCTGAGTTCCCTGGCGTGGTCTTTTAGCTCCTATAGGAGCAGGTGACTGAGATATTTCAAACTAAGATTATAGTCTTCGTCAGGAGTGGGGGAGGCATCTGGAAATCTGTGTTGGAATACAGAATCTCCGGGGTAGGTGCAAGCCACCAGACTATCTCATCTCATTTTTACAGTATCTCCTCCTCTGGCACTTTCTGCTTTGGCCACTAAGTGACATTTTTTTTAGTATGATGTTTATATCAGAGCAGGGCATCATAGACCTTTTTAGTAACAAGGAAATTTATTAGTGAATGATGAATGGCTATAACATTACCCAGCAGTGGCAGAGCATGTTGGAATTGAGTTAGTATGTTTCTTTGTGGTATCCCTTTAGTTGCCTAAGACCATACTCTAACACATTTCAACCAAAACAAAAATATACATGTACCAGACACAGTGCCACCAGCCTGATGGATAAGAGCATTTTGTGGTGCTCCAGCTTTCCATTTAGAGCAGTAGAGGCCTTTAAACAAGTAAGTCTAAGCTCAGATATTATTTCAGAATTTTTAGAAATTCTGCAAGACTGCCAATTTGTTCCTTCTGGAGATGAATCTCTGTTATATGAAAATTAGAATAAACATGGGAATGCAGCCATAATTAAATTGTGGCAAAAAGAAGTGGATTGAAAATAGGCCAATGAAAGATTGGTTCCTAGATGAGACATTTAATTGTTTTGTATGTATTCAAGTATTCTTGGAATGTGGTCTTTGATAACTTTTTTTATACAAGAAAGTAAGAAACATGAATCATGGAAAACAAGAAAAGATAGTTTAACCAAAGAACAATAGTCACCTGTAATCTTGCCTTACAGACAGAGATTGATTAATTTGGCCATGTGTCTACGACTGCATACGTTTCTAGGCATATGTGTATGCATGTGTTAGGTTTCTCTTTTTTAACAAATCTCAAAATAAAAGGTCTTATAACCACAGTTATGAAGAAATTGAACAAAATCAGTCACAATCTGCTTTCTTAACACTGCTGTTAGCATCGTAGTGTTCTTAAAACTTTTTTAAAGAAACGTAAATGTTAGGATTGTAAATATAAAAATACAGTTGGTAAGAAATACTTAAGCCCCTAGAGTAAATGGTCAGAGGAGATGAACAAAACTTTACAGAAGAAGAAATCCATAAGCAAACCTGGAGAAAAGACGGTTCCTGTCATTAGTAAATAGAAATCTAGTTAAATGAGATACTGTTTATGCCCCCTTCTTAGAAGGTTGGTTAAACTTTGTATTATAAAGCACAGACTTCTGTAAAGTTATTTGTACTTATCAAAGGCTGTAAAATTTGTGTTACCTATTGCCTCTACATTTCTAGAAATTTATCCTAAGGAGATTATCCAAAACAGAAAACATCACACCCAGTCCCGGCATGGTGGCTGTAATTAATCCCAGCACTTTGGAACGCTCAGGTGGGAGGATCGCTTGAGCCCACGAGTTCAAGGTTGCAGTGAGCTGTGACTGTACCACTGCACTCCAGCCTGGGTGACAGGGTCTTTTTTGTTTTTTTTTTTGTTTTTGTTTGAAACGGAGTTTCGCTCTTGTTGCCCAGGCTGGAGTGCAATGGTGTGATCTCAGCTCACTGCAACCTCCGCCTCCTGGGTTCAAGCGATTCTCCTGTCTCAGCCTCCCGAGTCACTGAGATTACAAGCATGTGCCACTATGCGTGGCTAATTTTGTATTTTTAATAGAGACAGGGTTTCTCCCTGTTGGTCAGGCTGGTCTTGAATGCCCATGCTCAGGTTGATCCGCCCACCTCGGCCTCCCAGAGTGCTGGGATTACAGGCATGAACCACTGTGCCTGGCCGAGACCCTGTCTCTTTTATCTTTTTTTTTTTTTTGAGACGAAATCTTGCTCTGTCGCCCAGGCTGGAGTGCAGTGGCACAATCTTGGCTCACTGCAAGCTCCGCCTCCTGGGTTCACGCCATTCTCCTGCCTCAGCGTCCTGAGTAGCTGGGACTACAGGCGTCCGTCACCATGCCTGGCTAATTTTTTGTATTTTTAGTAGAGACAGGATTTCACCATGTTAGCCAGGATGGTCTCGATCTCCTGACCTTATAATCCGCCCGCCTCGGCCTCCCAAAGTGCTGGAATTACAGGCGTGAGCCACCGCGCCCAGCTTTTTTTTCCTTTTTCTTTTAGACGGAGTCTTCCTCTGTCGCCAGGCAGGAGTGCAGTGGCGCGATCTCGGCTCACTGCAACCTCCGCCTCCCAGGTTAAAGTGATTCTCCTGCCTCAGCCTCCTGAGTAGCTGGGACTACAGGAACGCACCACCATGGCCAGCGAATTTTTGTATTTTTAGTAGAGACAGGGTTTCACCACATTGATGGTTTTGATCTCTTGATCTCGTGATCTGCCCGCCTTGGCCTCTCAAAGTACTGGGATTACAGGCATGTGCCACCATGCCCAGACAACCCTGTCTGTTTAAAAAAGAAAGAAAGAAAACATCACAGCCTAACTTATAATTATGAAAACTTTTTTTTAAAATACAGAGTTTTATTCTGTTAGGGTGGAGTGCACTGGCATGATTGTAGCTTACTGCTGCTTGCATCTCCTAGGCTTAAGTAATCTCCCACCCCATCCTCCTGAGGAGTGAGACTACAGGTGTACATCACCACACCCTGCTAATTTTTTTTTTTTTTTTTTTTTTGTAGAGAGGGAGGTCTTACTATGTTGTGCAAGGTGGTCTCAATCTGCCTCAAGTGATCCTTCTGCCTCAGCCTCCCAAAGTGTTGGATTACAGATGTGAGCCACCAGGACTGCCTAACTGTGAACACCTAAAAGCTAAATGGGCCAAGTGCAGTGGCTCACGCCTGTAATCCCAGCACTTTGGGAGGCCGAGACGGGCGGATCACGAGGTCAGGAGATCGAGACCATCCTGGCTAACAGGGTGAAACCCCGTCTCTACTAAAAAAATACAAAAAACTAGCCGGGCGAGGTGGCGGGCGCCTGTAGTCCCAACTACTCGGGAGGCTGAGGCAGGAGAATCGCTTGAACCTGGGAGGCAGAGGTTGCAGTGAGCCGAGATTGCACCACTGACTCCAGCCTGGGTGACACAGTGAGACTATGTCTCAGGGGAAAAAAAAAAAAAAAAAAAAAGGCTAAATGTCCTTCAGTTAGCAGTTAAATTATGGCAAATCATATAAGAAGTTGGTGTTGGCCGGGCGCAGTGGTGCACGCCTATAATCCCAGCACTTTGGGAGGCCGAGACGGGTGGATCACCTGAGGTCAGGAGTTCGAGACCAGCCTGGCCAACATGGTGAAACCGTGTCTCTACTAAAAATACAAAAATTAGCCGCGCATGGTGGTGGGTGCCTGTAATCCCAGTTATTTGGGAGGTTGAGGCAGGAGAATCACTTGAACCCAGGAGGCGTTACACTGAGCTGAGATCACCATTGCACTCCAGCCTGGGTGACAAGAGCGAAACTCCATCTCATAAAAGAATTAAGTTGGTGTTTATGAGGCCACGTGGCAATGTGGGAAAATGTATGATGAAAAAACACAGGATGGAAATTATATGTATGCTGTGATCATATGTAAAATATACCTATGAAGGGCCCCTGCACCGTTCACGCCTGTAATCCCAGCATTTTGGGAGGCCGAAGCGGGTGGATCACGAGGTCAGGAGTTCGAGACCAGTTTGTCCAACATGGTGAAAACCCGTCTCTACTAAAAATACAAAAATTAGCTGAGCGTAGTGACATGCACCTGTAATCCCAGCTACTCAGGAGGCTGAGGCAGAAGAATCGCTTGAACCCAGGAGGCAGAGGTTGCAGTGAGTTGAGACTGCGCCATTGCATTCCAGCCTGGGCAACAAGAGTGAAACTCCATCTTACAAAAAAAAAAAAAAACCTACGAAGAAAAGTCCAGAAAGAGAAACTCTAAAATGATGGTTGTAAATGTGATTTACTTTGCGTGGATGAGTAGTAGGACTCATCTTCCTATTATCTACACTTTTTAAAAAAGTTTTAAAGAATTCCAGATGGTCGGCCGGGCGCGGTGGCTCAAGCCTGTAATCCCAGCACTTTGGGAGGCCGAGACGGACGGATCACGAGGTCAGGAGATCGAGACCATCCTGGCTAACCCGGTGAAGCCCCGTCTCTACTAAAAAGTACAAAAAACTAGCTGGGCGAGGTGGCGGGCGCCTGTAGTCCCAGCCACTTGGGAGGCTGAGGCAGGAGAGTGGCGTAAACCCGGGAGGCGGAGCTTGCAGTGAGCTGAGATCCAGCCACTGCACTCCAGCCTGGGCGACAGAGCAAGACTCCGTCTAAAAAAAAAAAAAAAATTTAGATGGTGTTATCGTTATGTGAATAAATCAAGCCCAATAACTGGTCAGCCATCAGTGGTTTGGGCCACTGTGATAAACTTCCAGTATCCAGTATATGGGGTATATTCCAGTATCCCCATGCCCGTTTTAGGTATATTGATTCCATATTCATTAATGAGCACAAAACCTGAGCTTATCCATGAAAATGGCTGTAAGTTAAGATTTCTTTTTTTTTTTGTTTTGTTTTGTTTTGTTTGAGAGGGAGTCTCGCTTTGTTCCCCAGGCTGGAGTGCAGTGGCGCGATCTCTGTTCACTGCAAGCTCTGCCTCCCAGGTTCACACCATTCTCCTGCCACAGCTTCCCGAGTAGCTGGGACCACAGGGGCCCGCCACCATGCCCGGCTAATTTCTTTGTGTTTTCAATAGATACGGGGTTTCACTATGTTAGCCAGGATGGTCTCAACCTCCTGACCTTGTGATCCGCCCGCCTTGGCCTCCCAAAGTGCTGGGATTACAGGCGGGAGCCACCGCGCCGAGCCATTAAGATTTCTTAATCGTGAAACACCATGAATCCCACCATCATGTGACTTGCCTTGGGAATCTCCCAGAGTCTTGACTATAAACCAAAGGCATTATGGGCAGTGCCCTCCTTCCACCCTTTCCACCTCCACACCTTCAGTCCTTCCATTCTGTTCTTCCAGGTGAAGTCATGGGCATTGGGCGTTCATTTGAGGAGGCCTTCCAGAAGGCCCTGCGCATGGTGGATGAGAACTGTGTGGGCTTTGATCACACAGTGAAACCAGTCAGCGATGAGGTAAGTTGTTCCCCTCCCCTGGTAACACCCCTAAAATAGACCCTGCTTCTCATTGCCCCCAGACCATGAGCTTGTTACCAGTAACACTAGCAGCAGTCATCATTGGACATTTGCTTTGTTTTCACTTTGCTGAGAATTTTGAGATGTCTCATGATCACGCAAGGATGTATTACTAGACTTGTTTTTACAGATGAGGAAACTGAGACTTAGGTTCTAGAAATTACTCAAAGCCACATAGCCAGTGAGAGGTAGACCCAGGATTGGTATCCAGGTTTTTGAAATTACACAGCCTGTGCTCTGGTGTACGGTTTCCCCTTCCTGAGATAATGGTAGCTACGCATGCTCAGGCTTTTAGATGGGCTGGCAGTAGCTTCCCTCTGTCTACCCTCTTTCTATCAGGAGTTGGAGACTCCAACAGATAAGCGGATTTTTGTGGTGGCAGCTGCTCTGTGGTCTGGTTATTCGGTAGACCGCCTGTATGAGCTCACACGCATCGACCGCTGGTTCCTGCACCGAATGAAGCGTATCGTCACACATGCCCAGCTGCTAGAACAACACCGTGGACAGCCTTTGCCCCCAGACCTGCTGCAACAGGCCAAGTGTCTTGGCTTCTCAGACAAGCAGATTGCCCTTGCAGTTCTGAGGTCAGAGGTGGCAATGAGAGCTTCTGGCTGAGAAATGTGGGGCAGAACCTTTGTATCAGTGAGGGACCCTTGGGAGGGAGGAAGGAGAGTGTGGGGAGCTTTAGAGGCTTCTGACCTTGGTTCCAAGGACATTTTCTCTCATCCCTGCCCTGGGGTATCAACCCTCTATCAGTCTGTACCCTACTCCCTGGACCTGTGTTTCAGACCCTTCTTCTATTTTAGCACAGAGCTGGCTGTTCGCAAGCTGCGTCAGGAACTGGGGATCTGTCCAGCGGTGAAACAGATTGACACAGTTGCAGCTGAATGGCCAGCCCAGACAAATTACCTGTACCTAACATACTGGGGCACTACCCACGACCTCACCTTTCGAACACCTCATGTCTTAGTCCTTGGCTCTGGCGTCTACCGTATTGGCTCCAGCGTTGAATTTGACTGGTGTGCTGTAGGCTGCATCCAGCAGCTCCGAAAGGTCGGAGAGTTCATTTTCATTCCAGTTTCTTTGCTGTTTTGTTTATCTCTAGCAATTGCTTGGCACTGATCCTGGCATTTCCTATTAATTGCCATCACTTACTTTGGTCATAGAGCTTTGGGGCGGGGGTCCTTTTAGGCCATCTCTCATGCCCCACATGGTACATGAATCTCTTCCCCAACACTTTGTACCTCCTTCCCTCCCAAGGCAGGGATCCTGTACAGCTCTTTCAGAGGAAGCTGTGCTGGCACTCTCTGAAGTAGGGGCTTTGGCTTAGTTTCTCCATGATTTTCCTGACTGCTAAGTACCCTTCCCCTCCCTCTTGCAGATGGGGTATAAGACCATCATGGTGAACTATAACCCAGAGACAGTCAGCACCGACTATGACATGTGTGATCGACTCTACTTTGATGAGATCTCTTTTGAGGTAAGGGGGAATGGAGGCTTCCTGGTAGCTTGGGTGGCCAGGGTCGAGTGGAACAGCTGGCTGACCTCAGATTCTTTTAAACTTGGTGGGGGCTGAGGGAAACAGTGAGCAGGAAGGCTCAGATTCCTGCCCTCTTTTGCTGCCACCCCTTGTTTCTTCCCCTGCACTGTAGGTGGTAATGGACATCTATGAGCTCGAGAACCCCGAAGGTGTGATCCTATCCATGGGTGGACAGCTGCCCAACAACATGGCCATGGCGTTGCATCGGCAGCAGTGCCGGGTGCTGGGCACCTCTCCTGAAGCCATCGACTCGGCTGAGAACCGTTTCAAGTTTTCCCGGCTCCTTGACACCATTGGTATCAGCCAGCCTCAGTGGAGGGAGCTCAGTGACCTCGAGGTGGGCTGGGACCTGGTGGGATACCTGGAGGCTGGATGATTCTTGGGGGTGAGTGTGAACAACCCAGCTAAGCTCCCTGCCTCCTGTAGTCTGCTCGCCAGTTCTGCCAGACTGTGGGGTACCCCTGTGTGGTGCGCCCCTCCTATGTGCTGAGTGGTGCTGCTATGAATGTGGCCTACACGGATGGGGACCTGGAGCGCTTTCTGAGCAGCGCAGCAGCCGTCTCCAAAGAGCATCCTGTGGTCATCTCCAAGTTCATCCAGGAGGCTAAGGTGGGAGGCTGCGGACAGCGAAGTCTCTGAGGGCATGCTGCCAGCCCTGGAGGAGACTTCCTTCTCTGGTCCAGCAGAATCGTAGGCACCGGGGCTGGGAACAGTGGGCTATGTGGGGCTCGGTAAAGGAAGAGATAATCCTAGAGTAAGTGGGAGAAGAAAGTGGCCGTACGTCACACTGTCTGTGTGCCCCCCCCCCACTAGGAGATTGACGTGGATGCTGTGGCCTCTGATGGTGTGGTGGCAGCCGTCGCCATCTCTGAGCATGTGGAGAATGCAGGTGTGCATTCAGGTGATGCCACGCTGGTGACCCCCCCACAAGATATCACTGCCAAAACCCTGGAGCGGATCAAAGCCATTGTGCATGCTGTGGGCCAGGAGCTACAGGTCACAGGACCCTTCAATCTGCAGCTCATTGCCAAGGTAATAAGGCTAAAGGAAAGAATTAAAGGGCCACAGTGCCATGAAGCCCTGTACTGTCTCCTACCTTCATCTAAGTAGGCAGGGAAGCTGGAGGGAAGGGGCTGTAGCTGGAGCTAATGGTGTTGGGGCTCATGACAGTTAGTCAGCCTGAACCCTGCTCAGTCTGATTCCCCCAGAGACTGGTGACTGAGAGGAAGAGTCTAGGCCTATAGATAGTGTCAGCAAGGCCATCCTGCAGAAGATCTGACCCGTCTTCTCTGCCCCAGGATGACCAGCTGAAAGTTATTGAATGCAACGTACGGGTCTCTCGCTCATTCCCCTTCGTTTCTAAGACACTGGGCGTGGACCTAGTAGCCTTGGCCACGCGGGTCATCATGGGGGAAGAAGTGGAACCTGTGGGGCTAATGACTGGTTCTGGAGTCGTGGGAGTAAAGGTAAGGAATATTGAAACCCTTGGGGTTAGCAGAAGAATAGCGGGAGAGAGGTCACTCACCACACAGAGTTATCAATCAGCATGTAAACCAGGCACCGACTGCAAGGCATTGCTGGATCATGGGGGTAATGAGGTGGTCATTGTCCCTTAGGAGCTTCCTTTATGGTAATGGGAGAGAAGAGAAGTTGCATCCCCAAAAAAACTTTGGTATAGAACAGTCTGTGATAAAACTACATATTCGACCTATAAACAGAATGCTGGAGGAGTTCAGAGACAGGAGGTGCTGCTTCCAAAAGGGGTGATCTGGGAAGACTTGAGAGAAGGGGTGCTATTTGAATTGAGTTTTGAAGGATGGTTAAGGTTTTTTATTTGTAGAGCTTGTAAGGTTTTTTATTTGCAAGGGCACATCCTAAGCAGAACCTGAGGAACGACCCCAAGTATGTTTGGAAAGCAGTAGGGCACACAGAGAGGGCAGGCTGACCCTGCCATTCAGATGAGATCAAGAACAGGGGACCGTGTCCATCTCTGCTGGTGAGGGAGGAGGTCCTCTCACACCTTGGCCCTCTCTCTTCCTTCCTGCTCCTTTAGGTGCCTCAGTTCTCCTTCTCCCGCTTGGCGGGTGCTGACGTGGTGTTGGGTGTGGAAATGACCAGTACTGGGGAGGTAGCCGGCTTTGGGGAGAGCCGCTGTGAGGCATACCTCAAGGCCATGCTAAGCACTGGCTTTAAGATCCCCAAGAAGAATATCCTGCTGACCATTGGCAGCTATAAGGTACCAGAATCCATGTGGACTTCCCAAGGGCCGTGGCTCCCCGAGCCAGGGCTGACCTTGAAATGGAAGACAGGAAGAAAACAATTTCATCCTTCTGTTTGGTTTCAGAACAAAAGTGAGCTGCTCCCAACTGTGCGACTACTGGAGAGCCTGGGCTACAGCCTCTATGCCAGTCTCGGCACAGCTGACTTCTACACTGAGCATGGAGTCAAGGTACAGGAACTCTGGCGACCTACCCCACTGTTGCCCTTCCCCAAGGGGGTGAAAATACTGCACCAAAGAATTATCTGGGCCGAGCATGGTGGCATATGCCTGTAGTCCCAGATGCTCAGGAGGTTAAGGCAGGAGACTCTCTTGAGCCCAGGAGGTAGAGGCTGCAGTGAGCTGTGAGTGTGCAGTGAATGCACCATTGCACTCCAGCCTGGGAAACAGTGAGATGCTGTCTCAAAAAAAAAAAAAAAAGGATTATCTCCTATTCCCCTGCTTTTATTATTACCGTTAGACTAATAAGCTGTATTCCATGTAGAAAGCAGAATACACAGGAAGCAGAGAAAAGTCTCTTACAGTCTCTCTACCACTATTCTGAAATTTTTCCTTCCAGAATTTTCTCTGTGTACATATGTGTGAGCTCCTACTACACCTAGTCCTGGGTAACCTATTTACTTAGTGTAGATATCTTTCCTGTCAAGAAATATACTTTGCCAATATCAAATAGAGGCAGCCCTCGGTCCCCACCCTTTGGGTCCTCAGTCTCCTCATCATGGGCTCCTAGGCCAGCTCCTCTCCCTTAAGGTTAGCTTTCCTGACCGCTGCCAGGCTCAGCTTGGCCTCGACTTTGACTCCGGGTTGGCAGGTAACAGCTGTGGACTGGCACTTTGAGGAGGCCGTGGATGGTGAGTGCCCACCACAGCGGAGCATCCTGGAGCAGCTAGCTGAGAAAAACTTCGAGCTGGTGATTAACCTGTCCATGCGTGGAGCTGGGGGCCGGCGTCTCTCTTCCTTTGTCACCAAGGGCTACCGCACCCGGCGCTTGGCCGCTGACTTTTCCGTGCCCCTAATCATCGATATCAAGTGCACCAAACTCTTTGTGGAGGTAACTGAGACCGAAGTGCTGGGAGGGAGACTGCCAGTGTTGATGGAGGAGTGAGTATGGAACAGTCATGCTAGTAATAAAGCATCGTGGCTACAGAGGGAGAGACGGTGGGTATAGAGAGTGCAGAGCCTGGTTTATGGGAAAACCCACATCTCTCCCTACAACTCCCAGGATCACCCTTCCCTTAAATCAAAGCTGACTGCTTTCCACTTGCAGGCCCTAGGCCAGATCGGGCCAGCCCCTCCTTTGAAGGTGCACGTTGACTGTATGACCTCCCAAAAGCTTGTGCGACTGCCAGGTAAGTCTTTGGGGAGAACTTGGCTTTTGGACACTGGCAGCCGCTGGCATAGAGGCCCTCAGTGTGGTGAAGGATGGCTGGGGGGTCCACACTCTGTCCTGGACTGCACAGACTGTGAAGACCCCAGAATCTTTCTCAGTCTTTCATTCCTTGATCCACAGTGTCCACAGTGGCCTGTCTGAGGACCCTTTTTTTTTTTTGAGAGGGAGTGGTGTGCAATAACGGTTCACTGCTACTTCCGTCCCCCAGGTTCAAGCGATTCTCCTGCCTCAGCCTCCCAAGTAGCTGGGATTACAAGTGTGTGCTACCATGCCAGGCTAATTTTTGTATTTTTGGTAGAGACGGGGTTTCACCATGTTGGTCAGGTTAGTCTCGAACTCCTGACCTCAGGTGATCCACCTGCCGCGGCCTCCCAAAGTGCTAGGATTACAGGCGTGAGCCACCATGTCCAGCTCATCCTTCTGTATGAATCTTCCTGTAATCTTGCTGCTTCCATTTTATCCCAGGATTGATTGATGTCCATGTGCACCTGCGGGAACCAGGTGGGACACATAAGGAGGACTTTGCCTCAGGCACAGCTGCTGCCCTGGCTGGGGGTATCACCATGGTGTGTGCCATGCCTAATACCCGGCCCCCCATCATTGACGCCCCTGCTCTGGCCCTGGCCCAGAAGGTGAGCCACTACACCCCTCTTCCTGGTATTGGAGACCCACATGCCCCCACCAGCCACCCTTGCTTCCCTGAGCCCTTTTCCTTCTGCCCCTCCCCATGGGCCCAGGCCACTGGTGCCAGACTAGCTTGTGTGGGCATGGGTGCCAATGAGCCTTACCTCTGTGTATCCTCTCCAGCTGGCAGAGGCTAGCGCCCGCTGCGACTTTGCCTTATTCCTTGGAGCCTCGTCTGAAAATGCAGGAATGTTGGGCACCGTGGCTGGGTCTGCAGCTGGGCTGAAGCTTTACCTCAATGAGACCTTCTCTGAGCTGCGGCTGGACAGCGTAGTCCAGTGGGTGGAGGTAGGGAGTGTGCATGTGGCAGGAGGCCACCACCCAGTGTCTCCTGGCTTGTGGGCCCCTAGCAGTGAGGATTCAGGGTCGCTCCTGGGGGTTCTGGGCTCTGATGAGCACAGTAAAAAATTCTGCACTCATCAGTTCTTTCTCCTCCCAGCATTTCGAGACATGGCCCTCTCACCTCCCCATTGTGGCTCACGCAGAGCAGCAAACTATGGCTGCTGTCCTCATGGTGGCTCAGCTCACTCAGCGCTCAGTGCACATATGTCACGTGGCACGGAAGGAGGAGGTAAGAGTATATCAGAGTTCCTGCTGTCTCTGTTGCTTTCCTAGTAACACTAAAGGTCAGGGTAGTCGGGAGGTCCTTGGGGGCAGGAGACAGCGGGAGGAGAGTCTCGAGCCAGTGGGAGCAGGGTCTCGAGCCAGCGCCCTTGCAGGTCTACATCATCATTTTTTAAGCAGGGATGTTGGCCAATGGGACTTTGTGTAGGGCAGGGCATATGGATGGTGCCTCTTCTGGATCTTCCCATTGTTCCTCAGATCCTGCTAATTAAAGCTGCAAAGGCACGGGGCTTGCCGGTGACCTGCGAGGTGGCTCCCCACCACCTGTTCCTAAGCCATGATGACCTGGAGCGCCTGGGTCCTGGGAAGGGGGCGGTCCGGCCTGAGCTTGGCTCCCGCCAGGATGTGGAAGCCCTGTGGGAGAACATGGCTGTCATCGACTGCTTTGCCTCAGACCATGGTGAGAGAATCCAGCATGTACCTCCTCTGCCCAGTGGGGCTTGTGGAACAGCCCTAGCAAGAAAATGGGAACCAGGCCAGGCCTCAGGACTCTACAAGGACAGGGTCTTCATCTGTATGAGACCCTAGCCTCTAGGGTGCCTGGTCTGTGACAGGTGCCTGATAAATACTTGTTGAAAGAATCAATGAGCCAGTGAGTAAAACTGCAAATGAAAGAACACATGGGTAAAAGTGTGGGTTCCAGAAGATGGCAGCAGTCCTGTTGCCCTCATTTCCAGTTCCCAGAAAAAATGAGCATCGGGAGTGGTAGTGAGCGGAAGGAGGTTGTTGAAGTGCAGGCCTGGGGTGTGGGTGACTTCCCAGACGTGGAGGTGATTGGTCCTGAGGGTAATGGCTTTCTTTCTCCCAGCTCCCCATACCTTGGAGGAGAAGTGTGGGTCCAGGCCCCCACCTGGGTTCCCAGGGTTAGAGACCATGCTGCCACTACTGCTGACAGCTGTAAGCGAGGGCCGGCTCAGCCTGGACGACCTACTACAGCGATTGCACCACAATCCTCGGCGCATCTTTCACCTGCCCCCACAGGAGGACACCTATGTGGAGGTGTGGGGATGAGGCCCAGAGCAGGAGGGGAGCTCTCCAGCCCTAGGATCTGTTCTCTGGGGAGCCTTTCCCTACCATAACCCATGTCCTCTGGGCAGGTGGATCTGGAGCATGAGTGGACAATCCCCAGCCACATGCCCTTCTCCAAGGCCCACTGGACACCTTTTGAAGGGCAGAAGGTGAAGGGCACCGTCCGCCGTGTGGTCTTACGAGGGGAAGTTGCCTATATCGACGGGCAGGTACGCAAGTAGCCCCTGCCTGATCTCAGTAGTGCCCTCTTCCACACCACATTCCTTTCTTTCCTACCCAGCACATCTACACTGTCCCACTATGTGCACCACTGCCCTGGACCAGGGGTTGGGGGCACAGCTCCCTCAAGGCACTTCTTGTCCTTGCTGACATCCACCCCTTTAGGACCTGAGTTCTCTCTGCTCCCTCCTGAGTGCCCTGCCTTCTGTCTGCAGGTTCTGGTGCCCCCGGGCTATGGACAGGATGTACGGAAGTGGCCACAGGGGGTTGTTCCTCAGCTCCCACCCTCAGCCCCTACCACCAGTGAGATGACCACGGTATCTACACTACTAGTGGCTAGGGGGCTGGGAGGTGTTAGTCCCAGGGCAGGATAAACAACTTGAACATATTCATTGGTGATTCAGGAACAGTTGGGGTTTTCTTGAGGGACTGAATTTTTCTTGAGGGACTGAATTTGAAGTGGGGTTGGGTCAATTACTTTTTTTTTTTCTTTTTCTTTTCGAGACAGAGTCTTGCTCTGTCTCCCAGGCTAGAGGGCAGTGGCACGATCTCAGCTTGCTGCAACCTCCGCCTCTTGGGTTCAGATGATTCTCCTGCCTCAGCCTCCTGAGTAGCTGGGACTATAGGTGCGTGCCACCACACCCAGCTAGTTTTTTGTATTTTTAGTAGAGATGGGGTTTCACCGTTTTAGCCAGGATGGTCTCAATCTCTTAACCCAGCTGGGCCAATTACTTTTTAAAAATGCTGGGCCTGGCCAGATGCAGTGGCTCATGCCTGTAATCCCAGCACTTTGGGAGGCCAAGGCAGCAGATCACCTGAGGTCAGGAGTTTAAGACCAGCCTAGCCAACATGGTGAAACCCCATCTCTACTAAAAATACAAAATTTAGCCAGGCGTGTTGGTGCACGTCTGTAATCCCAGCTACTTGGGAGGCTGAGGTAGGAGAATTGCTTGAACCCAGAAGGTCACACCACTGCACTCCAGCCTGAGCGACACAGCGGGACTCCATCTCAGAAGAAAAAGACAAAAAAAAAAAAAAACTCTGGGCCATTGTTACCCCTCCAGACACCTGAAAGGCCCCGCCGTGGCATCCCAGGGCTTCCTGATGGCCGCTTCCATCTGCCGCCCCGAATCCATCGAGCCTCCGACCCAGGTTTGCCAGGTAAGAGTGGGGTTCCTGTGGCTCAGAGGCTGTGTAGGGACAGGATCCACTTCTTCCCAGCGCCTCACCTTTCTCTACTTACATGTCCTCCTCTCCATCCCTTTACCCTTGTCTGATCTGCTGTGCCATCCTTTGCCTAAACAAGTCTCCCAGTGTGAGTAGACACCTCACAACTTCTCACATGCCCTTTTTTGTTGTGGGCAGCTGTGTTCCTCCGCCCAGGAGCTGGGATCCCACGGGGCAGCAGAGCGTGGGGTAAATCCAGGTGGTTGGTTGGTGTGAGTCTGGCCGTTCCTCTTGCCTAGGATGCCTTTGCCAACTGGGAGAGCCCCGGGAGGGCACCACTGCTCCCATACAACACAGCCCCATGGAAGCCACCTGTCTGTCCCCAGAGCTGCCGCAGTCCCCTGCCCTCCCCTAACCTGCTATATTACTGTGTTGTGAATTGGTTTAACACATACACTGTGATTCAGAGTTCCTGGGAATATGGAATTTCTTTCCAAACCTCAGCCATAAATATATATTTGTCCTCTTGTCCTGTTTGCAGCTGAGGAGCCGAAGGAGAAGTCCTCTCGGAAGGTGACTGAGCCAGGTGAGACTCCACCCTGACACATACTCACCTCGGGGACCTCTGATCTGGCCTTGGTAGGAGGAACCCTCTGACCAGCCTCTTCTGCCCCATCCCTCACTGCAGAGCTGATGGGAACCCCTGATGGCACCTGCTACCCTCTACCACCAGTACCTAGACAGGCATCTCCCCAGAACCTGGGGACCCCTGGCCTGCTGCACCCCCAGACCTCACCCCTGCTGCACTCATTAGTGGGCCAACATATCCTGTCTGTCCAGCAGTTCACCAAGGATCAGGTGCCTGGGGCAGGGAGGATGGGACCACCCAGAGCTTTGAGGATTTGGAAAGCGGGGGCTAGGACCTTTATAGCTAACTTGGGCTCTTTCTTAGATGTCTCACCTGTTCAATGTGGCACACACACTGCGTATGATGGTGCAGAAGGAGCGGAGCCTCGACATCCTGAAGGTCAGGATCAGGGCCGGGGGTAGGGTCCAAGCCATTGCCTGCCCTTGGGCAGCATCAGGGCAGGGCTGCACAGTGGTCAGAGTGGGTCTTCCCCCTGCCATCCTGTCCCCTCTGCTGCTGTAGATCTTCCCCCCACATTTTCCCTCCCCAAAGCAGGATTTAGCTGGCTTGGGAGGCCCTGAGCATGAGACCATCACCCCACTAGTGGGGTCTTCTGGTCTGGGCTGCTGCAATCACAGGAGAGAGCTAGGGTATGTCCTCCTTTCCCAGCTCATTCAAACACTTAATGATGGGTGGTTTTCTGGAGGCAGAGCCTTTAGCTCAGAGTGACACCAGTGGTGGAAACGTCAAGGCTCTGACAGGTCACAGGGAAGCTTTAGGTGCAGAAGGGTCCTCACAGCATCCCTCAAATATCACTTGGGGTGGTGGTGCCCACCTGTGGTTGCCCCAGGGTGGACACGCATACGTACACCTTCCACCTTGCTCTCTCCCCAGGGGAAGGTCATGGCTTCCATGTTCTATGAAGTGAGCACACGGACCAGCAGCTCCTTTGCAGCAGCCATGGCCCGGCTGGGAGGTGCTGTGCTCAGCTTCTCAGAAGCCACATCATCTGTCCAGAAGGGCGAATCCCTGGCTGACTCCGTGCAGACCATGAGCTGCTATGCTGATGTCGTCGTGCTCCGGCACCCCCAGCCTGGAGCAGTGGAGGTGAGGCCAGCCTGGGTACTGAGATGGGGTTAAGAAGGCTGGACCCAGGGACTTGAGAACCCTTCTACCCACATTTTCTGTGACTGCAAGTCTCAGGTTGGGCCAGATGAGTGAGGGGACCCTGGAAGAGTGGGACTGGCAGTTCGGGGGCCTCTGAGCTGCAAAAGACAGGATTTTCCCCTTTTTTTCAGCTGGCCGCCAAGCACTGCCGGAGACCAGTGATCAATGCTGGGGATGGGGTCGGAGAGCACCCCACCCAGGCCCTGCTGGACATCTTCACCATCCGTGAGGAGCTGGGAACTGTCAATGGCATGACGGTGAGGGTGGTGGCAGGGGTTGGGGCCCTGCCAGGGGACGATCTAGAGAGGGAGGCAGGAAGTGGTTACCCCGGTCCAGGACAGCTGCATCAAGGAGGCCTTCATTCTGCTCCAGGGGCTTTTAAAAGCTTGGAAATGATGTAGCGGGGGGCGGGAGGGCACCCAGTCTGGGATCCCTGTGGTGACTGGGTTCCTCCCCTAGATCACAATGGTGGGTGACCTGAAGCACGGACGTACAGTACATTCCCTGGCCTGCCTGCTCACCCAGTATCGTGTCAGCCTGCGCTACGTGGCACCTCCTAGCCTGCGCATGCCACCCACTGTGCGGGCCTTTGTGGCCTCCCGCGGCACCAAGCAGGTGAGACCCTCACAGCCAAGCCTGGAGGCCATGGAGACGTGGGTTGGGCAGTCAGAGCCCAGTGCTGCATCCACCATGGCTCTCCTCACCCTCCAGGAGGAATTCGAGAGCATTGAGGAGGCACTGCCTGACACTGATGTGCTTTACATGACTCGAATCCAGAAGGAACGATTTGGCTCTACCCAGGAGTATGAAGCTGTGAGTGCTGGGCTTAAGGAAGAAGCCAGGGCTGCTGCCATAGGGCATCAGATATGAGGACAGAAAGGCTGGGCTGAGGGCGGGGTCAGAGCTATTAAACCTCATGTCCGTCAGTTGCCATAGCTGCATGTGGGTGTGGAGGGGGCCACAGTGGAGCCCAGACTTGTGTCCTCTTTAGCCACTCCTACCCCAAGGCACTAATGGGGACCCCATCTGCCTTGCAGTGCTTTGGCCAGTTCATCCTCACTCCCCACATCATGACCCGGGCCAAGAAGAAGATGGTGGTGATGCACCCGATGCCCCGTGTCAACGAGATAAGGTGGTGCAGCATCAGAGTTGGAGACTGCCTCGGGGCTGGTGGAGGGGAGGAGACTTAGTCTTGGACAGGCTATCCATGGGCTGCACGATAACACTTCCTTTTTTTTTATTTTTTTGCAGCGTGGAAGTAGACTCGGACCCACGTGCAGCCTACTTCCGCCAGGCTGAGAATGGCATGTACATCCGCATGGCTCTGTTAGCCACCGTGCTGGGCCGTTTCTAGGGCCTGGTTTCCTCAGCCTCTTCTCTTTAGGCCCAGCTGCTGGGCAAGGAATTCCAGTGCCCCCCACGGGGGCAGCACACTTAGATATTCTTGGACATCCAGATAGCTCACATGTGCTGACCACACTTCAGGCTCTGGACTGGAGCTCTCTGGCATGGGGGTGGGGCCTCAGATGCTGGGGCCCAGTCTGCCCCATCTTCATTCCTGCACCTTAAACATGTACAGTCATTTTTCTACTGACTTAATAAACAGTTGAGCTGCCCCTTGATGCTGAGTATTGTAGAACGGAGCTTTCTTTTAGAAAATTGAGCAGATTCCCAAATGATAAGAGCAGCCTCACCAGACAGGGCTGTGGCTAGGGCTGTGTGCCCACACTCGGCATTTTCACACTCGTGGCTCTTTGGGACTCAGCAGGAGCATATTACTCTGTTTGTGCTGAGTCCTGTGTCGTGCTAATGCCAGAGCTTACCTGGAGGCTCTGGCTGGTGTCCCAGTCCTTCTTCCTCAATTCAGTTGACTCAAAGACTTGACAGAGAGTTCTGCCCTCTTTCTGACACTGGGAGAACACTCATCAGGGTGAAAGGAAGGCTGAGCACCGTGGCCTGTCTGAAGCCAGGCCTTGACTCTTACCCACTCTTTCTGGTTAGTCCTCCTCCAGTGGCTAAGGATGCCATTGCATTCTCAAAACCACCCTGGAGTTCTCCAGCCACTGTCACTATTAGGAGCCCCTCCTACTTCCCAACCCTGGGAGCCTCTGCCTGACATTGGACAGAGGGGCAGATGCCATGGAGGGCTGAGGAGCACTTTGGCTTGGAGACTCCAGGGCAGGGGCCTAAGGGGAGTAGCTTATGTGTCTGTGGTTCAGGGCTTCTGAGGAGCGGCTGTGCCATCTGGTGAACTTGAGTAGCATTGGAGAAATCTTGTTTCTTGTTCCAACAAAACTTAGCATGCTGTGGGTACAAAGCACCCTATGCAGTGGGAGTATGTGGATGAACAAGGCAATTCTAACCCTCAGTTTTCAGCCTCAGGTCATGAGGCTTCCAGTGGCTTCTACAGATTAAACTGCTGCACACTGGCACATGATAGTGCAAACTGCTCTGACACCATTCAGGAAGTACCTACTTCATCCGTGTGAAGAGGAACTTGATGCGTATTCTCACTTCTCACACCAGCCTGCCACCCATTTCACAGATGTGGACGCTGGCTCAGAGAAGTGGGGGCCAGGCATAGTGGCTTATGCCTGTAATCCCAGCATTTGGGGAGGCTGAGGCAGGCGGATCACCTGAGGTCAGGAGTTTGAGACCAGCCTGGCCAACATGGTGAAACCCTGTCTACTAAAAAATATAAAAATTAGCTGTGTTTGGTGGCGTGCGCCTGTAATCACAGCTACTTGGGAGGCTGAGGCAGGAGAAACGCTTGAACCCAGGAGGTGGAGGTTGCAGTGAGCTGAGATGGTACCATTACACTCCAGCCTGGGCAACGGAGTGACACTATCTCAAAAAAAAAAGTGATAGCTTGCTGGGCCACTCACCTTGAGACTCATACAAAGGACTTCTTTACTTAACAACCCACCTTTCTGTTGAAAAGGGAAAGGTCATTTCTGGCTTTAAGGGCGTCCAAAAACCAGTGGGAAAGACAAGCCACAAATATAAGCAGCCAGAGAACAAACCTAAGGTGTCCTGTAGGGAACCAGTTTTCAGAAGAGGTCAGCACAGATAATGGAGTCAGAAAAGCCTGTGCCATGGGGTGTGAGCTGTGTCGTGAGGAAAGACAATCTCCTTTACAATACAGTTCGAGAGGAATGGAAATTGTGGTATGGTGAGGAGACACTGAATGCAGCAGAAGATTCCTACTCACTATTGTGAGGGTTGAAAGTCTGACGGACCAGACCAGGGGGTTTGGATGTCAATTCCAATAGAAATGTTAATTTACAACCATCGGTACTATTTGAAGGAGGATACTAAGTATAATGCCAAGTCCTAGAGTGTGGAGGCCTCCGGTCCTGCTAATGTTAACCCTTTCCAGTCTTTGCAAACCCAGATTCCTGCCTGACGAGGTCTCCCTCAGGTACCTGGAAGACTGTTGGTTGGAAAATAGTGTCATTTCCAGAACCCTTCCTCTTCTTTCTAGAAACTCTACCTCCTTGCTTAAACTCTTAGAACAAGTCAGAGATTCTTTTCCCAATTGTACTCATGGGTACTTGGGACTCACACACAGATTCCCACAGAACTTGGATAGCCTCACCCTCAAGTAGAAGCAGTGTTTGCTGCCAAGTAGCGAACGCATTTTACTCAGTTGCTAAGTGGTGGGAGCTGTTCCTGTCCTGAGCCTTTCTTTGGCTCTCCTAATCATAACACAGCTCTGAGTTGAATAAACTTTTTTCCCATATGACCAGAAAGTAGATCTTATTATATTGGGAAATAAAATGAAAAAACTTATCAGCAAAAACCAAAATTAGCACCTTTTTAAAAAAAATTTTTATCTTTTTGAGATGGCATCTCGCTCTGTCGCCCAGGCTGGAGTGCAGTGGTGCGATTTTGGCTCACGGCAACCTCTGCCTCCCAGGTTCAAGTGATTCTCCTGCCTCAGCTTCCCAAGTAACTGGGACTACAGGCACGTGCTACCACGCCCAGCTAACTTTTCATATTTTTAGTAGAGGTTTTGCCATGTTGACCAGGCTGGTGTTGAACTCCTGACCTCAAGTGATCCACCTGCCTCGGTCTCCCAAAGTGCTAGGACTACAGGCGTGAGCCACCGCACCCAGCCAAAATTAGCCCTTTAATACAATACTTTTGACTGAGCCTGTTCCACATTCACGGAGAAACAACTTCATATGTGCCATGTAATTGTCACGAAGCGTAAAAAGGTACTTTCCTTCCTGAGGTACTTAAGAGGTTTGATCTATTTCTTTTATAAGAAACATTTATATGCCAAGCACTGTTCTAAGCGCTTTACAGATACATCCCTTTGACACTTGCATGAATCCTTTGACTCTATCCCCCGCCTTGAAAGAAGTCTGGCTAACGTTGGGTTGCTATTACAGCCATTTTCTCTCACCTCTTCACTGTCCACCCTAGTGAAGGAGACAACCCCCTCAACATAGGTGGTCCACCTGGAGCTTTGTCAGCTGCACTCTAGTCCTCACCTTACAACTACCTACCTGAAACCATGGGCAAGTCAGTATGCCTGTAGGCTTTTAGTTTTTATATTAAAAAAAATATTTTGAGATAGGGTCTCGTTCTGTCACCCAGGCTGGAGTGCAGTGGCGCGATCTCAGCTCACTGCAGCCTTGACCTCGTGGGCTCAAGTGATCCTCCCACTTAAGCCTCCCAAGTAGCTGGGACCACAATGGCCATACCACCATGCCCGGCTAATTTTTTGTGTTTTTTTGTAGGGATGGGGTTTTGCCATGTCGCCCAGGCTGGTCTCAAACTCCTGGACTCAAGCGATCCTCTCCACTCAGCCTCCAGAATAGCTGGGACCACAGGCACATGCCACCACGCCTGGCTAATTTTTGTTCTTTGTTTTGTTTTGTAGAGATGGGGATTCTCCATGTTGCCCAGGCTGGTCTATTCCCGGGCTCAAGTGATCGTCCCGCATCAGCCTCCTAAAGTGCTGGGATTACAGCCATGAGCCACCATGCCCAGCCCACCTATAGGCTTTAAAAGGGTAGTTGGCAATTCCCAGTGTAAAACTGCAAAGTGTCTGTAGTTCTGCAATAATATCCCCAGAGACAATGAGGGGGCATTGACCGGTGGAGGTGAGGAGCAGAGAATGAGGGTCAGGATGGGATGAGGGCTTACGGAAGACTCATCTGGCAGCAGTGCCTAGAAGAAGGAAAGGAGCCATTCCACCATCAGGAAGCCAATTAGGAAGTTGTCGCAGTAAAAACAGCATGGGTGACAAGGGTCTGGATTCAGAGACAGGAATAGATGTTATACGACTGAGGAGGAGAGTGAAGAATGACCGCACAGTGTGGGACCTCAAGACTGGAAGAATGAAGACTGATGAAGGTAGACCAGATAGCCAGTTTGGGGGAGGGGAGAGTTGATTCCATTTGGATGTGATACCTAGCTGCCATGGGCCATCTATATGGAGATGTCATGGAGGTAATGGAGCTGGGGAGTTGGAGCAAGCACAACAGAGACAGGTGGCATTTATATGTGACAACACAAGTGCCATGAGAGCAGGGACTTTATTCACTGATGTATCCCAAACACCCAGAACAAGGTTGAGCACATAGTAGGTGCTCAATAAACATGTTGACTGAAGCATCAACATAAAGGTAATTGAAGCTTTTAAAATATGCATATTTATAGAATGGGGGCAAGCCTCAATTTCAGCAAGGGCAGCAGGAGAACTCAGAAGAAAGCCCTCAAGAGGCCCAGAATTCCAAGTGTGTGAGGGACAGGAGACGTATTGGCAGATTCAAATCCTGTAGCAGGCCAAAGAGAAGGAAATTTGAGGCAAGGACGTTGTCACAATAGTTGTTAGGCTGATGCTTTGTGGTGGTAAGCAGGTTTCACGAGGTTACTGAGGGACTGGTGTAGAAGCTGAGGTCATTTACCATGTGGCAAGGAAAAAAATGGGTGTTGAGGTTGGGCGCTCAAAGGCTCTAGAGAAGGTCGGGGAAGCTGTGATGAATCCGCAGGAGATTAATAGAGTCACAAGCAAGACTCAAGGGAAAGCTAAACACTGAATTTGTGGTGGGGCTGGGGGAAGCCATGTCCAGGGCAGGGGTGTGGAAGGGCTTGTACTCCCTGGAGGACCCAAGAAATAGAAATGACTGCCTGCTTGAGAGCACCTGGATTGCTACCATCAAATGCTCCCATCAGATACAGATTTATACCTCGGGAATCAGCATGTATGAAACCTGCTTGTTGGCCCATTGGTAGGAGCTGGGGATTAGAGGGTATGTTATGGACTTCGCATTGGCCTGAGGTTTATCTGTTCACCATCCTTCCACCCATTCCTTCCATCACCAGCAGTCATACTGAGCATGTACTTGGTGTCTGGCTGTGAGTTAGATGCTGGGGGAGCATGCCTTCCTTTAAGGAGTGTGCAGTCAGTAGCCACTCCCCGTGTTACTGGCCTCCCAGCAGTCCTGTGTGACCACATGCTGGTCCAGCAGGATGGAGGGAAGCAGGGAGGCCATGCTTGGGCAGACTCCATGGTCAGGAAAAAGCAAGTCTGTTGTTTTAGGGTCTGAACCCTGCTATTTTGGTAAGCTTTCTTACCTTTTTAATATTCTGGGTTCAGTTCCCTTCTATTTCTCCCCAGGTTTTTGGCTACAGTCCTTTAAATTAAATTTATAGCCATCATTGTTGAGCCAAAGCAAACGAGAATGGAATCGGAGGTTAAGGTTGTTTGGGTCATGTCCTCTGAGTGAGCTTCACCAGGCCCGGACTTCTTCCTGTCCCCAGGATGCTGTAGCCACAGAGCAGGTGAGGGTGTCTGGGGTACTGCATGGGGAGTGGCAAGAGCAGAGAGAGGCTAGGGCCAGGGCTGACAGAGGGAGGCACCGGCTCTGGCAACCTGGGCCTTCCTGCCTACCCACCCTCCCCACGTTCTTTCTCTTGCCAGTTAAGGAAACAGGGCCTGCTTTGTGTATGGGGTTGCTGGTGATCACAGCTGCATCTGGGGGTGTGGTGGTGTACACGTGGAGTCCCAGCTGCTTAGGAAGCCGAGGCAGGAGGATTGTTTGAACCCAGGAGTTTGAGGCTAGCCTGAGCAGCATAGCAAGACCCCATCTCAAAAAAGAAAAAGCCCACACAGAGCTGCACCTGGGGCCTCAGGCTTTGCCCTGTTGGGGCCTGGGAACTGCCCCTCCAAGCACCCCTTGGAAGGTACTGACAAGGTGGCCCTGGGACTTAGGCCAGGGACAAGGAGGCCCTGGGAACTGCCAGAGTTGGGGGAAGGGAGGTTGGAGAGTTAAGAGAGAAGAGTACTCCAACTGTAAAAAGAACACCCTGAATACAGTTCTCCACAGTGAGGGGCTCTGCCTGGCGGAGGGGAAAAGGGTCTTCCCATCCTGACCCCAGTCCTGAGACTCCCTGCAGACTTCCGGCTGCCTCTGCCGCTACCGTGGTGCTTGCCGCTACCGTGGTGCAGGCTCCAGTGGGGGGCGCTGCTCCCCAGCCAGCGAGGTTCTAGGCAGCAGGAGGACCAAATGCCTCCTTTAAGCACTGGGGCCCTGACCAGGTGGGAGGGCCGATAGAGGGTGGTGCTTATCACCCGGGCTTCCTCTTGACCCTGCCCCCTGGGTCCTGGGCCTTGGATTCACCTCTCAGACGTGGTGCAGGACTCACCCTGGGCCACCCCCAGGTGGGCAGCCTGGGGAGAAGGGCAGGACCTGTCCATGTGCCCATGCTGCCCCGCCCAGTCACTGCAGCACGAGGCCTCTAAGGTTCGCAACCTGCATTCTGGCCCCTTGGTCTCAAGTCTCTCCTTTGAACAGCCCTGCAGCTCGCAGCAGGGAAATCCAGCCTGCCTCTTTACCTCCGCTCTCCATTTCACCCCTTCCCTAGCTGTCCCTCTTCTCTGTTCCTCTCTGACCTGAAAGCCCTCCCCTCCCCGAGTTAATCAGCCATGTAAAGAGCTGGGGCTGGCTGAGGGATGGGCCCTCCCCCACCTGCGTTGCTCTCCCGCCTTCCCCTCACCCCTCCCAGGCCCAGTCCCTTCCTCTCGACGTTCCCTCCTCCATCTATCATCAAGGAAGGGCACCCAGGGGAAAGGGACTTCTGGATAAGCAAGTGGAGGAGGGGGATTGGAGGATAATGGGGGAGTGCAGGCAGCTCTGCAGATAAGGATTTCCTGGGCTCCCAGGGATGGCGGCCCAGTGTGAAGGTGGGAGAATGCTCCAGAGACCTGTCTCCTCATCCTCGCAATGCCTGAAGGTGGGTTGAAAGGCAGAGCGGCATGGAGAAAGGGCTGGGGACTTCCAGGGGCCAGAACCCAGAACCGAGTGGGAATCTCAGCCCTGACGGTCACCAGCTGCACGACCATGGGCAGGTGAGCCTGCTTCTCCATCTGTCAGGTGCACAGGATACTGTCCGCACCACAGGGCCTTGTACAAAGTAAGCTCAATGAGTGCTGCCTCCTTTCCCTGCTGTTAGGGTGCTGGGCCACTCTGTTACCCTGAAATCTCTCCCCTACATCTTGGGTTCAACCCAAAAGCTAACTCTTGTACACACCTTCTATATACCAGGCACATTCACGCCCATGATATCATGTAATCCCTATTTTTTAATTGAGAAAGCTGAGACGCAGAGAGGTGAACTGTGACTAGAATCATAGTAGAAGGCAGAACAGAACCAGAGGGCCTGACCCCAGAGCCCCAGGACAGGAGTGCCAGCGGCAGCAGGCTGCTGGAGGAGCTGGGGAAAGGTTTGCTGAGAAACTCAACTAGGCAAGAACTTCAGAGGGGCCCAGAGCGGGAGTGAGAGCTTGGGCGTGTGCTGGCTGACCCAGGGGAAGTATTTTTCCCTCCCTGAGTCTCCTTCTTCTATGGACAGAAGATGGACTGGATGCTTGGTAAAGGCATTCACTTGCCCTGAGCATTCTGCTCCCTCCCCTGCAAAGGGACCCGGCATGGCACAGATAGGACAGGCTGTGGCTTAAAGCATTTCATAGGGTGAAAATCCCTCTTCCCCACCCTCCTTCCCTCTCCTCGATTTTCTCACTCTTCCCCACCCCCATCCTGTCACTTGGGGCCTATAATCAATGAGACGTAAAATGAGAAAGTATCAGGAACCAGCAAAGCATGGCGAGCAGCTGGGGCGGCCTTGCTTCCTGGTGTGATGGACTGCCAGCCTTTTGCCTCGCCAGCCTCCCACGCCCTGACGTGGGCAGTGGCATCTCACCCAGCCTGGGCTAAGGCTCCCGGCTGGACATCAGGCAGGGGGCTAGCTCTGATGAGTCCAAAAGCCTCACCTTTAAAAAGGAATGAAATCTATGGTCTTGACATGGAAAGATGAGTCCAGGCTGCATGGTTGAGTCATAAACACAGGTTATACGATCTTACCTATAAGATGACGCCATTTTTGTTATTATGTAGAAATACTGACCCCATACTGGGATTAGCAGTTTTTTCAGGAAGTAAGATTACAGGAGAAACATTCACTTTCTACTTTATATACTTTTCCTTTGTTGTACCCTTAAAACAAGTATATATTGCTTTTATAATAAAAATAATCTGATAATAAAGGTATTTCCATTATGAGGAAGGCTCACAGAAATATGCATGGGCTATTGAAAATGCTCAATGTCCTTGCTTTGGGCTGGGATTTTATCAACATGGTGGGAAGGCCTAAAGCACCAGATCTAAAATCAAAGCACAGAGTCTAATTTTTTTTTTTTTTTTTTTTTTTTTGAGACAGAGTCTCCCTCTGTTGCCCAGGCTGGAGTGCAGTGGCACGATCTCAGCTCACTGCAACCTCTGCCTCCCGGGTTCAAGTGATTCTTCCTGCCTCAACCTCCTGAGTAGCTGGATTTACTGGCACCCACCACCACACCCAGCTTTTTTTTTTTTGAGACAGAATTTCACTCTTGTTGCCCAAGCTGGAGTACAATGACATGATCTTAGCTCACCGCAACCTCTGCCTCCCCTGGGTTCAAGCAATTCTCCTGCCTCAGCCTCCTGAGTAGCTGGGGTTACAGGCATGCGCCACCACGCCTGGCTAATTTTGTATTTTTAGTAGAGACAGGGTTTCTCCATGTTGGTCAGGCTGGTCTTGAACTCCTGACCTCAGGTGATCCACCTACCTCTCCTCCCAAAGTGCTGGGATTACAGCACTGAGTCACCGCACCTGGCCAAATTTTTGTATTTTTTTAGTAGAGACAGGGTTTCATCATGTTTGAGACACAGTCTCACTCTGTTGCCCAGACTGGAGTGCAGTGGCATAATCATGGCTCACTGCAGCCTCAATGACCTGAGCTCAAGTGATTCTCCCGTTAGCCTCCCAAGTAACTGGGACTACAGGTACATACTACCATGCACAGCTAATTTTTGTATTTCTTGTACAGACAGAGTTTCACCATGTTGCCCAGGCTGATCTTGAACTCCTGGGGTCAAGTGATCTGCCTGCCTCAGCCTCCCAAAGTGCTGGGATTACAGGCGTGAGCCATCTTGCCTAGCTGATTTTTTTTTTTTTTTTTAGATTCTCGCTCTGTTGCTCAGGCTAGAGTGCAGTGGCATGATCATAGTTCATTGCAGCCTCAACCTCCTGGGCTCAAGTGATCCTCCCACCTCAGCCTCCTGAGTAGCTGGGACCACATACATGCACCACCACACATAGCTAATTTATTTAGATTTTTAAATTTTTTTATAGAGACAGGGTCTCACTATGTTGACCAGGCTGGTCTTGAACTCCTGGCCTCAAGTGATCCTCCTGCCTCAGCCTCTCAAAGTGCTGGCATGACAGACGAGAGCCACTGAACCCAGTGAGTTTGATTTTTTTTGAAACAAGGTCTTGCTCTGTTGCCCAGGCTGAAGTGCAGTGGCATGATCATGGCTGACTGCCGCCTTGACCTCCTGGGCTCAGGCAATCCTCCTGCCTCAGCCTCCTGAATAGCTGGGACTACAGGTGTGCACCACCACATCCAGCTAATTTTAAAATTATCTGTAGAGACAGGGGTTTCCCTAGGTTGCCCAGGCTGGTCTTGAACTCCTGGGCTCAAACAATCCTCCTGCCTCAGCCTCCAAAGGGCTGGGATTACAGGCATAGGCCACTATGTCCAGCCTGAGATTGCTTTTTTTAAAAGAGAAAATCAACAATCCCTTAATGAGCCTGATTTTAAGACTTAATGTGTCAAAATATGCAGTTCTTAAGACAAAGGGGGAATAGGTATAAAAGAGGTCCTTGGTGTTCACAGCCTAAACCTGGACTCAGGGTTGGCTGCTATCAGGGTTGAGGGGTCCCTACTGCTGGACTCCTTAGATGGCCTGAGAACCAAGCCCACATCAGTGCTATGGCCATTCTCCCTCAAAGGGACCCAGCCTCCCTCCAGCCAGCCTGAGGCCCACTGGCATGCAGGGACCTCTGAGAATGACTGACTCCCAGGGATTCCTTGGCTCCTTACCTTCCAGCCTTCTCCTGCAACCAAGCCCAGGACACATGGGATTCTCCTTGAGCCAAGGACCCAGGCATGCTGTGAGCCAGGGGAAGGGGAGTAAACAGACTGGTGGCTTTTACCCTACATCGGTGGGTGGAGGGGCTGGGAAGGGACAGGAGGTCTGTGGGAGGTCACTCCAGAGGCTGGGAAGGGACAGGAGGGATTTAGTTGTTCTCAAGTGACCTATTTGATTTCCCCCTCCTGAGGAGTCAGCACACAGGCTGAAAGATGCAGTGAGACACGAGTTTATTGGTGGAGCTGCAGCGGAGTCCTCCCTCTTTCAGGGGGATGGCCAAGGGCACAGCACCAACAGAGGGATGGAGAGACAGACCCCCAAACAGACACATGGATGGAGCAGACTCATAGAGACCATAGCACAGCCACATAGGCACAGAGACACACAGGCCACAGCACCAAGAACACACACACACAGACAAAACCACAGGGCTAAGACACACGGACAAAGTGCGGGCTTAGGGCCCCTGCATAGACAGAGCGAGGGCCATGTGGGGAGGGGGCCCCTACTGACCTCCCCCAGGCATAGGCACACGAACAGCACATAGACAGGCAGATACCCCCAGCCAGCCAGCCGGCCACACAGACAAATGGACTGTAGGGAAAGGATGTTCGTGGCTCTCCAGACCATGTGGAGAGGGCACCACAGGCCTTCAACACACCCTGCCACACTGAGGCCCAGGAGTCCCTGCCCCTGAACTAGTCACATCTATTCCCCTGACTCCCAACTCACTCTCCGCCACACTTTGGTCTTGCCCACTGGGGCTGGGGCTGGGGCTGGGGCTGGGGAAACTGGCAGGTGGAAGGAGGGAGACAGGAAGGGGTATGGACCTGGCTCGGTCCCGTCTCTGTGATCAGGGCAGCAGATGCTGAGAGTCCAGGGCTGAGCCTCGGCCTGGCAGTGGGGTGAGGGCAGGGCCATGGCTCAGGCTTGTGGGGGCTCCTGGCAGCGCAGGCACTGGGCCATCTCCGGCTGGTACTGCTCGACCTGCAGGGTGCAGCTGGAGAATCCAAACCGGGAGTAGAGCCGGGATGAGGCTTCAGCCAGGACAGCTTCAGGGTCAGCAGTGGAGTCTGTGGGAGAGTGATAAGAGGCGGCATCAATCCCAGGGGAGTCAGGAACAGGCAGGGACTGAGATAAGGACAGGGAAAGGGGCTGCACAGCATTAAAGCCAGGCGTGAATGGGAGCCTGCTTTTCTTTCTGTGTTGTATGAACAGCATAAAAGTGTCAAATCAAATGTTAGACAGACTCACCCCAATCAACCCTGCTAACACACTAAACTCTTCCCAGTCTCCTGTTCTCTCCTGTCACTGAGTGTTAACAAACAGCTCAACGTTTTAACAGCCATACCACCCGATTTCCCAGGACAATCCAGATGTTAAATATTTGTCTCATTGTCCCTCTAGAGTTTCCATCAAATATCCTACAAATTATAATATTTTTGGCATCCAAATTGCATGACTCTGATTGCTTCTTGCATCTGGAAGAAACTCAAAAATCCTTTGTCAGCTCATGACTCACCATATATATTTTTAATAGTTGAATCATAATGTAGATGCAATTTTATATTCAGCTTTTTTTTCTCAGCATTATACCATAAACATTTTTCCTAGTTGCCGTACAGTCTTCATAAGCATCATTTTTAACAGTTACATGATACCTCAGGGTAGAGGTGCTGTAATTTACCTAACTATGCCCCATCACTAGACCTGTAGGTACTAATGATCTTTTATTTTTATTTTTATTTTTTTAATAAAGAGCATCAGGACTCTTTTTTTTTTTTTTTTTTTTTTTTTGAGACACAGTCTTGCTCTGTCCCTCAGGCTGGAGTGCAGTGGCACCATCTCGGCTCACTGCAAGCTCCGCCTCCCAGGTTCAAGCGATTCTTCTGCCTCAGCCTCCCGAGTAGCTGGGACTACAGGCATCCGCCACCACGCCGGGCTAATTTTTTGTATTTTTTAGTAGAGACGGGGTTTCACAGTGTTAGCCAGATGGTCTCGATCTCCTGACCTTGTGATCCACCTGCCTTGGCCTCCCAAAGTGCTGGGATTACAGGCATGAGCCACCGCGCCTGGCCACTAATGATCTTTTAAAGGGTTGTTGGTTCCCCGTGCTACTTCAAAGAGGGTGAAACCTCCCCCGGAACACTGCATCCAGTGGATTGAGACTCCTTGTGTTCAACATGCACGAGCACGTGTGCATGTGTGTGTGTGTATGTGAGAGACACAGACAGAGATAGATCAAGAAAGACTGAAACAATCCTAGTAACTCAAGCTATCATTCCATGTTTGGTGTGGGGTATGTTTTAGGTAGTGACTAGCTGGGGCCAGTGAGACTCACCGATGGCCAGGTGTGCAGAGGCAACGTGGTAAGTGAGCGTAAGGGCCCACAGGTGCAGCTCATGGGTAGCCCGGACTCCTGGCACCGACAACAGCGTATCCCGCACGGGTTCGAACCCCACATTGCGGGGGGTACCTGCAACCAGCACCAGTCATGCCTTACTGCCAGGGCCACTCCTGCCCAGAAGCAGCACCCCCACCACAGGACTCCACCTCCCCTATCCTGTATCCACTCTCCTTTTACCCCTACAATTCACCCTATGCCCAAATCCTTGTTCCAGCAGCAGACCCCATGAGCCAAGCCTTCTTCCCGTACTCTCTTCAAAGCAAAAAGTGGTGGCCCAGTGCGAGAGTAAAGTCAGAGACGGCCGCAGGGGTGAGGAACAGTGGTGCCCGACTCACCTTCCATGAGGATTCGAAGAACATCTCGGAGGGTGGGAGCCGTGGATCCAAGGGCACAGATGGAGAAGAGGAAGGTGCTGATGGGGTCGGCTGCCTTGTACTGAGGCTGTAGAGAAAGAGACCCCTAAGTCCAACAACCAGGGAGCTTCCAGAGGAAGATCTAGGGGTATCTTGAACAAACAGGACCTGAGAGGCCCCTCAAAACCCTGCAGAGGGGACAGGGAACATGACTCATGTCTGGGAGAGTCCTGGGAGGTGGGAGGGAGGAGCTGGAGGGAGGGGAAGGAAGCTTTGGGACCTGGGAAGGAGGGGGCTGGGATGTGGAGTTGTGGGGAGGAAGGCTGGGGCAGGTCTCCAATGATGATACCTTGAAGTAGATGAGGATGGAGGCAGCCAGTACCCCAAAGCTCTGCAGGAGGTCCCCCAGCACGTGCACAAATGCTGCCCGGACGCTGGTGTTCCCCAGGGGCAGGGGCTCTTCAGGCCCCTCCTCCAGCGGTGCATACTCTGCTCCCCTAGATCCGTGGCTGTGGGGGGGCCCAGCCTGGTGCAGCACAAAGGCCATTCTGAGGGGGAAGCAAAGCAGCTCAGCTCAGGGGCCTGCTCCTGGCCTCCTATGCCCCCATTTCCATGCCCCATTCTCTCACCTCCCCAGGAGCCCTTTCCCAGCCCCTGGAAGAAAAGAGCATTTTGCAAGAGAGACAAACAATGCAACCTGGGGCAAAGAATACCAGACTTGGTGCCACACACGTGGATTTGGATGCTGGCTCTGTTACCTAAATAGATATATGACTGGAGCAAGTCACCTTTCGGGACTGACTGCATTAATGGTAAACTAGGGGTAATACTACCTACCTCATGTGGTGGCTATGAGGTTCAAATGCAATCAGGTTAATGAAAGCCCTCATCAGAGTGGCTGGCCCATGGCAGGCCCTTAACAGAGATCTGCTGACTGAATTTTAGGTCTCTATCCCAGACCCTTCTCAGGCACACCCAGGGCAGCCCATGGAGAGCTGTGTGTGCATGTCTGTGTGTCTGGTGGGGAGGAGAGAGCCAGCTCTCCCATCCTGGAGGAAGACCCCTCGCCCTGGGCCCCACAAAGTGCCTGCTCCATACTGGGACGTACAATAGGTTGGCACAGACTGCGATGCTGGCGGTCAGCAGCATGGCACCCCCCTCGATGTGGTAGTCGCTGTGCAGCAGGCGGACGAAGGCCAGGTACAGGAGGATGCCAGTGACCATCCAGAGGGAGACCACAGAGGCCAAAGCCCCCAGAGTCTCTGCAGGGTGGAGGGGAGACAAGGTGTCAGAGACCTGCTTGGGACCCTGAGAGGTGCCCTCTGGCAAGACTGGAGAGTCACTGGGCCATGCAAGGGCCTTACCTGAACGGTGCCAGCCAAAGGTCATGGTGCGGGTGGCTGGACGGGTGGAGAGCCAGAGGGAGAAGAGGCTGCCCATCATGCTGCCCACGTCCGCCAGCAAGTGGGCTGCGTCGGTCATGATGGCCAGGCTGTGTGCCAGATACCCGCCTGCCAGGGTGAAATGATGGAGTCTGCTTCCATTTAGAAAATATCATGTAGTGTGTATAGGCATGGAAAATAAATTGGGGGATATACACCAAAAATGTGAATTGGGGTTTTCTCAGGTGATGGGACTACAGGTATAATTAACTACTGTTATGGTCTTCTTTTCATTCATCTGTATTTTCTAACTTTTTCTACAATGATATATTTTATTTTAATAACAAGAAAATAAGGTTTTTAAAAGAAGCCAGCCCTGACCCACTGGCCCCAGACCTTGACTGGAATTCCCTTTGGTGCTCTGTCCCTCACCTCTCCTACTTCCTGAGTCCCAGGCACCCAGCTCCCCTATCCCAGCCATCCCCATCTCTGCATCTGCACCCAGGAACATCCCTGGGACTCTGGGTGGAGAGTGGCTTGCGCAGGTGTTGGGAGGATGGGGTTGAAGGGCTGCTCCCCAACTTACCGACCACCTCCCCAGCCATGAAGACAAAGCACACGGCACAGGCAGCATACAGCTGCTTCCGTGCATGCAGCCTCTCCGGGGTGAGACCCGGCGGCGGCAGGGGGTCCCTGTGGCAGTGGTGGAAGGGCATCTCCACAGGTTTGGACTCCTCAGGAAGGGGCTCTGATGACTCTGTGAAGAGACTGAGGCAAGCGACATGGTTCAACCTGGGCCTGGCCCACAGGCTGGCCTGCTCACTCCACGTCCTCAGTCCCCCATGCTGGCCTCATCAGACCATCTCTCGCTCCTTCCCCAGGCCTGGTCGTATCTGGGAGCTGTGTCAGCAGAGGGCCACATGAGAGATGGGGGCTAAATGAACAGGTCAGACCCCAGCCTCCCTTTTCCTTCCATACACAGTCATAGAATTTCACAGCTGGAAAGCACCTTACAGATGGTCTAGTCTAACTTTTTTAAGAGATGGGGTTGGCCAGGAGCGGTGGCTCACACCTGTAATCCCAGCACTCTGGGAGGCCAAGGCAGGCAGATCACGAGGTCAGGAGATTGAGACCATCCTGGCCAACATGGTGAAACACCATCTCTACTAAAAATACAAAAATTAGCTGGGTATGGTGGCACGTGCCTGTAATCCCAGCTACTCGGGAGGCTGAGGCAGGAGAATCGCTTGAACCTGGGGGTTGGAGGTTGCAGTGAGCCGAGATCGTACCACTGCATTCCAGCCTGGCGACAGAGTGAGACTCTGTCTCAAAAGAAAAAAAAAAAGAAGAGAGAGAGAGAGAGATGGGGTCTTGCTCTGTTGCCCAGGCTGGAGGGCAGTGGTGTGATCAGAACTCACCACACACGAGCTCCTAGCCTCAAGTGATCCTCCCACCTCAGCTTACTGAGTTTCTGGGATTACAGGCGTGAGCCACCGCATCCGGCTCTAGTCTAACATTTTATTAAATAAATTAGAAGCATGAGGCTCACAGAGTTGGGGGACACATGGAGACCAACCCAGCTAGTTGCTAGAGCTGAGACTAGACCCCAACCAAATCAATTTCTTATGCTAGGCACCCCAAAATGAGCAGGATTCCTGCTGATCTCTCAGAGCTTTGGGTGAACAGGGCAAGTATGTACCTACACAATGATATAGAGTGAAGGTGGCCACTGTCATTAGGGCAGTTAGAGTGCTATCAGGGTTCTAAGGATGGAGGGCCAGACTAATTATAATGAGGAAATGAGGGAAACAGATGAAAGCGGTAACATGAGAAGGGCCTTGAAGAATGGGAAGGATTTTGATAAAGGCAGGTGAATGCTATGCCACGCACGCCAAGGCAGTATGAAGGGAAGGTGGAATGAAGTGTGCAGTGGGACTCATCATGTATTCCTGGCCTTCGTGTGCCTCCTTTCCAGGCCCACCTCCCAGAGCCTCCACTCCCGGATCCTGCCCCCGCCCTCTCTAGACATGCAGCTGAAGTGTGGCCCTTTAAGAGATGAGAGGGACGGCCAGGCGCGGTGGCTCAAGCCTGTAATCCCAGCACTTTGGGAGGCCGAGATGGGCGGATCACGAGGTCAGGAGATCGAGACCATCCTGGCTAACACGGTGAAACCCCGTCTCTACTAAAAATACAAAAAAATTAGCCGGGCGAGGTGGTGGGCACCTGTAGTCCCAGCTACTCGGGAGGCTGAGGCAGGAGAATGGCGTGAACCCGGGAGGCGGAGCTTGCAGTGAGCCAAGATGGCTCCACTGCACTCCAGCCTGGGCAACAGAGAGAGACTCGGTCTCAAAAAATAGTAATAATAATAAAAAAAGAGACGAGCGGGACGTTGTGGCCAAAAAGTCTGATTCCTGGCACAGAGAACCGATGGCTAGATTCCAGAGCTGGGGTTGTCATGGCGAAGAAGGGGTGCAGCCTGCTATGGCTGAGGATGGCAGTGAGAGCAGCATGTTAATTGGACTTCAGTCTGACTATAAGCACCCAGCAGAGCCTACCTTAACTGCATGGTACCATAAGCCTCCCTTGACAAATGAATGGGGCTTGGGACCTCGCCTAGGGCTGCCAGAGGCTGAGTGAGCTCAGGCTGAGTGCTAAGTCCATTCTGGTCCAATTCTCACCCCTGCCACTACCCAACCTGAACCCAGCAAGGACAGAATCTTCCACAGAATTGAGGACCTAAATAGAAAATACAGTACTAGAAATACTCATGGAGGTGTGACAAGAATACCCATGAGTAAAAACGATGGCTCCAGATAGAAACGTGATCATAGCAGCAAAGTGGGGCGGGATGTCTGGGGCCTTCTGGCTGAAGACAACTCTGCCAAGTGGGTGAACTGAGTTTTGAGGGAGGTAGGGGGAACATTTGGTGCTTGTACAGAAAACTGAAATACTGGTAGATTAATTTCTTGAATTTCCAAAGCCCCATCCAAGACTTAGAATCTGGGCGTGTATGATTCTGGGTGTGTTTCCAGAGGAGATGGGGTAGTGAAAGAGGCTGTGAAACCATTCCTCGTTCGTTCAATGAGGTGCACCAGGCAGAGCACACATAATGAAGCCCGGTCTGGTGGGAGAGACAGATTATAACAAATGGCTTACTATACAAGGACAGGCTGATGTTAGGAGGGTTACGAACAAAGCACTTTGGGGTGCAGGGAAGGCAGCACCCACTCACAGGGGGCTCGGAGAACTTCACAGAGAAAGGCATGTTTAAGGAGATGAGACCTAGGTGGAGAAGGGTATTCCAGACATGTAGAATGACAAAGACAAGGTTTGTGGCATGGAGTCTAAGCGTGAAGTGTCAGGGGAGGGCTGAGGAGGAAAGTGATGGGCTCAAAGGAACATAAAGGAAGATACACTGACTGCTTGAACAAATATGTCCTGAGCACTGAGATGACCTTGTTAATGGGAGGAAGAGAAGAGAGGAGAGGAGATGGAGGAGTCTAGAATAGACCAGGCCAGAGCTTCCCTGGAGGGTCAGGTAGGTTAGGAAACGCCTTTCAGAAAATGCTGCAGGATTGGGTGACTAATGGCCATATGAGAGTGAAGATGGACTGGAGCTGGAGATGCGAGTCTGAAGAGCAGAGGCTGGGTGGCTTTGGGGGCAGTGGGCAACATTCATTCCCTGGCCTTGTAAAGCACAGCACAGCCAGTCATCAAGGTGGCCACCCATCAACAGGCAGCTCCCTTTTGTTCTGCATAAATTGGGCACCAAGGAAGTCTGGCTGTTGGTGTGTGGGGGTGTGTGCATGTGGGGTGGCTACACGCTGTTTAGAGACGAGGAAAGGCTGTTTCCTCTCCCTGGCCCTCCAAAACCCCCAACAAACAACCAATATTGAGTGGGGAAGAGGGGTGACGTCGCAGGGGCTGAACCAAAGTCAAAAGGACACCTGAAGAGATGCCAGGCCTACAGCAGAGCCCTCACCGCATTTCTGCAGGCCCCTGCAGGAAGGGGTCCAGCTCCCTTCTGCTCGCCCCCACCCCCAACCTGGCTTGAAGGCCTCCACCCAAGGAAAGAACGAGAAGCACACAGAAGCACCACGTCAGAGACAAAGGGAGAGGGACTAGGAGAAAAACAGAAAGACTGAGAGAGATGGGGTAGAGAAAAAGCCGGAGACCCTGCCAAATTCCCGAGACAAACGGACGGTCAGCCGACAGACAAGATGGCCCGCAGGGGTGAGCAGGAAGGCCCGGCGGCCGCTCAGAGGGGGCAGGCGGATGGCGGCGGCGGGCGCGGGGGCCGGCGGGGCGCGTTGGCGGTTCTCCTACCGCCCCCGGCCCGCTGTCCTGGCCGCTCTGCGCGCCTCATTTCACACCTCGCCGCCCCCGGCCCCGTCTGTGCGGAGCCGGGAATACCCCCGCTGCCCAGACCGCACCTGCTCCTTCCTCGCCGCCCCCTCGCTTCCCGGCGGCCGCCCGCCCCTCAGGGGCCCGCAGGACCTGCGTGGAGCCCGGCCCATCCTCGGGTCCCGGCGCCCACAGCTGGCCGCGGCTGGAGGGGGCGCGCGGAGGAAAGCCCCCGGGCCTACAGAGGGAGCTCTCAAGTCTGGGCAGCTAGGCGCTCCCGCCCTGGGCCAGAGGCAATGAAGACCTCGAGGCACCTGGCAAGGGCTCCGGCCCGACGGAGCGGCAGCCGCTCCCAGGGAAGGCATGCGCGGCGGGGGCGGCGGATGGGTCCGGCGGCTTGGGACGCCGGCAGGAGGGGAGTGGGAGGCCGCTTCACCCAAGGAAATCAGGCAGCCGGGAGGAGGCGTAGCCGGCTGTGTAGGGCCGGGCGCTCCGTGCGGCCAGAGGGGACTAAGCGGGGTGCAGCGGAGCCGAGGGACCCGCGGGGTGCCGGGACGGCCGCTGGGGCCCGCGCCGAGAGAGACAACGAAATGGACGGAGGGTAGTAGGGTGGCGCCCCCAGGCCGAGGGCCAGCCCAGGTCTGTCCTACCTCTTCAAACGCAGGCTGCCGCCGGCGCCACCGCGGTCCCGGGGGCTCACCAGGCGAGTGGTCTCCGAGCCCCCGGCGGCGGGAGAGGGCTCCATGTTCCCGGTGCCCCGACCGTCGAGGCCCCACCGAGGGAGGGATAGGCCGGGCCGGCCCCGCGCCAAGTCCGAGCAGCCCGCCGACCCCCAGGATCCCCGCAGGGCGGCGGGGCCACCACAGTGGAGCGAACTGCAGCGACTGTGGCGCGCTGAGTCCGAACTGCAGATCCCGCTGCTGCCGGAGCCCCGCCCCGCGTGGGGCGAGCTCCCCAAGCCCCGCCTCCAGGCTCCCCAGCCTCTCCCCACCCTTAAGCCCCGCCCCACTGCCAAAGCCCCATTTCCCCGTGCCAGAGCCCGGTGAGGGCGGCGGGAGCGCCCCGCCACCCGAGTTCTGGAGAACTCCTCATCTCCGCAGCCCCGTCCCCCAGGCGAGCTAGCCCCTCCTCTGCACAAAGTCCCGCCCACCGGTTCCAAGCCTCGCTCCTCAAGCCCAGGGACCTCACGACCAACCTTCGCCCAACGACCATCACTCTGTGCATGCCTGCACGGGGGGTGTCGCCCACCACGCCGTCACCCTGTGGCCCCAACCCCCACGCGGAGGCAGAAACAGGGGCGGACCCATTACCTATCTCCAGAGAACCAGAAAGAATGTGAGGTGAGCGGTGACACACGGAGATTCCAGAGACTCCAGAAACCCCTCTACGGAGAATCTGGGGTCGGAATTCACTAGCCAAACCTGCTGCCAATCACTGTACCGCGAATGATCATTTATTTTTATACAGAAACATTGGGTGATAAGCTTCCTGCTCTCCTTCAACCCATTGTTATCCCTGCTTTTCAAATGAGTAAACTGAGACCCAGAGGAAGAAGAGTCCAAGGTCACGAAGGCTGTGAATAAAGGGCCCGGCCTGGACCCCCATCCTCTTTCCCTCCCCAGCTCTGGACGCCGCACTGGCAACTGGAGAGCGTGCACAGTCCTCTTACCGGCGGGGGCGGCCAGTGGAGTCGAGCCGCCTTTTTGGTGTCACGGCCACTGTTTATGGAGAGGGGGCTGAGGGGCAGCGTGTCAGCCAGTGATTCCCATCCTCCACACCTGCAGCGCCCTTCCGGACATTACCGCATTCTGCCTCATTTGGGGGAAACTAAAACCCAGGGGCGGGAGCGATTTACAGCAAAGTCGGTGGCTGAGCCTCAAGTCGAAGCTTCAAATGCTCAATGTTCTCTCCCCTCGCACCTGCCGCCACTGTAGAATGGGAGGGGGTGGGAAGAGGATTGTGCACTCGAAGCTATGACAGTCTGTGAAGAGGAGGGTCCGTAGGAGGAGGGGAGAAAGTGAGCAGGGATGGGGAAGCGTGGAGGGTGGGAATGGTTAGTAAGCCCAGGGAAGAAACTCATCAGCCGCATCCTTCAGAACACACTGGGCGTCCTGAACTTAGGCTTCTGGGGACAGACGCCTACCCTTGACAGTGTTATTCCAACGAGACCGCGAGTGCACTTTCAAAAAACAAAACAAAACAAAACAAAACAAAAACGGGAGCACGTGCCAGATACAGTGGTTGGAAGTGAGGGGGTTAACCCGGGAGAGCTTCGCGGAGGAGGTGAGGCTTAAACGGATTAGGCAAGCTGGGCGGCGGGCTGGCTGTTCCGGCGGGGGAGAGTGTGGCTTGGCCCGTGCCAAGGTGTGCGGGCGGCGCGTGCGAAGGGACTGTCCTGCGCTGCGGGCTGCGGAGCGGCACAGGAGAGCCACAGGGGCTGCGCTCGCCGTCCTCGCCCCCGGCTGCGCCAGCCTCTCCTCGGCACCCGCCCCCGGCCTCCCCAGTCCAAAGCCCACGCTGGATGAGGGGGCAAGGGAGAGAGGGGTCTTTCTCCCTCCAACCTCCCGTTAAGGCGCGGGACTTGAGGGACCTCTGTTTCTCCTCGGGTCACAGGGAGGCAAATTGAGGCGGCCAGAGGGGGAAACCACCGGACAAGGTCACCTTGTCGGGCTACTTATCAGAGTCAAGGTGGACCCCAAGTCCCTGCCTAGCTATGCCAGGGCTCTGGGTACGTCGGGCCCGGCGCCGTCGGTTTTCTAAGCGCCGCACCCATTCTAGGGCTCTCCCCAATTCTGAGAACCCTGGAGCTGGGATGCGCAGGGGCCACCGCGCACCCCGCGGCTCGGATGCGGCAGCCTGGCCCATAGAGACCTGGGCGGGTGAGCTCGAGAATGGGGAGAAACTGCGGGGTCCTATGCGGGGAACGGGATTCTTGGCACGGCTTAGCCGGTGACGACAACGGGACATAACAACAATGGCTTCCTCCGGGATTTCCCTTCCCGGGCAGCCGGCGCGGCCAGCAGCCCCGAGTGCCGGGAGGGGGCGCAGACGCCCTCACGTGCCCTGCCCGCCCCCGCCGGGAGCCAGCAGGCGGGGAAGGCAGAGGCGCCTTGCAGCGCGTGGCCAAACGTGCCGCCTCCAGAAGCTGAGGGCGCCGGCGGTGGGAATACCAACTTTCACTTGAAAATTTATGTAAGGAAAGCTTGGCAGCGAAACAGGGTGCTTGCACCTGTTCCTCAAAGAGCTATCAAATGGCCCTGTGAAAATCTTTGCAAAGGGTCCTCGCAAATGCCAGGCCTCAAGTGTGATTCTCTGCACTGAGGTCAGGATTTAAGCTGGGCTGGAGATTTCAGGCAAAATTTAAAATGAAAGCATGTGGACAAGAGTGAACACCTGACAAGTCCAAGCCAAGCTGAAGAGCATGGACAGAGGAGGCAACTGGAGGTCCAACTTCTACTCCATTCTCCGCTCAGATGTCACCTCCAGGAAGCCTTTCCTGACTTTCTTTTCCCAGGCTGGGTATGTGTCCCTCCCTGCTTCTCTCAAGGCTCACACTGTGCGTATCTGATCCCAGCACTCACCTCATGGTGATGAAGTCTTTGCTTGTCTGTCTCCCTGCTACAGGGCAAGCTCCCTGAAGGCAGGAATTGTGTCTTTCTCATCTGTGTTCCAAAACCCCACTCATGGCTGGCACACAGTCCTCAATTAAGCCATCCCAGAAAGGAGGAGCTAGTTGAGTGGAAGCAGGATGGAGGAGGGAGGATTTTAGCTGGTCACAGGGAGAATGCGGGAGGGCAGTAGCTTAAATGTCACTGCCTCAGGGAGGCCTTCCCTGGCCCCCACACTAGGTTAATTCTCATGTCATACACTCTCATCACACAATACTTTTCCTGTTTGTTTGTTTGTTTGTTTGTTTCTTTTTGGAAACAGGGTCTCACTCTGTTGCTCAGGCTGGAGTGCAGTGGTACAAACATGGCACACCACAGCCTTGACCTCCTGGACTCAAGTGATCCTCCTGCCTCAGCCTCCCAAAGTGCTGGTCCTACAGGTGTGAGCCACTGTGCTGGGCCAACACACTATTTTTTTCTTTCAGCACTGATCATACTGTAAGTAAATTGTTACCTGGGAATTATTTGTTTCATCATTTGGCTTCCAGGCTACCATAATCTGGTTTTCCTCCTACTTCACTGGCTGTTTATTTTCAGTCCCCTTTGCTGGTTCCTCCCCACCTTCTCAATATTTTCTTGCTGACTTAGACTAGGCCTTGGTCACTCTCTTCTCTTCTTTCCACACTCACTGCCATGGAGCTATCATCCAGTTTCTGGTCTTTAAATACTATCCAATAACAGCAGAAAGTAATGATTGTTGAAGCTAGATGTTGGGTACATAGAGAGTCACTGTACCATTCTCTCTAATTTTGTATGGGTTTGAATTTTTCTATTAAAAATGATTAAAAATAGCCTAGCGTGGTGGCTCACACCTGTAATTCCAGCATTTTGGGAGGCTGAGGCAGGCAGATCACTTGAGGTCAGGAGTTCGAGACCATCCTGGCCAACATGGTGAAACCCCATCTCTACTAAAAAACACAAAAATTAGCTGGGTGTGGTGGCATGCAACTATAGCCCCAGCTACTTGGGAGGCTGAGGCAGAAGAATCACTTGAATCCGGGAGGTGGAGGTTGTAGTGAGATGAGATCGTGCCACTGCACCACAGCCTGGATGACAGAGTGAAACTCCATCTCATAAATAAATAAATAATAAATGGCATCTGTTCGGTGGTGACTCTCAGATCTCTCACTTGGACTCCAAACTCATATATCCACATGTCAGCTTGACATCTCTTCCTTATTGTCTGGTAGGCAGGCCTATCAAGCTCCATAAGTCCAAAACTGAGCCCCGATTGTCACCTCATCCTGAACCTTCTCTTTCTGCAGTCTTCCCATGTCAGAATATGGTAACTCCATCCTCCCATCTGCTTAGGCCAGACATCCTAGGGTCATCCTCGACGACTCTATTTTCACTCTACATCCAAGCTGTCAGCAAATCCTGATTCTGCCTTTTCCAAACCACCATCATCTACTTGATTACTGCAGTAGCCTCCTCCGTGTCTCCATGTTTCCATCCTTACTGCCCTATAGTCTATTCTCAACCAAGCAGCTAGGTAAACATAGGTCAGATTTGTCACTCGCCATCATATTCAGAGTACCAACCAGAGTCCTTCTAATGGCCTGCAAGGGGTCCTACAGAATTTAGCTCCAATGATCTCATTTCACACTTCTCCCACCTCACTCCCCAGCTATTCTGGCCTTCTTGTGAGTCCTACAACACACCAGGTATGCTCCCACCCCAGGGCCTTCACATTTGCTTATCTCACCAGCTGTAACGTACTCTGCCAGATGTGCTCATGACCTACCTCCTCACATGCTTCAGGTCTTGACTCAAATATGATCTGGCCAGGCCCTCTCTGCTTGTTCTTTTAAAAACTGCAACCTGG